>NC_138291.1:89115000-89490000 GCF_965601325.2 Salmo salar | reverse complement strand
CACACACACGCCGGACTCAACACACACACACGCCGGACTCTACACACACACACACACACGCCGGACTCTACACACACACACGCCGGACTCTACACACACACACACACACACACCGGACTCCACACACACACACACACACACACACACACACACACACACCACACACACACACACACGCCGGACTCTACACACACACGCCGGACTCTACACACACACGCCGGACTCTACACACACACGCCGGACTCTACACACACACGCCGGACTCTACACACACACGCCGGACTCTACACACACACACGCCGGACTCTACACACACACGCCGGACTCTACACACACACGCCGGACTCAACACACACACACGCCGGACTCTACACACACACACACACGCCGGACTCTACACACACACACGCCGGACTCTACACACACACACACGCCGGACTCTACACACACACACGCCGGACTCTACACACACACACGCCGGACTCTACACACACACGCCGGACTCTACAAACACACACACACGCCGGACTCTACACACACACCGGACTCTACACACACACACACACACACACACACACACACACACACGGACTCTACACACACACACACACGACTCTACACACACACACGACTCTACACACACACACACGACTCTACAAACGACTCTACACACACACACACACACACACACGCCGGACTCTACACACACACACACACACACACACACACACAGCCGGACTCTACACACACACACACACACACACACATGCCGGACTCTACACACACACGCCGGACTCTACACACACACGCCGGACTCTACACACACACGCCGGACTCAACACACACACACGCCGGACTCTACACACACACACACACACGCCGGACTCTACACACACACACACCGGACTCTACACACACACACTGGACTCCACACACACACACCGGACTCCACACACACCGGACTCCACACACACACACACACACACACACCACACACACACACCGGACTCCACACACACCGGACTCCACACACACACACACACACACACCGGACTCTACACACACACACCGGACTCCACACACACACACACACACCGGACTCCACACACACACACACACGCCGGACTCTACACACACACGCCGGACTCTACACACACACACACGCCGGACTCTACACACACACACGCCGGACTCTACACACACACACGCCGGACTCTACACACACACACGCCGGACTCTACACACACACACGCCGGACTCTACACACAAACACGCCGGACTCTACACACACACACACGCCGGACTCTACACACACACACACGCCGGACTCTACACACACACACACACACACGCCGGACTCTACACACACACACACACACACACACACACACACACACACACCACACACACACACACACACACACACACACACACACACCGGACTCTACACACACACACACACGCGCGCCGGACTCTACACACACACACGCGCCGGACTCTACACACACACACACACACACACACACACACGACTCTACACACACACACACACACACACACACACACACACACACACACACACACACACACACACACACACACACACACACACCGGACTCTACACACACACACACGGACTCTACACACACACACCGGACTCTACACACACACACCGGACTCTACACACACACTGGACTCTACACACACACTGGACTCTACACACACACCCGGACTCTACACACACACACACCGGACTCTACACACACACGACCGACTCACACACACACACACACACGGACTCTACACACACACACACACCGGACTCTACACACACACACACACACACACACACACACGCCGGACTCTACACACACACACACACACCGGACTCTACACACACACACACACACCGGACTCTACACACACACACACACACACCGGACTCTACACACACACACCGGACTCTACACACACACCGGACTCTACACACACACACACCGGACTCCACACACACACACACACGGACTCCACACACACACACCGGACTCACACACACACACCGGACTCCACACACACACACACACACACACACACACACACGCCGGACTCTACACACACACGCCGGACTCTACACACACACGCCGGACTCACACACACACACACGCCGGACTCCACACACACACACACGCCGGACTCCACACACACACACACGCCGGACTCTACACACACACACACGCCGGACTCTACACACACACACGCCGGACTCTACACACACACACCGGACTCCACACACACACACACACCGGACTCCACACACACCGGACTCCACACACACACACACACAAACACCGGACTCTACACACACACACACACACACACACACCGGACTCTACACACGCCGGACTCTACACACACACACACACGCCGGACTCTACACACACACACACACGCCGGACTCTACACACACACACACACACGCCGGACTCTACACACACACACGCCGGACTCTACACACACACACACGCCGGACTCTACACACACACACACGCTGGACTCTACACACACACACACACGCCGGACTCTACACACACACACACGCCGGACTCTACACACACACACACACACGCCGGACTCTACACACACACACACACACACACACGCCGGACTCTACACACACACCGGACTCTACACACACACACACACGCCGGACTCTACACACACACACACCGGACTCTACACACACACACACCGGACTCTACACACACACACCGGACTCTACACACACACACACGCCGGACTCTACACACACACACACACCGGACTCTACACACACACACCGGACTCCACACACACACACACACCGGACTCTACACACACACACACACACACACACACACCGGACTCCACACACACACACACACACACACACACACACACACACACACACACACACACACACACACACACACACCGGACTCCACACACACACACACGCCGGACTCTACACACACACGCCGGACTCTACACACACACGCCGGACTCTACACACACACGCCGGACTCTACACACACACGCCGGACTCTACACACACACACGCCGGACTCTACACACACACACACGCCGGACTCTACACACACACACGCCGGACTCTACACACACACACACGCCGGACTCCACACACACACACACGCCGGACTCTACACACACACACACACGCCGGACTCTACACACACACACGCCGGACTCTACACACACACACACACACACACCGGACTCTACACACACACACACACACACACACACACACACACACACACACACACACACACACGCCGGACTCTACACACACACGCCGGACTCTACACACACACGCCGGACTCTACACACACACGCCGGACTCTACACACACACGCCGGACTCTACACACACACGCCGGACTCTACACACACACACGCCGGACTCTACACACACACGCCGGACTCTACACACACACGCCGGACTCAACACACACACACGCCGGACTCTACACACACACACACACGCCGGACTCTACACACACACACGCCGGACTCTACACACACACACACGCCGGACTCTACACACACACACGCCGGACTCTACACACACACACGCCGGACTCTACACACACACGCCGGACTCTACAAACACACACACACGCCGGACTCTACACACACACCGGACTCTACACACACACACACACACACACACACACACACACACAGGACTCTACACACACACACACACGACTCTACACACACACACGACTCTACACACACACACACGACTCTACAAACGACTCTACACACACACACACACACACACACGCCGGACTCTACACACACACACACACACACACACACACACACGCCGGACTCTACACACACACACACACACACACACATGCCGGACTCTACACACACACGCCGGACTCTACACACACACGCCGGACTCTACACACACACGCCGGACTCAACACACACACACGCCGGACTCTACACACACACACACACACGCCGGACTCTACACACACACACACCGGACTCTACACACACACACTGGACTCCACACACACACACCGGACTCCACACACACCGGACTCCACACACACACACACACACACACACACACCGGACTCCACACACACCGGACTCCACACACACACACACACACACACCGGACTCTACACACACACACCGGACTCCACACACACACACACACACCGGACTCCACACACACACACACACGCCGGACTCTACACACACACGCCGGACTCTACACACACACACACGCCGGACTCTACACACACACACGCCGGACTCTACACACACACACGCCGGACTCTACACACACACACGCCGGACTCTACACACACACACGCCGGACTCTACACACAAACACGCCGGACTCTACACACACACACACGCCGGACTCTACACACACACACACGCCGGACTCTACACACACACACACACACGCCGGACTCTACACACACACACACACACACACACACACACACACACACACACACACCGGACTCTACACACACACACACACGCCGGACTCTACACACACACACACGCCGGACTCTACACACACACACGCCGGACTCTACACACACACACCGGACTCCACACACACACACACACCGGACTCACACACACACACCGGACTCACACACACACACACACACACACACACACACACACACACCGGACTCTACACACACACGCCGGACTCTACACACACACACACGGACTCCACACACACACACACCGGACTCTACACACACACACGCCGGACTCTACACACACACACACCGGACTCTACACACACACACACACACACACCGGACTCTACACACACACACACACGGACTCTACACACACACACACACACGCCGGACTCTACACACACACACACACACACACACACACACACGCCGGACTCTACACACACACACACACACACACACACACACACACACACGCCGGACTCTACACACACACGCCGGACTCTACACACACACGCCGGACTCTACACACACACGCCGGACTCCACACACACACACAGCCGGACTCCACACACACACACACGCCGACTCCACACACACACACACGCCGGACTCTACACACACACACACAGCCGGACTCTACACACACACACACGCCGGACTCTACACACACACACACACGCCGGACTCTACACACACACACACGCCGGACTCTACACACACACACACGCCGGACTCTACACACACACACGCCGGACTCTACACACACACACACGCCGGACTCTACACACACACACACCGGACTCTACACACACACACACACGCCGGACTCTACACACACACACACGCCGGACTCTACACACACACACACGCCGGACTCTACACACACACACACACGCCGGACTCTACACACACACACACACGCCGGACTCTACACACACACACAGCCGGACTCTACACACACACACACACACCGGACTCTACACACACACACACCGGACTCTACACACACACACACCGGACTCTACACACACACACACCGGACTCTACACACACACACACCGGACTCTACACACACACACACACCGGACTCTACACACACACACCGGACTCACACACACACACGCCGGACTCTACACACACACACACGCCGGACTCTACACACACACACACGCCGGACTCTACACACACACACACACGCCGGACTCTACACACACACGCCGGACTCTACACACACACGCCGGACTCTACACACACACAGCCGGACTCTACACACACACACGCCGGACTCTACACACACACACACACGCCGGACTCTACACACACACACGCCGGACTCTACACACACACACACACACCGGACTCTACACACACACACACGCCGGACTCTACACACACACACACCGGACTCTACACACACACACACGGACTCACACACACACACACACCGGACTCACACACACACACACACACGCCGGACTCTACACACACACGCCGGACTCTACACACACACGCCGGACTCCACACACACACGCCGGACTCCACACACACACACACGCCGGACTCCACACACACCACACGCCGGACTCTACACACACACGCCGGACTCTACACACACACGCCGGACTCTACACACACACACACGCCGGACTCTACACACACACACACGCCGGACTCTACACACACACACGCCGGACTCTACACACACACACGCCGGACTCTACACACACACACGACACACACGCGACTCTACACACACACACACACCGGACTCCACACACACACACACACCGGACTCTACACACACACACCGGACTCTACACACACACACGCCGGACTCTACACACACACACACACCGGACTCTACACACACACACCGGACTCCACACACACACACACACACCGGACTCTACACACACACACACACACACACACACACACACACACACACACACGCCGGACTCTACACACACACGCCGGACTCTACACACACACGCCGGACTCTACACACACACGCCGGACTCTACACACACACGCCGGACTCTACACACACACGCCGGACTCTACACACACACACACGCCGGACTCTACACACACACACGCCGGACTCTACACACACACACGCCGGACTCTACACACACACACCGGACTCCACACACACACACACACCGGACTCCACACACACCGGACTCCACACACACACACACACACACACCGGACTCTACACACACACACCGGACTCCACACACACACACACGCCGGACTCTACACACACACACACACACACACACGCCGGACTCTACACACACACACGCCGGACTCTACACACACACACACGCCGGACTCTACACACACACACACACACGCCGGACTCTACACACACACACACGCCGGACTCTACACACACACACACGCCGGACTCTACACACACACACACGCCGGACTCTACACACACACACACACGCCGGACTCTACACACACACCGGACTCTACACACACACACACACACCGGACTCTACACACACACACGCCGGACTCTACACACACACCGGACTCTACACACACACACACACGCCGGCCTCTACACACACACACACACACGCCGGACTCTACACACACACACACACCGGACTCTACACACACACACACCGGACTCTACACACACACACACACACACACACCGGACTCTACACACACACACCGGACTCTACACACACACACACACACACACACACACACACACACGCCGGACTCTACACACACACACGCCGGACTCTACACACACACACACACCGGACTCTACACACACACACACCGGACTCTACACACACACACACACACACACCGGACTCTACACACACACACACACACGCCGGACTCTACACACACACACACACACACACGCCGGACTCTACACACACACGCCGGACTCTACACACACACGCCGGACTCTACACACACACGCCGGACTCTACACACACACACACACACACACGCCGGACTCTACACACACACACACACACACGCCGGACTCTACACACACACACACACACACGCCGGACTCTACACACACACACACACACACGCCGGACTCTACACACACACACACGCCGGACTCTACACACACACACACGCCGGACTCTACACACACACACACGCCGGACTCTACACACACACACACACGCCGGACTCTACACACACACACACGCCGGACTCTACACACACACACACGCCGGACTCTACACACACACACACACGCCGGACTCTACACACACACACACGCCGGACTCTACACACACACACACGCCGGACTCTACACACACACACACGCCGGACTCTACACACACACACACACGCCGGACTCTACACACACACACACACGCCGGACTCTACACACACACACACACGCCGGACTCTACACACACACCGGACTCTAAACACACACACACACACCGGACTCTACACACACACACACCGGACTCTACACACACACACACCGGACTCTACACACACACACACCGGAATCTACACACACACACACCGGACTCTACACACACACACACACCGGACTCTACACACACACACCGGACTCTACACACACACACCGGACTCCACACACACACCGGACTCCACACACACACACACGCCGGACTCCACACACACACACACGCCGGACTCCACACACACACACACGCCGGACTCTACACACACACACGCCGGACTCTACACACACACACGCCGGACTCTACACACACACACGCCGGACTCTACACACACACACGCCGGACTCTACACACACACACGCCGGACTCTACACACACACACGCCGGACTCTACACACACCACGCCGGACTCTACACACACACGCCGGACTCTACACACACACGCCGGACTCTACACACACACGCCGGACTCTACACACACACACGCCGGACTCTACACACACACGCCGGACTCTACACACACACACACACACAGCCGGACTCCACACACACACGCCGGACTCCACACACACACGCCGGACTCCACACACACACACACGCCGGACTCTACACACACACACGCCGGACTCTACACACACACGCCGGACTCTACACACACACACGCCGGACTCTACACACACACACACACCGGACTCTACACACACACACGCCGGACTCTACACACACACACGCCGGACTCTACACACACACACACACACACACACGCCGGACTCTACACACACACACACCGGACTCTACACACACACACACACACACGCCGGACTCTACACACACACACACACGCCGGACTCTACACACACACACACACCGGACTCTCACACACACACACACACACGCCGGACTCTACACACACACACACGCCGGACTCTACACACACACGCCGGACTCTACACACACACACACGCCGGACTCTACACACACACACACACACCGGACTCTACACACACACACACACACACGACTCTACACACACACACTCTACACACACACACACACGACTCTACACACACACACACACACACGACTCTACACACACACACACACGGACTCTACACACACACACACACACACACACACACACACACACACACACACACACACACACACACACACACGCCGGACTCTACACACACACACACACACACGACTCTACACACACACACACACACACACACACACACACACACCGGACTCTACACACACACACACCGGACTCTACACACACACACACACACACACACACACACACACACACACGACTCTACACGACTCTACACACACACACACACGCCGGACTCTACACACACACACACACACACACACACACGCCGGACTCTACACACACACACGCCGGACTCTACACACACACACGCCGGACTCTACACACACACACGCCGGACTCCACACACACACACCGGACTCCACACACACACACCGGACTCACACACACACACACACACACACACACACACACCGGACTCTACACACACACACCGGACTCCACACACACACACACACCCGGACTCTACACACACACACCGGACTCCACACACACCGGACTCCACACACACACACACACACACACACACCGGACTCCACACACACACACACCGGACTCTACACACACACACCGGACTCACACACACACACACACACACACACACGCCGGACTCTACACACACACACACACGCCGGACTCTACACACACACACACGCCGGACTCTACACACACACACACACACACACGCTTGACTCTACACACACACACACACACACGCCGGACTCTACACACACACGCCGGACTCTACACACACACACGCCGGACTCTACACACACACACACACACACACACACACACACACACACACGACTCTACACACACACACACGACTCTACACACACACACACACACCTCTACACACACACACCTCTACACACACACACACGACTCTACACACACACACACGACTCTACACACACACACACACAACTCTACACACACACACAGACTCTACACACACACACACACAACTCTACACACACACGACTCTACACACACACGACTCTACACACACACACACACACGACTCTACACACATTCGACTACACACACACACACACACACACACACGCCGGACTCTACACACACACACACACACACACACACACACGACTCTACACACACACACACGACTCTACACACACACACACACGACTCTACACACATTCGACTACACACACACACACACACGCCGGACTCTACACACACACACACACACACCGGACTCTACACACACAACTCTACACACACACACACACACACACGACTCTACACACACACACACACACGACTCTACACACACACACACCTCTACACACGACTCTACATACACACACACACACGCCGGACTCTACACACACACGACTCTACACACACACGACTCTACACACGACTCTACACACACACACACACACACACACACACACACACACGCCGGACTCTACACACACACACCGGACTCTACACACACACACACCGGACTCTACACACACACACACGCCGGACTCTACACACACACACCGGACTCTACACACACACACACACACACACACACACACACACGCCGGACTCTACACACACACGCCGGACTCTACACACACACACACGCCGGACTCTACACACACACGCCGGACTCTACACACACACGCCGGACTCTACACACACACACACACACCGGACTCTACACACACACACACCGGACTCCACACACACACACACGCCGGACTCTCACACACACACACACACCGGACTCTACACACACACACACACACACCGGACTCTACACACACACACCGGACTCTACACACACACACACACACCGGACTCTACACACACGCCGGACTCTACACACACACGACACACACACGCCGGACTCTACACACACACACACACACGCCGGACTCTACACACACACACACACACGCCGGACTCTACACACACACACGCCGGACTCTACACACACACACACGCCGGACTCTACACACACACCCACACACACACACGCCGGACTCTACACACACACACCACACACACACACACGCCGGACTCTACACACACACACACACACGCCGGACTCTACACACACACACACACACGCCGGACTCTACACACACACACACACACGCCGGACTCTACACACACACACACGCCGGACTCTACACACACACACACGCCGGACTCTACACACACACACACGCCGGACTCTACACACACACACACGCCGGACTCTACACACACACACACGCCGGACTCTACACACACACACACGCCGGACTCTACACACACACACACGCCGGACTCTACACACACACACACGCCGGACTCTACACACACACACACGCCGGACTCTACACACACACACACCGGACTCTACACACACACACCCGGACTCTACACACACACACCGGACTCTACACACACACCCGGACTCTACACACACACCCGCCGGACTCTACACACACACACCGGACTCTACACACACACACCGGACTCTACACACACACACCGGACTCTACACACACACACACACACACACACACCGGACTCTACACACACACCCGCCGGACTCTACACACACACACACGCCGGACTCTACACACACACACACACCGGACTCTACACACATACACCGGACTCTACACACACACACACACACAGACACACCCACCGGACTCTACACACACACACACCCACCGGACTCTACACACACACACACCCACCGGACTCTACACACACACACACCCACCGGACTCTACACACACACACACACCCACCGGACTCTACACACACACACACCCACCGGACTCTACACACACACACACACACACCGGACTCTACACACACACACACACCGGACTCTACACACACACACACACACGCACACACACACACACACACACACACACACACACACACACACACACACACACACACCGGACTGTTTGCCATACTCCTAACTACCGGTACCCAAAACTACACAACTAATCACAACAGCAATACCATTGCCTTTAACAAATCTTAGTTCAGTCACCAGTTTAAGTTGAGAGTGGGGGTATCCATAGCATTTTCCAATTATATTCCTATTTCACAAGTCAAAAAAATTGAGAACCTTTCATAACGTTGCCAAACAAAGACTCAACAAACTTACCTGAGACTCCCTGTCTCTGCCAGTCTGTCCCTGCATATCTGTCCCCAACTCTGCTGTCTGTGTGCCATCTGTTGCCTGCTCTGTCTAATGACATCATTGTGAAACATTTCCATTAGAATTTCATGTCACAGAAGTTGTCATGGAGAGAAGAGGACCAAGGCGCAGCGGGAGTGTGGACACTCATGTTTATTAAATAAAACACGTAAAGCATCCACTTGAAAACAACAATAAACAGTACTTACAACAGCAACAGTCTTGCAGGCACCCACAACCCCAAAGAAAAACACACACACCTATATAGGACTTCCAATCAAAGGCAACTCAACACACCTGCCTTCAATTGGAAGTCCCAATCACCAACACAACATTTAACAAACACAAACCACCTGCCACATCCTGACCAAGACTAACACAATTACGCCCTCTGCTGGTCAGGACGTGACATTTCATTTCTTTCTTATGAACATTTTATCAACTAGTCTTTGAGATATTAGGCTACTAGGGTTCTTACTATGCGTTTTGGTGTATTGAAAAATACTCTGATGTCCGTCTTTTATTTTTCTGCCATTTTTCTACCTGGCTGGCTGGCTACACACACAGTGTGTAGGTTGTTTACAGTAGGAGATGGGCTTCTATCATCTTCAATCATTCTATTTGGGCTTCGATCTAAAAGGTAGCTAGCAAATGTGAAACGGATTAAAATGACAAGAGTTGACAGCTGTATGAGTTCACCATTTACACAACATATGCTGCAACCTTTTGTAATTTTAATAGTTTGTTTCATATTGGCTGGCTTCCAACAATAGCTGAATTTGCAAAGCTAGCGAGCACCAGTTCAGTTTCAGTGGTGTTTGCTATAATCTTTGCTACCCGAGTTAAATAAAGGTGAAATAAAATAAATAAATAAAAGTTCACTTGCGACAATTTAGCTTTTGCAACGAGACCATTAAATATATTTAAGACAATGGTAGAAGAGAGTGTAGTTCTGTTCAGTTTGGATATCAGTTTATCGCTAACCTTATCACAGGGACTTTGAAGCACTAACTTACATCATCTGCATGCTGATTCCATCTTTGACGACGCCACATAAATGGAATAGGTACTAGCTAGCTTAATAGTTAATATTTGCGCGCTAGCTCTGCATATTCAGCTAGTGTGTGTGCGCGATTGACTGGATTAACCTCACGTCAGTTACGTGCATTGAGTGCATTTCAGACAGTAGATACGACCTCTCTGTTACGGAGCAAGCTAAGGAAGTGGCAGTGGATCAAACCATTGTGAGGCAAAGGGTGGGGGGGTTGCAATCTTTTGAAACTTAAAAACGCGCTATTAAGTGTCTATAATCAGCACAATTGCTTTCATTGCGTATTATTAATATTATTTAAATTACATAGTTATGTTTCAGTGATATATTGGGGGGGACAAATCATATTTTTCCCAGGATGGGGGGGTCGTGTCCCCCCCGTCCCCCCCGGGATTTCCGCCCCTGAACCAGCCAGAACCACATAAAACAAATACCCCCTGCCACGTCCTGACCAAACTACAATAACAAATAACCCCTATTACTGGTCAGGACGTGACAGTACCCCCCCCCCCAAAGGTGCAGACCCCGGATGCACCTCACACAAATAAACAAAATAACCCCAAAACAAAATAAATCCCCTAAACTAAAGGGAGGGAAGGGAGGGTGGCTGCCGTCAACGACGGCTCCTATTCTACACCCCCCCCCCCCCCCCAACCAACCTATACTGGAGGTGGCTCAGGCTCAGGTCTATTACCCCCACCCAACCTGTCCACCCCTGCTGAATGCTCAGGGCTGTAGAGCGTCTCTGGGAGCTCCGGACTGTAAGCCGACTCTGGAAGCTCCAGACTGTAGTCAGACTCACTCGGTGCCAGACTGTAGTCAGACTCACTCGGTGCCGGACTGTAGTCAGACTCACTCGGTGCCGGACTGTAGTCAGACTCACTCGGTGCCGGACTGTAGTCAGACTCACTCGGTGCCGGACTGTAGTCAGACTCACTCGGTGCCGGACTGTAGTCAGACTCACTCGGTGCCGGACTGTAGTCAGACTCACTCGGTGCCGGACTGTAGTCAGACTCACTCGGTGCCGGACAGTAGGCCGTCTCACTCGGTGCCGGACAGTAGGCCGTCTCACTCGGTGCCGGACAGTAGGCCGTCTCACTCGGTGCCGGACAGTAGGCCGTCTCACTCGGTGCCGGACAGTAGGCCGTCTCACTCGGTGCTGGACGAGGTACTGTTGGCGGACACTCTGGACGAGGTACTGTTGCCGGACACTCTGGACGAGGTACTGTTGCCGGACACTCGGGACGAGGTACTGTTGCCGGACACTCGGGACGAGGTACTGTTGCCGGACACTCGGGACGAGGTACTGTTGCCAGTTTGGGGACACGCACTTCAGGGCTAGTGCGTGGAGCAGGAACGGGCTGAGTTGGACTGGGCTGACGCACTGGAAGCCTAGTGCGTGGTGCTGGTACTGGAGGTATCAGACGAGACACGCACTTCAAGGCTAGTGCGAGGAGCGGGAACAGGACATCCTGGACTGGGCTGATGCACTGGAAGCCTAGTGCGTGGTGCTGGTACTGGAGGTATCAGACTGGAGACACGCACTTCAAGGCTAGTGCGAGGAGCGGGAACAGGACATACTGGACTGGGCTGATGCACTGGAAGCCTAGTGCGTGGTGCTGGTACTGGAGGTATCAGACTGGAGGCACGCACTTCAAGGCTAGTGCGAGGAGCGGGAACAGGACATCCTGGACTGGGCTGATGCACTGGAAGCCTAGTGCGTGGGGCTGGTACTGGAGGTATCAGACTGGAGGCACGCACTTCAAGGCTAGTGCAAGGAGCAGGAACAGGACGTACTGGACTGGTCTGATGCACTGGACCGTAGAGGCGCACTGGTGGTCTCGAGCGCAGGACTGGCACCGCCCGTACTGGCTGGGTGCCCAATTCCCCCTGGCAAATGCGGGGCGCTGACACTGCGCACACCGGCCTAAAAACACTTGGCCTCTCCACAGTACGCAATAACCCGACGCACGGGACCTGTCCAGTCAAAGGTTGCTCAACAAAAGCACGGGGGTTTGGCTTGGGGCTTAATCCTTGCCCAGCCAAACTACCCGTGTGCCCCCCCCCAAAGAATGATTGGGGGTGCCTCTCCGGCTTCCTTTCCAGCCGTGTTCCCCGGTAGCGTTCCCGGTCCTCACCAGACTTCCTCCATGGGCCCTCTCCGGCCAAAATCTCCTCCCACGTCCAAAACTCCCGATAGTCCATATAATTATCCCGTTGCTCCTTACCCCGCTGCTTGGTCCTTGGTTGGTGGGATTCTGTCACGGTTGTCGTAGGGTAAAGTGGACCAAGACGCAGCGGGGAAATGTGCACTCATCTTTTTATTTAAATGGACAAAGAAGGTAAACCAAAATAAATACGTACACAACAAAAACACAACGACTAATAACAGGCCGGTAAGGCAACAAAGCTATACCCAGCACAATCTCCCACAAAACACTAAAACAAACACATACCTCTATATAGGACCCTCAATCAGAGGCAACTAGAAAACACCTGCCTCCAATTGAGAGTCCAATCCCCAATTAACTAAACATAGAAATACAAAGAACTAGACTAAACATAGAAATACATTAACATAGAACAATGCCCAAAACCCAGAATACTAAATCAAACACCCTACAACTAACACAACCAGCCCGAACCACATAAAACAAATACCCCCTGCCACATCCTGACCAAACTACAATAACAAATAACCCCTATTACTGGTCAGGACGTGACAGCATTTTACATTTACTATACTTTTTGCCGCATTTGTTGATAACAAAATATGAAAATACTCTGGATACATTCAGTAAGACTATTCCTGGAAAATATGCGGTAGGTGCAACATGAAACAAAGCAATGACAAGGGTTTGAGTGAAAGGACTAACTGGAGTCTCCAAGTGGCCACATACCTCTCCAAAGTGTGCAAAGTTCCTTAGTAATTTCAAAGCACTTTTAAGTCTTAAACTATAAGGTGCTTTTTTGAGCTCAGCTAGCTGTGTTGTTGAGGAACTAGAGCAGGGATGGGTAAATTCGATGGGGGTGGGGGCCAGAAAGAATTTGAACTCATCATCAGGGGGCCGGCCGCAGTTGCTTGCAGGTCTGCGTACGCAGAGAAAGCTGCCAGTACTGCACTGCTGCCACACATTTCCCAACTTTAGGGACATTGTCTTCAAGAAAATCGCTATGAGACATTGTCAACCCAAGTGAGCCTGAAGGCCCAAATTTGTGGGTTTGACCCATGGACTATAAAGACCAGAGATGGGCAACTCTGACTCTGGAGTGCCACTGTGTGTGTGTGCAGGCTTTTGTTCAAGTGTAACACTAATGCAGGGGAGCCCATCCTGGCTATGGATGGATTGGGTATCGGGGTTTGGAAATGGTGTCCAGGGAACATGACTACTATGTATCTAGTCCAGTCTAGCTCTAGAGAGCCCAAGGGGGCATTTCTACTGTAATGTAATGGATGGAATTGGAGTCATGATAAGGGAAAAGTCCAGCCAGACAGTTGCATAAACCATAGGGCAGAGTCAAAGCAGGACCAGGCAGGCATGTAGTATGGCACAACATGGTGGAGGCTGACCAACTGAATTAGATGAGGGCTCACTTCCAATACCCTAGAAAGTGTCAGTGTTATTTATATATTTACGGTGATTTCGTTTTTTAATCATTTCATTGTAAGTTGCATTTATAATCTAATCAAGTTGTATTTGTCACGTACGCCGAATACAACAGGTGTAGACCTTACAGTGAAATGGCTTACTGACAAGCCCTGAAACAACAATGCAGAAAAATAAGTGTTAAGTAAAAAATAGATAAGTAAAAATGTTTAATTAAAATAACAAATAGTTAAAGAGCAGCAGTAAAATAACAGTAGCGAGGCTTTATACAGGGGGTACCGGTACAGAGTCAATGTGAGGGGGCACAGGTTAGTTGAGGTAATTTGTTCATGTAGGTAGAGTTAATGTGACTATGCATAGATAATAACCAGAGAGTAGTAGCAGCGTAAAATAGGGGGTGGGGGAATGCAAATAGTCTGGGTAGCCATTTGATTAGCTGTTTGGGAGTATTATGGCTTGGGGGTAGAAGCTGTTAAGAAGCCTTTTGGACCTAGACTTGGCGCTCCGGTACCGCTTGCCGTGCGGTCGCAGATAGAACAGTCTATGACTAGGGTGGCTGGAGTCTTTGACAAAACATTTTTTAGGGCCTTCCTATGACACCGCCTGGTATATAGGTCCTGGATGTCAGGAAGCTTGGCCCCAGTGATGTACTGGGCTGTACGCACTACCCTCTGTAGTGCTTTGCGGTCGGAGGCCGAGCAGTTGCCATACCAGGCAGTGATGCAACCAATCAGGATGCTCTCGATGGTGCAGCTGTAGAACTTGTTGAGGATCTGAGGACCCATGCCAAATCTTTTCAGTCTCCTGAGGGGGAATAGGCTTTGTCGTGCCCTCTTCACGACTGTCTTGGTGTGTTTGGACCATGATATTTTGTTGGTGATGTGGACACCAAGGAACTTGAAGCTCTCAACTTGCTCATCGTCGATGAGAATGGGGGCGTGCTCGGTCCTCTTTTTCCTGTAGTCCACAATCATCTCCTTTGTCTTGATCACGTTGATGGAGAGGTTGTTATCCTGGCACCACACGGCCAGGTCTCTGACCTCCCCCTTATTGGCTGTTTCATTGTTGTCAGTGATCAGGCCTACCACTGTTGTGTTGTCGGTAGGGTTGCACATTTTTGGGATAATTCAGAGGTGGAAACTTTCTGTGGGAATTAATGGGAATATATGGGAATTAACAGAAATATATGCAAATTAATATTAATACCATTTAAATGTAGATGTTTTTTGCATTGGATATACTTACCATATCATACGGAGACAGAAACATAAACATTTTATCTTATCATAAGTAGACATAATTGAAAATGATGAAATCCTTCCAATAGAAATAAAAAAAAATAATTGTTACGAATTGAACTTTAATTAAATGAGTAGACTCTTCACATGGGACGATTTCACTGAACAACAAAAGAAAGGGAATATTGAATGATCCCCAATGATACATCGCATCTCCCAAAAACGTTTTCAACATACATCTGTGAAATTATAGTCTAGAAACGAATGCTTTGGTTGTCTTCCTCTCAGGCTTCCATGTCTTCTCCCTGGACCTCCTCAATGTCCACCTCTTGAACGTCAGTGTCACGCCCTGACCTTAGAGAGCCGTTTTATTTCTCTATTTGATTAGGTCAGGGTGTGATGTGGGGTGGGCATTCTATGTTGTTTATTTCTTTGTTTTTGGCCGAGTATGGTTCCTAATCAGAGGCAGCTGTCTATCGTTGTCTCTGATTGGGAATCATACTTAGGCAGTCCTTTTCCCACCTGTGATTGTGGGATCTTGTTTTTGTGTAGCTGCCTGTGAGCAGCCCAGAACGTGATGTTTCGTTTTTTCTCCTGTTTTTGTTGTTTGGTGAGTTTCATCTTCATTAAAAGATGTGGAATTCCATGCACGCTGCGCCTTGGTTTATTTATGAGCGGGAGTTTGAAGATAGTGAACGTGACAGTCAGACTCTGAGGCCTCATCTTCACTGTCACTTTCCAACCTTGTTGAGGATGGCTCGTTGTCAGGCTCAAAAAGCCTCAAATTTGCCTGGATGGCCACCAATTTTTCAACCCTTCTATTGGTCAGCCTGTTGCATGCTTTGGTGTGTGTGTTCCCAAACAAGGACCAGTTGTGCTCTGAAGTGGCTGATGTTGGTGGGATTTGGAGGATGATGGAGGCAACAGGGGAAAGAGCTTCAGATCCACAAAGTCCCTTCCACCAGGTGGCTGATGAGATATGTTGGCACGACTGCTGCATTGCATCTCCATCCCAAAGCCCTTGCTTGGAACTGTACTTCACCAGACTGCAAAGAACCTTGCCCTCATCCAGGCCAAGGTGGTGAGACACAGCAGTGATGACACCATAGGCCTTGTTGATCTCTGCACCAGACAAGATGCTCTTGCCAGCATACTTGGGGTCCAACATGTATGCTACGGCGTGTATGGGCTTCAGGTAGAAGTCTTCATGCATTTTGATGTATTTCAGAATGGCAGTTTCCTCTGCTTGGAGCAATAGTGAAGTGGTCAGGGCAGTATGGATTTCTTCTCTTACATCTGCAAGCAGTCTGAACATCAGACAGGATGGCATTGTCTCCCTCAATCCGTGCAATGGCTAGTGCTATAGGTTTCAGAAGTTTCAGGCTACTTACCACTCTCTCCCAAAATACATCATCCAGGAGGATCCTCTTGATGGGGCTGTCCATATCGGCAAACTGTGATATGGCCATTTCTTGGAGAGACTCCTTCCCCTCCAGGAGACTGTTAAACATGATGACAACACCACCCCAACGGGTGTTGCTGGGCAGCTTCAATGTGGTGCTCTTATTCTTCTCACTTTGCTTGGTGAGGTAGATTGCTGTTATAACTTGATGACCCTTCACATACCTAACAATTTCCTTGGCTCTCTTGTAGAGTGTATCCGTTGTTTTCAGTGCCATGATGTCCTTGAGGAACAAATTCAATGCATGATCAGCACAGCCAATGGGTGTGATGTGAGGGTAGGACTCCTCCACTTTAGACCAAGCAGCCTTCATGTTCGCAGCATTGTCTGTCACCAGTGCAAATACCTTCTGTGGTCCAAGGTCATTGATGACTGTCTTCAGCTCATCTGCAATGTAAAGACTGGTGTGTCTGCTGTCCCTTGTGACTGTGCTCTTGTAGAATACTGGTGGAGATGATGTAGTAAATTATTCCTTTCCCACGAACATTCAACCACCCATCAGAGATGATTGCAATACAGTCTGCTTTCTCTATGATTTGCTTGACCTTCACTTGAACTCTGTTGAACTCTGCATCCAGCAAATGAGTAGATAAAGCATGTCTGGTTGGAGGGGTGTATGCTGGGCGAAGAACATTCAGAAATACACATTGCCTGTGAGCATCAGAGGTGAACCAGTTGCATACACAGCTCAAGCAAGACATTCATCAGCATTTCTCTGAGTACGTTCCTCCATTGAGTCAAAAAGACTTCTGATTCCAGGAGGACCATGAGCTGTTGCTGTCGATAAGATGTCTGATTCATCATTTTCACCTCAAATAGAAATAGAGGGACTTTTGTCAGAGGTTGCTTGTTGTGAGAGCTGGGGGAGCTTTATGCACTTGACCAGATGATTCTGCATCTTCGTGGCATTCTTCACATATGATTTGGCACAGTATTTGCAAATGTACACAGCTTTTCCTTCTACATTATCTGCAGTGAAATGTCTCCACACATCAGATAGTGCCCGTGGCATTTTCCTGTAATGATTAGAAACTAATGAGTAAAAATAATAATACAATTCCATGTACAGATAAATAGTTAAGCAGTTCAATTAAACAACTCCTTTGTAAGATACATGTTTTAAAATGAAACACGTATGGAAACAGGTGAATTAACACTCCTCAGTTAGCAGGCTCAAGCAAGCTAAAAAAAAACACGGTAGCAAAACGAGAAGAAATTGTTAACAAGTTAGAAATGATTTAAACACACTTTGCAGTAGGCTACTGTTAACCAGTGAATAACTAAATCATGTATGTCATATAAAATATATTCACCCCACCCAGTACAGTAATCAAAACTTACCAGAAAGCACGTCCTTGGCTCAGACAGTGTAGTAGTGTGGGCTCAATAGCATCTCATTAGTGTGCAAGATCTTGAGAATCAGCTGTACATGTGATGGAAGAATGCACTGTGCATGCAGAGGGTTGCAATTCCATTGAATTGGGGATAGTTTAACCAAAATATGCCACAAGACCTAGAATTGCCTTATGTGTATCCCACAAAAAAAGGTTCTCTGTTATAAGCTAACTTGTTTGATGAATGTAAGCAAAATTCACCAAATTCCAGGGCTTAACTTTCATTGGAAAATTCCCGTTAAGATTCTGGAAATTTACCGGAAAGTTTCCGACCCTTTGCAACCCTGGTCTTTGGCAAACTTAATGATGGTATTGGAGTCGTGCCTGGCCATGCAGTCATGGGTGAAAATCAAAGTTTATTTGTCACATGCGCCGAATACAACAAGTGTAGAACTTAAAGTGAAATGCTTACTTACAGGCTCTAACCAATAGTGCAAAAAAGATATTAGGTGAACAATAGGTAAGTAAAGAAATAAAAACAACAGTAAAAAGACAGTGAAAAATAACAGTAGCGAGGCTATATACAGTAGCGAGGCTATAAAAGTAGCGAGGCTACATACAGACACCGGTTAGTCGGGCTGATTGAGGTAGTACAGTGGGGGAAAAAGTATTTGATCCCCTGCTGATTTTGTACGTTTGCCCACTTACAAAGAAATGATCAGTCTATAATTTTCATAGTAGGTCTATTTGAACAGTGAGAGACAGTATAACAACAAAAAAATCCAGAAAAACGCATGTCAAAAATGTTATAAAATGATTTGCATTTTAATGAGGGAAATCTCCCCTCTACAAAACATGACTTAGTACTTGGTGGCAAAACTCTTGTTGGCAATCACAGAGGTCAGACGTTTCTTGTAGTTGGCCACCAGGTTTGCACACATCTCAGGAGGGATTTTGTCCCACTCCTCTTTGCATATCTTCTCCAAGTCATTAATGTTTCGAGGCTGACGTTTGGCAACTCGAACCTTCTGCTCCCTCCACAGATTTTCTATGGGATTAAGGTCTGGAGACTGGCTAGTGCTTCTTCTTGAGCCACTCCTTTGTTGCCTTGGCCGTGTGTTTTGGGTCATTGTCATGCTGGAATACCCATCCACGACCCATTTTCAATGCCCTGGCTGAGGGAAGGAGGTTCTCACCTAAGATTTGACGGTACATGGCCCCATCCATCATCCCTTTGATGCGGTGAAGTTGTCCTGTCCCCTTAGCAGAAAAACACCCCCAAAGCATAATGTTTCCACCTCCATGTTTGATGGTGGAGATGGTGTTCTTGGGGTCATAGGCAGCATTCCTCCTCCTCCAAACACGGCGAGTTGAGTTGATGTCAAAGAGCTCCATTTTGGTCTCATCTGACCACAACACTTTCACCAGTTGTCCTCTGAGTCATTCAGATGTTCATTGACAAACTTCAGACGGGCATGTATATGTATTCTTGAGCAGGGGGACCTTGCGGGCGCTGCAGGATTTCAGTCCTTCACGGCGTAGTGTGTTACCAATTGTTTTCTTGGTGACTATGGTCCCAGCTGCCTTGAGATCATTGACAAGACCCTCCCGTGTAGTTCTGGGCCGATTCCTCACCGTTCTCATGATCATTGCAACTCCACGAGGTGAGATCTTGCATGGAGTCCCAGGCCAAGGGATATTGACATTTCTGTTGTGTTTCTTCCATTTGTGAATAATCGCCCCAAATGTTGTCACCTTCTCATCAAGCTGCTTGGCGATGGTCTTGTAACCCATTCCAGCCTTGTGTAGGTCTACAATCTTGTCCCTGACATCCTTGGAGAGCTCTTTGGTCTTGGCCATGGTGGAGAGTTTGGAATCTGATTGATTGATTGCTTCTGTGGACAGGTGTCTTTTTTTACAGGTAACAAGCTGCGGTTAGGAGCACTCCCTTTAAGAGTGTGCTCCTAATCTCAGCTCGTTACCTGTATAAAAGACACCTGGGAGCCAGAAATCCTTCTGATTGAGAGGGGGTCAAATACTTATTTCCCTCATTAAAATGCAAATCAATTTATAACATTTTTGACATGCGTTTTTCTGGATATTTTTGTTGTTATTCTGTCTCTCACTGTTCAAATAAACTTACCATAAAAATTATAGACTGATCCTTTCTTTGTCAGTGGGCAAACGTACAAAATCAGCAGGGGATCAAATACTTTTTTCCCCCACTGTATGTACATGTAGATATGGTTAAAGTGACTATGCATGTTTGCTGAACAGAGAGTAGCAGTAGCGTAAAAGAGGGGTTGGAGGGTACAGGAGGGGACTGAACAGGGAGTACAGGAGGGGACTGATCACGCACCCCCGAGGGGCCCCGTGTTCAGGATCAGCGTGGCAGATATGTTGTTACCTACTCTTACCACCTGGGGGTGGCCTGTCAGGAAGTCCAGGATCCAGTTGCAGAGGGAGGTGTTTAGTCCCAGGGTCCTTAGCTTAGTGATGAGCTTTGAGGGCACTATGGTGTTGAACGCTGAGCTGTAGTCAATGAATAGCATTCTCACGTAGGTGTTCCTTTTGTCCAGGTGGGAAAGGGCAGTGTGGAGTGCAATAGATATCACATCATCTGTGGATCTGTTGGGGCGGTATGCAAATTTGTGGGTCTAGGATTTCTGGGAAAATTGTGTTGATGTGAGCCATGACCAGCCTTTCAAAGCACTTCATGGCTACATACGTGAGTGCTACGGGTCGGCAGTCATTTAGGCAGGTTACCGTAGTGTTCTTGGGCACAGGGACTATGGTGGTCTGCTTTAAACATGTTGGTATTACAGACTCAGTCAGGGACAGTTTTAAAATGTCAGTGAAGACAATAGACAATTGGTCAAATTCAGCTTTTGAGTGCCAGTGAGAGATGATGTGTCACAATTTAACCATTATCATCATGAAGTCCACATGGGCCTATTACAGAGGCTACAACCTTATAGAACATTCAGATAGAAATGTGTTGTGTAGAGAGAGATATGACTCGCTGTCATGTTGAATAGGGATATGATAGTGTCCATTGCAAGGCACTACAGAACATTCAGAAAATGTATATAATAAAACAGAAATGATAAAGTGCCATGTAGAATAGGCCTATTGGGAATCATGCCAGTCCTATATGCATTTATCCAGTCTTTATAGGCCTGTACGGCTCTATATTTAGTTACTTTCTGAACGTTTCAGTAGGCTCCTGAAAGTGGCCCGGTAGAAGCCAGGGGCCCTAAGGAAGGAAAGAAGAGAGGTGACTGAAAAACCTCAGCATTATAAAGAAGTATTCAAGAGTGTAGTCCTACTAGGCTATATGAAATAAGTTGTTGCATGGTGCAACCATTGAGATCCCATTAATGTATTCAAATTCCCATGTCCATAATTTACCACCATGCATGCAGTTGCAATTCTGATTTAACCAGATACATTGTATCATATTTGTACTGCATTGCAACATATAGGCTACATGTATTGAAATACACACTTTTCAACTATTGCATTTCCCAGACCCTGGAGATAACAGGCTATTTATTCTATCCTGCGCTGGATTTATTTCGCATCACCTCTTCGCCACAGCCAACAAGGGTTTGCTGCCCGACGTTTATGTTCATCTTATGCTTAGGGTGGCATAAATGACGGGTGTGATCATGGAAGATATATATTGGGACAATTTTCTCGCATCAGATGAAGCTACATGAGTTTAGAGGAGAGCCACGACGTGTGTCTCCCTCTCTCTCACACCGACCCCCCTCCTCCTCCGCTGGCAATTTATAAAGAACAAAAAATTCGACTAGGGAGGGGGTTGATACGCCGAAGCTGAAATCGAGAGGCGAACCCAGGAAAGGAGTATATTGTACACGCGACTTCCCCCCCCCTTCGTCCCCCAAAAGGAGGGGGAAAAGTCAGAATTGTGGAATCGAAAAGGAAAATAAGGTTCAAAAGACGTGAAAACGTCTTCCGTTGTGGATACCGTATATATTTTTAATTCGAAAAAATATGGCCGAGAACGTTCTGGACTCTGGCCCGCCTTCAGCCAAGAGGCCTAAACTATCCTCTCCGGCACTGTCTGTCTCCGCCAGCGATGGAAACGGTAAATGTTGTTTTTATTTGGTTTGTTTGGGTATTATGTTGTATGTTTTTATTTGGTATTATTTTCAATTAAATGTGATTTTTTTATTCGAAATAGGAAGGGGCCGTGCGATTGCCCCACTGTTTTTGTCGTACTAGCTCTAGCTAGCGAGTGTGTCGGACTTGACTAGCAATAGGCTAGTAATTTCAGCAATACGATGAACGCTGGCTACTACTGTAACTAGTTACGAATGCGGGGCTTCGATTTGTCGTTGGTATTTAGGTAATAAATACATGAAAATATAAATGGTATGTCAACAAAACGGTTAACATTTTAAATTACCCCCTATATTGACAAGTACTTATTCCTTTTAGGCGACACAGCTAACGTTAGCTTGCTAACTATTTGTAAGTAGCCAACGCGCTAGCTAGTGCTAAAGCTTACCGCTTGATCGGTGTGGCAAATGATGGTTGGAAAAACGTTTTATAATAAATTAGCTAAGTGGCAATCCATGAAACACAGATGGTTCAACTCGCTCACCAGTAAATTGACTTGCCTAGCCAAGTAGCTAGCTACTTTGCTAACTAGTTAGCTATTTGTAGGTTGCTAGTTAGCTCGCGAGCTGACTAAATAGCTAACTTTCAAAGCGAGTTATGACAAAGCTCATCGCCATTCCATGCTAACTAGCTAACGCGTTAACTCAAACGCACCAACGAACAGTAAAATTCAACACTGTCTGGTGTGTATATACATTTTCCAACAGAGTATTTCATAGTTATCATTAACTATCTATATAGCAAACGATATAACGTTAGCTAGTAAACTAATTGTTGAAGTTTCCTTCACCTGGTTACCTGGAAAAGTTAAATGTTTCCCATTTAGTTCGCTAGCTTAGTTTGATTGCTAGCTAACGTTCATTTCATAGTTAGATAGCTACTGCAGCAGGCCCATCCATGTAGCTAGCTAGCTAACCGAGTGATTGTTATGCTCAAATTGCCATTGTCAGTTTTTCTGAAGATGTGTGGGAGAGACTGGAGGATCCAAGCCAGCAACCTTATACAAAAAGGTGAACAATTACACGGTTAAGACAAAAAGCCATAGAACGTGGCCACATTATTTACCACTCTGATGTGTTAAAATGGCCTTCTGCAGATGCTCGCTAGTAGTTATGAGAAGGCATGTTTGAAATGGGACTTGAAACTGTTCGTACATTTTGTCATTGCATAGCTACGGCCTCCCATTGTCCATCTGATACGTGCTCAAGTCAGCCACTTGACACAAAATACTTTGAGGGTCCAAGTTACCCTAATAACAGAAAATAATGTACTGCACTTTTGAAATGTTTCCCCCCCATACTGCACAGAGAATGCTGTGGCGGTCCAATATATCCAGAAAAAAATCCTGTAGGCCTATATGTAATTTGTAAATTCTCTAGTTGTCGTTTTGTGATGAGCAGACTCATCCCTGGGTTGTGTTCAATACTCTAGCACAGCTTTGCATAACGTTGCCCCTCTTTTCTCCCGTTTGTTGCTTACTGAACATGACACGGTGATGGTCCAGAGGGTCTCTGTTATCCTGGCTCTCTGTGTGGTGTTAATGCAGTGTTGAGCCCCATCGGTGTAAACATGTCTCTGTCTGCACCGAGCTAAATCACGCTCGAGGTCCTGCACACAATCTGTGGTCGGCCACTGTGGTGGGGGGGGGTGTCTGTGTATCTGGCTGTGCCAATTAGCCACCTCATTTGATGCAACCATGTCTGAATGCAGTACACTGGATTTGGTTTTGTTACTAATAATTTGTTATGCCCGCAATGTACCCTAGCACACCTATCTTCCAATGCCCTCTTCTCTCACTCACATTCCCATCTTGCTCTTTCTCCCTCATCTCTCCATATGCTCTCGTTCTCTCCCTCTCTGCACAGACTTCGGCTCGTTGTTTGACCTGGAGCACGACCTCCCGGACGAGCTTATCAACTCCTCAGAGTTGGGCCTGGTCAATGGAGGGGACCTCAGCCAACTGCACACCAGCCTGGGAGGTGGGATGGGCCTGGGCCCTGGGGGAGGGTGTGGCCAGGACGCGGTGGCCAAGCACAAGCAGCTCTCCGAGCTCCTTCGGTCAGGCGCTCCACACGCCTCCACCCAGCAGGGCGCAGTGGGCAGCACAGGCGGGGCCAGCATGGGCCACCTGGGAAACATGAAGGTGTCCCCTGGGCCCCAGGGCATGGGCCAGCAGCAACACCTCTCCCCCCAGCAGCAGGCCAGCATGATGCAGCAGCAGGCGGGGATGGTGGGCAGCATGAACCGGGGAATGATGGGGGCCCAGAAGGGCAATGGTCAGCAGCAGCAATCCATGATGGGTGGGCAGGTGATGAACGGATCCCCCAGGATGGGCTTCTTGAACCAGGGGATTGGGGGGAACAATAACCTGCTGGCTGAGACTCTGCAGCAACAACAGCAGCAGGGGGCTGGTGGACAGGCTGGACTCAGAGTACAGCAACCTGGAGCAATGAACAAGGTATGCATGGACCCTTCAGACCACAGGGGAGAGATGTTTTTTAATTGACCTGTTCTTTATTTTACCAAGGAGGGGACATTGAGATTGGTGTCTTTTTTCCAAGTAAGCCCCCCTGACCAAGAAAGCTATAAGCAGTTTCTTTTGCCCACACAACGTTACTACCCAACAGTTTATTCATACGAAAAGAGAGCAGACTGAAAGAGCACGTTTCAGTACTCCTATTAAGGATGTATTAATCATGGTTTAAAAACGTACAAATTGGAGTTGTAGTGATCAAAAGCTTGGGATGGTTAAAGGCTCTGTCAGGGAGCAAGAAGACCATAGGAAAGAGCATGACTGGGATATGGAGGGAGAAAGCTGGGGAGGAGGGGATTTATGCAAATTGATAAACGTTCACTTAACCCCAAGTTCTTGGAGAGGTGGAGATGCATGAGCACACACACCTGCGCTGCTTCTTCTGCTTGCTCTTTGGGGTTTTAGGCTCGGTGTCTGTATAAGCACTTTGTGACAACTGCTGGTGTGATATTTTACTACAAATTGGGAGCCACGTGGAAGCCCTTGATTAATATTTCACATCAGTGGTCGTCTTATTCCAACATGTCAACGTGAAATGTGGGGCAACCGTGGCATGGCGGAGTAGTAATTGGTCTGCCTGTTCTGAGCCATCATTAATGAGTTAATTGAACCCACCAGCGCTACCTGCCGCTAATTGATTAGAAATGAAGTACATTGTCTCTTTAGAAGTGGTAGATTTAATTGGTGTGTAAATGGCAGGGAAGGGAAGTTGATTAGTGGTAAAAAGCAGCATGATTTAATCTCTCTCTGAAAGGAGATGGTGGTTATTTTAGCTTAGATGCTCTTCACTGTAAGTGGGTAATATCCCTGGGGTTGTGTTCATTTAACAGGGCTACTGTCTGAAATGACACATTTGACTTGAACACTTACATTTTCATACACATTATTTGGAGCAGCATATAAAAGCTGTAGAAATAATGTCAATTTATTAAACTGTTTTTCTTCTCTCCCCCCCCAAATCTCCTCAGATGGGTATGATGGGTAACCCGGGCTCCTATGGAGGCCCCTATGGAGGGCAGCAGGCAGGCCAGGGCCTGGGGGGAGCAGGGCTGGGCCCTCCGCTCCAGAACAAAGGCTCCATGCCCAACAGCCTGGCCCAGTTCAGCATGGACAAGAAGAGCCAGCCCATGCAGGGCATGTCTGCCATGGTTAGGAAGTTAGCTAGCTAGTCTCCTACCTATCACTTCTCACTTACCTGTCACAAAGCTTTCTTATGCAGGAGGTGCTACCGTTTGGGTACCAGTCAACTGCACTGACCAGCCCTTAACCGACTATCACAGTTCTCTTTTCGCTCTTCCTCCCCTCTCTATTCCCAGGCCTCCCAGCAGTCCGCTGCAGGTGTGGGCGGTGGAGCCGGAGGCACTGCAGGGATGGTCCCCAACGCCCAGGGAGGCCTGGGGCCCGCCGTGTCTGTAGCCGCAGCTGCCGCAGCAGCCGGGGCACCCCCTACGGCCGACCCTGAGAAGCGCAAGCTTATCCAGCAGCAACTAGTGCTCCTGCTACACGCACACAAGTGCCAGCGGCGGGAGCAAGCCAACGGGGAGGTGCGCCAGTGCAACCTGCCACACTGCCGCACCATGAAGAACGTTCTCAACCACATGACCCACTGCCAGGCTGGCAAGTCTTGCCAAGGTGAGCTGATGAAACACAGAAGAGAAAGACCTGCAAGATGGTTCCCTGTCACACCTTTACCTGAGATGTGTATGATATTCACAGTTGTCTGAAGTACTCCTCACATTAGCCTTTTCTCCCTCCCTCCCTTTTTTATTTTCCTCGCCTCTGCCCCACCCCCCTTGCCCTCCTCTCTCTTCCCCAGTGGCTCACTGTGCTTCATCCAGACAGATCATCTCTCACTGGAAGAACTGTACACGGCACGACTGTCCAGTCTGCCTGCCACTCAAGAACGCTGGGGACAAGAGGAACCAGCAGTGTGAGTGTCTCTGCCCATCAAACGCTACCCCCCCCAGCTGGGTCATGTAACAGTAGTATGCGCTTGTAGTATTCTTATGTGCTTTTAAAGAGCCGTCGGGTCTCAACTATTTTTTAAGTAGTGTGTATGGATGTATACAAGTGGTCTAGATGCTTTGATAGACTGTCTTATGATTGAACTCTGCCATGGACTGGATCTGTTGCCTTATAAATATGTTGTGACTACATTTGAAACTTCGACAGATCAACTCCTTGTGTTCCTGACCTAGGTGTTCATAGCATACGTCCTAGAGGACAGAAATATTAACACCGATAGATCTGCCTCTCCTGTCTCTACAGCTCTGCTAGGAGGTGCTGGTGTAGGTCTGGGTAGTTCCCTGGGCTCAGTGCCTGGAGGCCAGCCCAGCGCCCCAAACCTCAACCCCCCCAGCCAGATCGACCCCAGCTCCATCGAGAGGGCCTACGCCGCCTTGGGCCTCACTTACCAGGGCCTGCAGAGCCAGCCCAACCAGGCTTCTCTGCCCTCACAGGGCCTGCAGAGCCAACCGGGCATGAGGCCGCTCAATCCCATGGGTAAACTGTTTAGTTAGTCCAGTCTAATGTATTTTTTTATTTTTTTTTGACTGGTTTAAATAATTGATGTACTACAGCAACCGTGTGCATGTCCTCTTGGGGATTGAAGCTGTAACCAGTCAATATCCACATTAGTAAGGTTATACTGCTGCTTTCCCTAACTCCCCCTCTTCTCCACTTTAATGGGAATTACTCCAGCACACACACACACACACACACACACCTATCTCTGCACGTTTTGTTTGTCAACATTTGTCAAGTTGGCCTTTTTTTATCAAGTCATTTGCAAATAAAACACGCAGGGGGAGTCATTTCTATCATTGACTTACAAGTAGTGTTTGTTGGTGGCTCTTTGTTTTTATTCTAAGGTCATGTTCAATATTGACTGTGTTAATGTTTCTTACACTCTGTCAGGGGGTAACCCAATGGGAGTGAATGGAGGTGTGGGTGTTTCACCCCAGAACCAGCAGGCCAGCCTGCTACAGGACACCATGCTACACCTTAACATGAACTCCCAGGGGTGAGTAGCAGACCTGCCTTCAAATATACTTTATTAGCTTTTTTTTCAATACCCGGCGCAATGGAACCAATAGAATAGTCCCTGAAGTGCAAACCCCATCGACCATACCTGACACTCCAGGAAGGCGCTATCAAACACTCAAAGTTGTGATTTTTGGATAAAAAATAAATAATTTTACAGTGATGAATTTAACTTTGTTCTCTCTCTGTGTGTTCTAGTCTGATGAGTGATGCGGGCGGGGCGGGTAACATGGGATGCATGCCCACGGCGACCCCTCCCTCGGCAGCGGGCATGAGGAAGAGCTGGCACGAGGACATCACCCAGGACCTGAGGAACCACTTGGTGCACAAACTGTACGTGACTTTGAGCTGGAATGGAGGGACAAGAGCCTCTGGATGAGGGCTTAAAATACTCTTATACGGCTAAAGAGTTACAGCCTGTAGTGGGGTGTGTGAGCCTATAGCAGAACACACTATTCTACATTTGCACACTGTACATAAATTCAAAAATCTTTCTTTTGTGTTATTGACTGTGCGTTTGTTTATGTGTAACTGTGTTGTTTATGTCACACTGCTTTGCTTTATCTTGGCCAGGTCACAGTTGTAAATGAGAACTTGTTCTCGCCTGGCCTACCTGGTGAAATAAAAATGTGTGGGGCGTGTGAGCCTATAGTGGGGCGTGTGAGCCTATAGTGGGGCGTGTGAGCCTATAGTGGGGCGTGTGAGCCTATAGTGGGGCGTGTGAGCCTATAGTGGGGCGTGTGAGCCTATAGTGGGGCGTGTGAGCCTATAGTGGGGCGTGTGAGCCTATAGTGGGGCGTGTGGAGCCTAAAGGGTCTCTAATTTGTGGATAATGAAGACATCCTGCTAAATTTGGCTTTTGGTTTAGCAGTTTCTTTCATTTGATTTTGGTTCAATTAGTTGTATACAAGCCAAAAACTAGCCCCCGTTTCAATGCAGCTAATGCTGTCTCATGTCATAGATGGGTATCCTGTAAGAACATTGAATTGCTAGACAAATAGGAAATATGAAGAGAGCTATTTGTGGTAAATGTACCAGCAGAACAGGCCGCAGACAGTTTCACAGTAAACTCACATCCTCTGGGTTTTCATACAGCGCAGAACGACTATGACAGAACACACTGACCACATTCACCACATCTAAGCACCTCCCCACTGTCTCCCAGCTCAGACACAGCTAGCTAGGTGTGATTGTCTGCTTTCAACGCTCTTCCCTGCTGCATCTCCCCTAGTGTTCCTCTTAACTTTTATTTTGTCCCATAGAGATGATTTAACAAAACGGTTTTCTTTGCACTGAAATGTGATTTGCGTCCTGCTCTCGTTCATATCCCCCCCACTTTCCTTAGTCTCTTGTCTCTCTCTCTCTGTGTGTATGTAGGGTGCAAGCCATCTTCCCGACCCCAGACCCTGCTGCTCTGAAGGACAGGCGGATGGAGAACCTAGTGGCGTATGCTAGGAAGGTGGAGGGGGACATGTACGAGTCTGCCAACAGCAGGGTAAGCTGTTACACTGACTGAGTGAAGACTTTCACTGAGTTGCTGTTGAGAGGGGGGCAACCCTTAGACGATACAAATGTCTGTGGAATACAAATGCACTTCAGAATTTCTCTCATTTTGTGTATTTGTCTGTTCCTAGTATGTTAACTCATTTCACCCTCTTTCCCTTACGCTGTTCCCCTTTCTCATCATTACCCCTCTATCATCCTAACCTTCATTCATCTCGCTGTCTCCTTCACTCTATAATTTCTCCTTGCATGTCTCTCTCCTCCTCCCAGGCGGAGTACTACCACCTGTTGGCTGAGAAGATCTATAAGATCCAGAAGGAGTTGGAGGAGAAGAGGCGGACGCGACTCCAGAAGCAGGGTATGTTGGTGCCCACCCCTACAGGGTTTAGGGCCCTGGGCCAGCTGGCATGCCCCCTACAGGGTGTAGGGCCCTGGGCCAGCTATAGCCACTGCCTCTCACTGAGTGGACAGGACACACATGTAATATCACAAATAGATGTGCATACTGCATTCAGATTCTCAGACAGGACACATTCTTTAGAGTGCAACAGAGGCAATACATCTTCTCTCTCCATCTTTTCACCTCTCCACCCCTACAGATGGTCCCCTCCCTGACCACTCTCTGGTGCGGCCCGGTGGACCCAACCAGATGGTTAATAGGATGCAGAACCCTGCAGGTGAGTCCATGGGGACAGGAGAGGGGTCGCCAAACAGACCTTATAGTTTCACTTGAGAGGTTACTACATTTGGCTCATGTTGACAATATTTTATTCTGTAACTTTGTTAGTGTGCCTTGAGCCATCCTGCTTACTATGTCCAATATTACACAGCACGTTTAGATGCATAAGCACCTAAATGCGTTTTCTTTATATGATAATCCTCGTGCATGTTTTCTTCAGGTATGAACCAGTTCAACCAGATGGGGATGCAGTCTATGGGTCAGAGGTCGACCCCTCCTCTCCCCCTCACACCCATCAACCAGGTCAGTACTCTTTTTATATTCACTTAATGGGCGCTGTTTTGAAAAGAGCATTATACCCAAATACAAAAGTTTTAGTGTTCAATTGATCTTATAGATGTATTTTGATGCAAGAGGAACCGTATCTTGTCATAGCACTAACGTATACATTGATTCAACACATGGAGTAGTCCCTAGTATCAAAGTGTCTGAAAGGACTAATGAGCTCTGTTCTAAACCAACGTCTGTGTCCCCTTTAGATGGGCATGGGGAACCCCAGGATGAGCCAGCCCAACGTGGGCCAGCTCCAGAACCAGTACCTGCCCCAGGGACAGTTCCCAGGCTTAGGTCCAGGCCTCAGCACGGGTCAGCCCGGCATGGCACAGCCTAGTATGAACCAGCAAGGCAACCAGGGAGGCATGGCACAGCCTAGTATGAACCAGCAAGGCAACCAGGGAGGCATGGCACAGCCTAGTATGAACCAGCAAGGCAACCAGGGAGGCATGGCACAGCCTAGTATGAACCAGCAAGGCAACCAGGGAGGCATGGCACAGCCTAGTATGAACCAGCAAGGCAACCAGGGAGGCATGGCACAGGTGAGAGAGGTGGGGAAAAGTGGAAGTATATGGTCTGTCGCTGCCCTCAAAGTCCTATGTAGATGCAGGAAACGGAAGGACAGATTGGTTTTAATTGTGAACTATATCACCAAAACAACTCAACACAATCGCTAAGACATTCCCACACATCTGTACATGCACAAGTGAAACTCTCCTTCCTACACTATTGTTTCCCCATGTAGGTTCACTGGAGGGATGCCCCTGTCATACATAATGTATGTTAATGTCTGAATAATGTATGAACTGTTAATGCTAAATGCCTCATCTCTCCTTACAGACTCAGATACCCATTCCTTCCCCTCTCCCCGTCAACAGCCCTCTAGCCGGGCCCGGCTCGGTCGGAGGGGGTAGTGGTGTCCCCTCGGTGGGGCCCATGGGTCCCCAGAGTGTGGGTGGAGGCCCCTTGTCCAACAACCCCCAGCAGCCCAACTCCATCCCCCACCTCGCGGCCAAGCGCCAGAGTTCGCCCTCCCCTGCCCGCAGTCTCACCCCCACACCCCACCAAACGCCACCCAGGCTAGCTGGCTCACAGACCCCCCAGCCCCACACCCCCAACCCGTCCCAGCTGGCCCCCCCAGGATCTCAGCAGCAGCTAGGGCCCGGCAGCCAGGGGCCAGGCTCCAACAAGCCCATGCAGCAGGGGATGGGGGCGGGGTCCACCACCCCATCGCACCCTGGTCACCCCTCCACAACCCCCAACCCCCATGGAGGCCAGCTCCCTCGCACTCCGGTGAGATTCACTTGTTAGATCATGTAGAAAAGTACAGCTATATCTCCAACATGTAGTATGAATAGTACATTGATTCAGTACCAGTTTTACAAAAGTGATCACAACATTGACATACAGCTGCAAAATGGAACAGTTAACAGCCAATGTACTAATGACTTGTTTTGGAACTTCCTCTCACCCACCTTACTGCACTCAGTTACCTGTCAATTTCCTCACCTTCACTAACTCCCATGGGGGTTGTTGCATTCTCTTGTAATACCAATTATTTTCTAACCAGTGTCCTGTTCGTCCCCCCCCCAGATGTCCCAGAAGGGTGGTTTCCAATCCCAGGACGGTCAGGCTCTGACCCCAGCATCGGTCAGCAGTGTGGACACAGCCTCCCAGCAGGCCTCCCATTCGGATGCCTCAGCCTCCGTGGACCCCAAGACGGAGGTCAAGCAGCAGCAGGACGAGGAAGACGACGGGGAGGAAGGCTGCTCCAAGGGGGGGAAGTTATCCAACGTCAAGATGGAGAACAAACCCATCAAAATGGAGGGGGTGAAGAAAGAGGAGTGTGGGGGCAAAGGTGTTCCCATGGAAACGTCATCATTGGTGGGTGTAAAGAGTGAAGACAGGGTGAAGACTGAAGACCGGAAGCCAGAGGTGAAGAAGGAGCTAAAAGAGGAAGAGAAGGGATCTGAGTCCCCTGGTACACCGTCTGGTGCCCAGAACAAGAGGAAGAGTAAGGACTATGTTATTTTGTGATAGCATGTGTACGAGTTGTTTCTATACTCTGTGTGGTTATGTTCCTGCTTCTAAAAATGTATGCAGTTATCTGTTTCTGAATCTGACTTGAACCCTAACCTGTCTCTCTACCCCTCCTTCCTCAACTCCTTTCACCTCTTCTCCTTCCATCCTTCTACCTCTCTCAGTCTTTAAGCCAGAGGAGCTGCGCCAGGCCCTCATTCCCACCCTGGAATCTCTATACAGACAGGACCCAGAGTCTCTGCCCTTCAGACAGCCTGTGGACCCTCACCTACTGGGCATACCTGTATGTACTGCATATTCACACTGTTTCAGTTAATGCTCCATCAAAAATGTGCTTTTTACATGTGAAGCTAGCCAAACCAATTTCCCCCTCTGTGGAATAATAAAGCAACCTTAACTTGACCATACCTCTCTCCCTCCCCAGGACTACTTTGACATAGTGAAGACCCCCATGGACCTGTCCACTATAAAGCGGAAGCTTGACACGGGTCAGTACCAGGAACCCTGGCAGTATGTGGACGACATCTGGGTCATGTTAAACAATGCCTGGCTATACAACCGCAAGACGTCCCGTGTCTACAAGTACTGCTCCAAGCTGGCTGAGGTGTTCGAGGCCGAGATAGACCCCGTCATGGTCAGCCTGGGTTACTGCTGCGGCAGGAAGGTGAGATGATGGGAGGGAAGCAAGCAGGAGATAGACCCCGGGATGAAGGGCCTGGGCTACTGCTGTGGCCGGAAGGTGAAATGGGAGTGTGATGCGGGGTTATGTGTTTGTGTGGTTGGTTATTAGGGTGTGTGACGTATAGTGTCAGGCTAGATGTGGTTATTACGTCGTTAGTTTCACATCCCATTCTGTGCATGGAGACGAGGCTTGGCTAATTTCAGCGTTGGCATAACACCGCCATATTAACTTTCAACACTTTTTTTTAATATTGAGCATAACCTCTTGAATGGGCTAAGCAAAGTGGTCAACAGGGATTACTTGAGCGTCTCCGTTCATGAAAACGAGGCAAAGCGGTGTGGCGGTCGGGGCTCAGCCCCATACAGCTGTTGTCTTGTACTGTGACAGTGAGCCTGATGAAGGTCCATGTGAGCCAGGACTGACACATTCCTCTGGCCTAACCAAGTGACCCATGATGACGCCAAAACATTGTTCTATTGCTTTGGGCAGAGGCTGTAGATGGTCTAATGGTGCTCATGATCATGTTTCCCTGGTCGCATGGTCTGGTAAAACTCCTGGCAATGCGTAACAACAAAAAGCGGATTTTTAATTAGCCATCTCTTTTCACTCTCCTTGCTCCAGTCTTTTTGATAGTACTTACATCTCTTTTCACTCTCCTTGCTCCAGTCTTTTTGATAGTACTTACATCTCTTTTCACTCTCCTTGCTCCAGTCTTTTTGATAGTACTTACATCTCTTTTCACTCTCCTTGCTCCAGTCTTTTTGATAGTACTTACATCTCTTTTCACTCTCCTTGCTCCAGTCTTTTTGATAGTACTTACATCTCTTTTCACTCTCCTTGCTCCAGTCTTTTTGATAGTACTTACATCTCTTTTCACTCTCCTTGCTCCAGTCTTTTTGATAGTACTTACATCTCTTTTCACTCTCCTTGCTCCAGTCTTTTTGATAGTACTTACATCTCTTTTCACTCTCCTTGCTCCAGTCTTTTTGATAGTACTTACATCTCTTTTCACTCTCCTTGCTCCAGTCTTTTTGATAGTACTTACATTACTTTTCACTCTCCTTGCTCCAGTCTTTTTGATAGTACTTACATTACTTTTCACTCTCCTTGCTCCAGTCTTTTTTTTACCTGTATTGAAAAGCTCTGTACAAATATTATATTCCTCCTGGTATTGAAGGGTCAAACTATTTTGAAAATGTAGTTTGGGTTTAATAAGTGTTCATTTATCTACCTTTCTCTTTCCTGTCTTCCTTTCTTCTCCTCCCTCAGTTGGAGTTTTCTCCCCAGACGTTGTGCTGCTATGGGAAGCAGCTGTGCACTATACCCCGGGACGCTGCCTACTTCAGCTACCAGAACAGGTATGGAGAGGGGGGGAGGAATCTGAGTGACTCACACACGGTGATCAATAGAAAAGTTATTCTATGTTGAATTGTGTTTCTATGGAAATAAATGGTTTGCCACTTCATTTTCATATCTGTTCAGTGTCTGCATTGTCCCATGTTTCCCCTCCAGTTGATTCTGTCGCTGCTGTGGTGGTTTTGCTCATCATGTCCAAATGCTAATCTGTGCTTTGCCTCGACCTTCTGCTCTGTTGTCTTGTCCTCCCTCTCCTCACCATCCAACCCTTTCGGTCCTCTCCCTCTGTCGTCAATGCCTGTGACATCTGCGTTGGCTTGCTTTTGTCTGATCCAATCATGCGCCTCCAAACCCCTCCCTCCCCTTCAATCCTGAATCATGATTGGCTGTTCTGATGACGACCCCCGCCCGCTCTGCGCTCCTCCTGCGTGCTTGCTCCCGCCCTGTCCTGCCATGCCTTGCCCTGATTGGTGGCTGCCTCCCCGTGCCTTCTCTGTGATTGGCTGTGCTGTTGGGGAACGGTGTAGTTCACCAAAATTTGGGCTTCTTGCTGACAGGTACCACTTCTGTGAGAAGTGCTTCAACGAAATCCAGGGGGACAACGTGTCCCTAGGAGACGACCCCTCCCAGCCTCCGACGTGAGTAGAACGTTACCCTCTAGCCTTCCCTCAACTTATCTTTTAGTTTTAACGTACATTTGATTTTATATTTAGGCTTTTATTATTTGACTCCTCATATGCCAAGCTTCTCCCTCATATCTGCTTAAAGTACCTCCATTTGCTGTTATTGGTAATATTTTGTGAATGTCTCCCTTCCATTTCTATGTTTTCTGTGGTATTCTGTCTTCTGCAGTAGGTAATTGGTTTTATTGTACATCTGTACTGCCGCTGTTATTGTTTGTCTCACCTCTCAGACTGGTCTTCCTCTATAGCCCTACATCTGTTCTGCAGCATCTCTTTAGTAAATCAAGATTGGGATGAAAACACGGTGTATTTAAAAAATCTGGCCAGGATATCTGGCAGGTTTCATGAGTCTTAAACTTTCTATATGAAATGTTGGATGAGGCCACAGCCAGATAATCCAATGCTCCAAACTTGTGGTGGTTTTAGAGTTTGATGTATTTATTTAATGGTTTGGGGAGGGGGGCCGAGGGAGAGGGTTGGGAAACCCTGTAAAGGTTAGACCAGTGGTTTTCATCCGGTGTGCTCTGGCACGGTGGTGTTCCTTGAGGAGTGCTCGTTTGTGCCGTGAAACTTTACCTAATTTAAAAATAATTTAGCACTCATTTGTAAACGTGACCTGTTGAATGCACATGGAATTTTGATTTGGGAGCACCAGTGGCGCTCAGATAAATACATTGAATAGCACTTTGTTACATCTGTATTGTCCTTTCAAGTCTGGTGTGCTCAGGCTGTTACATTTGTATCATTTGAGGGGCACTCATCACCAGCAAAGTCATTTGACTTTGCCAGTGAGAACCATTTAGCCCAGGCACTTTACAGCTAAGTAACACGTCTCCATGCACACAAGCATGGCTTTGTGTCCGTGTTTTACCTTTACAATGCAGAAAACCACTTGCCTCTAGCTCAAACGTTCAAAACTAAATACCTTATTTAATTTTGTGTGTATATATATATATATATATTTTTTTTTTATCATGAGTAAGGAGCTATGGCAATAGTTAAACAAAAAATTGAAACGCAACATGTAAAGTGTTGGTCCCATGTTTCATGAGCTGAAATAAAAGCTCCCCAGAAATGTTCCATACACACAAAAAGCTTATCTCTCATGTTGTGCACAAATGTGTTTGCAACCGGTTAATGAGGGATTCTCCTTTGCCAAGATAATCCATCCACCTGACAGGTGTGGCATATCAAGAAGCTGATTAAACGGCATGATTATTACACAGGTGCACCTTGTGCTGGAGACAAGAAGGCCACTCTAAAATGTGCCAGATAATTAAATGTTAATATCTCTACAATAAGTTGCCTCCAACATCGTTTTAGAGAATTTGGCTGTACTTCGAACCGGCCTCTCAACCGCAGACCATGTGTATGGCGGCATGTGGGCGAGCGGTTTGCTGATGGGGGGGGGGGTTATGGTATGGGCAGGTGTAATCTACGGATAACGAACACATTTGCATTTTATCGATTTGGGAATTTGAATGTGCAAAAATATCATGACGAGATTGTGAGGCCTTTTTTGCTTTTTAAGCTGTCAGTCACCAACAGATGCATATCTGTATTCCTAGTCATGTGAAATCCATAGATTAGAACCTAATGAATTTATTTCAATTTACTGATTTCCTCATATGAACTGTTACTCAGTAAAATCTTTCAAAGAAGTTTGGGAACCACCTAGGCTGTGGTTCATCCATCTTTTTCCATTTTTATAAAAAACTCATGAGGCTTTTGACTGGGTGTGGCCTGGTTGCGGATGTTGACTGGGGGTGGCATTTCTTCTTTCTCACTTCAGTTCCATCGGTAAAGATCAGTTTGAGAAGAAGAAGAATGACACATTGGACCCTGAATTGTAAGTCCACCATTAAGTAAATATCTTGTTGAGTAATTGCATTCATGTTGTGATTGCATTGTGAGCGCAATGTAGTTGTGCAGTTGTAAGCAGTCGCAGTGATTGATTTGGCTCCTCTCTGCAGGCTTGTGGAATGTATGGACTGTGGACGTAAGATGCACCAGATCTGTGTCCTGCACAACGACACTATCTGGCCGTTAGGGTAAGTCTGTCTGCCCTGTAACCTAGGAAAGATGAGGCAGTTTGAGTTTAAGAGTCTGGTTTCTCTAATGAACTTTCTCCTACCAGTTTTAATTGTGATGGCTGCTTAAAGAAGTTGAATAAGACACGTAGAGAGAACAAGTATGCCGCCAAAAGTAAGTACCAATGTCTTTACAAAAAAATTATCTAAATATCACTTACCTGTGTCCATTTTGATGTAGTTCATCCCTCTTTACCTAGCTTACTTGTAACTAAACTAAGCTTATCTCCCTCCCTCTCCAGGGTTGCCCCACACTAAGCTGGGCTGTTATTTGGAGACGAGGGTGAATGACTTCCTGAAACGTCAGAGCCACCCTGAGTCGGGTGACGTCACCATTCGAGTCGTCCACGTCTCTGACAAGGTGGTGGAGGTCAAACCAGGCATGAAGTCCAGGTAAGGGACAGGCACCATTGGGGGGGGGGGGTTGTTATATATATGTGTGTGTGTGTTACCCTGAAGAAATAGAACAGGAGAAAGGGATATCTGTAGCGGTGGAACAAGTGCGGTTAATGTAGTAATTTGTTGAAGCCAAAATCAACCCATAGCCACTAGGGATTGGATCACTTCTTTCTCTCAATTTGAGTTTTTATTTTATTTTTTATTTTTTTTTTGGAATTGTTAGATGGAGAAACAGTCACTCTCTGAAAGGTGAAGTTTTGAAGATATTGGTATGCAGGGTTGGGGAGTAACTGATTACATGTAATCAGTTAAGTTAAAAGCAACAATATTGCAGTTATATTAGACACTTTTGAGAACTAGATTACTTTTGAATTCAGAAAGGATGTTTGAGAACAAATACATTGACACCTTTCGGTTTCCTCAATGAAATTCAATTCAACATTGAGAAGGTGTACATTTTAAGTTTGTTCCACCTGAGTGAGTCTGATCACAAGTCGTTGATCCTTTTTGCCTTCTAATGCCTCTTAAGGGCACAGTAATCTAAAAGTATCAAAGTAATCCGATAGTTACGTTACTGATGACCGTAACTAGTTACTAACGGATTACATTTAGAAAGTAACCTACCTAACCCTGTTGGGATGCATGCATTGTAGCATCAGTTTTCTCACTCTTGTCGTGTCTCCAGGTTTGTGGACACTGGGGAGATGTGTGAGTCGTTCCCATATAGAACGAAAGCCCTGTTTGCCTTTGAGGACATCGATGGCGCTGACGTCTGCTTCTTCGGCATGCATGTACAGGAGTACGGCTCGGACTGCCCTCCTCCCAATCAGAGGTAATGGTTCTGTTAAGGGTCAATTTTATCTTAACTCAGTTGGGAGCAGTTTTATGTACATGCATCAAAGGACTGGACCTCATCTTTGCGCTTTCTCTCTCTGCCTACGTGTCTACCCCAGACGAGTGTACATCTCGTACCTGGACAGTGTTCACTTCTTCCAGCCTCGTTCTCTGAGGACTGGTGTCTACCATGAGATTCTCATTGGCTACTTGGAGTATGTCAAGAAGCTGGGGTACACGACGGGTCACATCTGGGCGTGCCCACCTAGTGAAGGGGACGACTACATTTTCCACTGTCACCCTATGGACCAGAAGATCCCCAAGCCCAAGAGGCTACAGGAGTGGTATAGGAAGATGCTGGACAAGGCTGTGGCGGAGCGCATAGTGCACGACTTCAAGGTAAGAGTCTTGAGGAAGGCTTGAGGGGTCCATGCAGGAACAGAGTTCGAATTTTAAATGGCTCCATCCACAAGTGGAAGGGTTGAGCGCACAAGGACAGAGTCATGGATTGGCTTCTGAGAAGGAGCACAATTTTTATCACTGCTCATGTTTTGGTGTTACGCATTTGTTACATAAAGCAGGACGAGTGGAGGTTTAATCCCTTTCTCTCCCTCTCTCAGGACATCTTCAAGCAGGCCACGGAAGACCGTCTGACCAGTGCCAAGGAGTTGCCGTACTTTGAGGGGGACTTCTGGCCCAACGTGCTGGAGGAGAGCATCAAGGAGCTGGAGCAGGAGGAGGAGGAGAGGAAGAGGGAGGAAAACAGCACTTCCAACGAGAGCGTAGATGTAAGTGGGATAGGTATTTACTACAAGGTACATTGCTGTGTGTTCTTATGGGTCTTTTGATCTTTCAATGTGATCATTTGATTCAATTTTAAATACAAAATGTTACATTGATGCTTGTATGAACTGCATTTCTACATTTGATCTAAATCAAAAATGGTTACTACCGTGTATATAATTCACCTTCTTCCCCACACTTCCAGGCCACGAAGGGCGACAGCAAAAACGCCAAGAAGAAGAACAACAAGAAGACTTCTAAGAATAAGAGCAGTATGAGCCGAGCCAATAAGAAGAAGCCAGGCTTGCCCAACGTGTCCAATGACCTCTCTCAGAAACTCTACGCCAGCATGGAGAAGCACAAAGAGGTAGGAGGAAGAGACCATTGAATGTTTTTAATGTATTTCTGAACATAAGTTACAAACATTAGGTAGTAAATCAGGCTCCCTTGGAGTAAATTGGTGAGAATCAGATTTTAGGACTGGCTGAACGAGACACTTTCGCAAACACAAAAATACTTTCCACTAAGACAGTATCTTCTCACTCTTCTCTGTTAACCCTTCTCTCCTCGCCAGGTATTCTTTGTGATCCGTCTGATAGCAGCGCCCATGTCCAACACGCTGGGCCCCATCACGGACCCTGACGGCCTGATGGCCTGCGACCTGATGGATGGGCGCGACGCCTTCCTCACCCTGGCCCGGGACAAACACTTGGAGTTCAGCTCGCTGCGCAGGTCCAAGTGGAGCTCCATGTGCATGCTGGTGGAGCTCCACAACCAGAGCCAGGACCGCTTCGTCTACACCTGCAATGAGTGCAAGGGCCATGTGGAGACACGCTACCACTGCACTGTCTGCGAGGTGAGGGGCTGGTGGAGGGTTAGAGGGGGAGGAGGGAAGAAGAGGGGATGGGTAAAGCTGGGATGATAAACTGAAAATTAGACATTGCCTTCCTCTTACCAAAGCAATTTTGCTTACATCTTTTTTTAAATGTTTTATTTTCTAAAACAAATTCGATGCCCTGTCCATGTGCACACTAATTAGGGGGAGAGATAAGCACAAGTATATGTCCATTGTGCCACATTTTACACATTGCAATTGTGGAAAAACATACTGTTTTTAAAGCAACTACCATTATCAAAGAGAGGAGAGTAAGCTTTAAGGGTATAACATTTTATTTCTCATCCAATATTGAGCAAATGGCACCAGCACTATACAAATGATTGTGAAGCCTAATATGGTTGAGATGATGCACCTGTGGAGAGTTGCACGTCATTCATGGTGAATACATCAAGTAGCCTAGGCCTATAGGACATTAAAACTAGAATCCTTAGTTGCTACATACATTTTTGAACTTATAAATTGATGAGTGAAGTGTGGAGTAGTAACCAACACATGCTTTCTATCCCAGGACTATGACCTGTGCATCACCTGCTACAATACTAAGGGCCACATCCACAAGATGGAGAAGCTGGGTCTGGGCCTGGATGACGAGAGCAACAACGCAGCGTCCTCATCCATCGCCAACCCCGGGGACTCGCGGCGCCTCAGCATCCAGCGCTGCATCCAGTCTCTGGTCCACGCCTGCCAGTGTCGCAATGCCAACTGCAGCCTGCCGTCCTGCCAGAAGATGAAGCGCGTGGTGCAGCACACCAAAGGTTGCAAGCGCAAGACCAACGGCGGCTGCCCCATCTGCAAGCAGCTCATCGCTCTCTGCTGCTACCATGCCAAGCACTGCCAGGAGAACAAGTGTCCCGTACCATTCTGTCTGAACATCAAGCACAAGCTGAGGCAGCAGCAGCTCCAGCATCGGCTCCAGCAGGCCCAGATGCTGCGGAGGAGGATGGCCAGCATGCAGAGGGTGGGTCAGCCACCTCCGGGACCGGGGGGAAACGGTGGACTACCATCTCCGGGAAACAACGGCACCACCGGGCCCAGCACCCCCATGTCTGTGGGCACGCAGCCCCCCACGCCTCAGACCCCCACCCAGGGGAACATGCCCCAGCAGGGGATGGGCCAGGGCCCCCCAGGGCAGCAGCAGGGCAGCATGCCCCAGCAGCACCACATGCAGCACCAGTTCCAGCAGCAGATGCAGCAGCAGGGGGGAGGGGGAATGATGAACTCTCCTCAGCAACAACAGATGGTCCAACAACAGCTCCAACAGCAGCAACAGGGCCAGTCTCCAAATGTCCAGCAGATGCAGCACCCAGGAGGTCTGCCCCCCTACACCCCCAGACCTCCAGGAGCCTCGCCCCTCCACCAGTCCCTGGGTAAACCCGGTCTGGGCCCAGCCACCCCTCCACAGCAGCAGACCAACCCTAGTCAGGGCTCCATGCCCCAGGGGCAGCAGCAGCAGGGGCCTCCTCAGGCAGCAGTGGAGATAGCGTTGAAGATCCAGCGTGTGGCAGAGACCCAGCGTCAGATGGCCCAGGCCCAGGCCCTCCAGAGGCAGCAGGCGGCCCAGGGTGGAGGCATGATCCCTCCTCACCACCAGAACCCCCAGGCCCAGATGCAGGGCATGGCCCACCCAGGAGCAGGCATGGTAGGGCCCCAGGGCCAGGGTCTGGCAGGGAGGACCCTGATGGAGCAGCAGGGGATGGTGGTGGGGCCAGGAGGCATGCAGCAGCAGTCCCAGGTCCCCCCTCAGGTTCAGCTCCAGCAGCAGGCCCGACTTCAGAACCCCAACCAACAGCAGTGGGGAGGCCCTGGTGGGATGACCCCCCAGCAAAGGCAAGGCATGATGGGACAGATGGGTCACCTGACACTGCAGCAGCAACAGCAGCTTGCCCAGCAACAGCAGCAGCGGCAGCTTGCCCAGCAACAGCAGCAGCAACAACAGCAAGGTCAGCAACAACAACAGGCAGGGCAAGGGGGGTTAATGGGGTTGATGGGAGTTCAAGGCGGTGTGGCTGGGGCGGCGGCGGCAATGGTGGGGACAGGGAACCTCCCCCAGGCAGCTCTACAGGACCTCCTGCGTACCCTCCGCTCTCCCAGCTCCCCCGGCCAGCAGCAACAGGTCCTCAACATCCTCCGCTCCAACCCCCTCCTCATGGCTGCCTTCATCAAGCAGCGAGCCGCCCGATACCAGGGAGGTCCAGGAGTGCCTGGGGCACCGGGAGGAGGCCCAGGAGGGGGGCCTGGAGTCGTGCGGTTCCAGGGGGCCCCTGGTGGGGTAGGAGTTGGGCCTGGTGGTAACCAGGTTGTTATGGATGGTCAGCAGGTCAACGTAAACCCTGGAGCGGCCCAGGCAGGTATGAACATGGGCCAGGGAGGAGGAAATATACCCACTATGGCTCAGCTACAGCAGTTGCAACAGCAGCAGCAGCAACTGCAGCAGCAACTGCAGCAACAGCAGCAACAGCAACAGCAGCAACAGCAACAGCAGCAACAGCAACAGCAGCAGCAACAGCAGCAGCAACAGCAGCAGCAACAGCAGCAGCAACAGCAGCAGCAACAGCAGCAGCAGCAACAGCAGCAGCAACAACAGCAGCAGCAGCAGCAGCAACAGCAGCAGCAGCAGCAGCAGCAGCAACAACAACAGCTGCAGCAACAGCAGCGCCCCCTCTTGCCTGGGAGTTTGCAGCAGCAAATGGCAGCGCAACAACCGCAGCAACAACAAGGTGGTATGCCAGGCCAAGGCACCCCAATGTCCAACATGACTCCCCAGTTCAGAGAGATTCTGATGCGAAGGCACCTGCAGCAACAACAGCAGCAACAACAACAGATGAGTAACAATGGTCAGTTCCAGCAGCCCCCCCAACAGCAGCAGCAGGGCTTCATGCAGCAGGGCCAGCCTGGTCAACCTGGCCAGACCCAGTCTGGGGGAGGAGGGCCGCAGCAGGGGGGGGGTCAGGGGCCCCAGCCGAGTCCAGGGCAGGGCCAGCAAGGGCAGGGCTACCCTGGAACCATGTCCCAGCAGGTAGCCACAGCCCTGCAGCAGAGGCTGCAGCACCAGATGCAGATGCAGCAACAGGATGGTGGGGGGCCTGGGCAGCTCCAACAGGGGCAGCAGGGTCCCCAACAAGGCCAAGGTGGTCCCCCCCAGCCCCAGTCCTCCCATGCCATTCTCCAGCAGGCCCTCCACCAGAGACTCCTCCAGCAGCAGCACCTAGGAGGGGGCTCGCCTGCCCAGCACGGCAGTCCTATGAGCCCCCAGCAGCAGATGGCCCAGTCCCCACACCCCCACCTCCAGGGCCAGGCTCTGGGCGGTCAATCTCTCAGCAACCAGGTGCGTTCTCCTCAGCCTTCCCCTCGTCCACAGTCCCAGCCGCCCCACTCCAGCCCCTCGCCACGCATGCAGCCCCAGCCCTCCCCTCACCGCATCTCCCCCCAGACCCAGACAGGCTCCCCGCACCCGGGTCACCTCTCCCAGCACCACCCTGGCATGGTGGCCTCCCAAAATCCACAACAATTGTCACACCAACAACAACAGACTAACTCTGGGGACCCAGGTACATTTGGTTCGGACCCCAGTGCTATGATGTCCCAGATAAGTGGGATGGGGGGCTTGCATGGCCCAGGGCAGTCGGACATGTTGGGTAATAACAACCAGGACCTGGGGACGAACATTAACCACAACAGTTTAGACATGATGTAACCTGCTACTACGTCTGTCTCAGTGGTCTGAAGAACTGCCTTCATGGGTCTTGCTGGGATTGAATGGAAGGTGGATGGCAGTTTTAAAAGTTATTTTTATTTAATATTTTTCTGATGTATAAATGAAAAGAACTTAACTTCCTATGGGAGATGCAACATTTTAAATCTACAAGTCAATAAATGAATAAATTAAACGAATGGTAAGTTATTGCTGTTTATGTTATATATTATATATAACATTTTTGCCAATTGTGTACATAAGGTGTAAGGGGTTTCTGGATGTGAGAGTTCTTCCTTAGTATATGACACAAGTAATATTTTTGGGGACAGAATTATTATTATAACTTTTTTTTTACAAGTATTTTTAAGATTTTAAATGTGGTGGAAAATTAGTGAGTTAATACAATGGACCTTTTTATCGTTCTGTTTTCCTTCATAAAACCAGTCATGATTGTATCTGTTTTGCAGAAGTATTTTATTTTTTTTTTTTATTTTTTTTTAATATATATATTATAATGATCAATATTTTCGCTGTATCTACAAACAAACATCACAACATATCTTCCTGCCTTTTTGGGGGGGGGAGGGTGGACTTTTTTCGGTAAATGTACCTTGCGACTGCTACATTTCACAAAATATATTTTTGAAAATGACTGTCCAAAAACCGAGAGGATTGAGAAAGGTGAGTTTTTATTTGGACTTTTTTCTGGTTTTGTAATGGGGTTAGGGATCCAAGTTAAACTTAAACAGTGTTGTGGGGAGGGTGTTGAACACTGGGTGGCTGGCTGATCTCCCTCTTGGACTGACGGTCTCAGGTCGGAAGCTTTCAGTTTTGACGCCCAGATCTTCTACGCGAGCACCTCTTTTCCCCCGTGTCTCCCAACTTTTTATTTATTTTTGTCTCTCCCACGAATGTGCACTCCCCTTTTACCCCCACACTTACTACAGAATGATGGATGGACTTACTGAGGATGTTGTCTGTTGCCAGCTGATTCGGATAGATGATGGCTGTGCATACATACATACATACATACATACATACATACATACATACATACATACATAAATGAAACGCAGAGGAACGGGGGATATGGCAGTGGGGAACGTGTAGCGGGGTTTGCTAGCTATAAACTCGCCTCTTTTTTTTTAAATATTTGTTTTCTTGTCAACAATGCCGCCCTTTCCCGCCTCTCTTCCTAGTCACGTCTCCCTTGTAGTCTTTTGCCCTGCACCATTGAGTGTAATCTAATATTACTGTACAAAGAACTGGACTTTAATGAAATGCTGTTTTTGTAATAAAATGAACAGCATAAACTTGAGGTGTACAGACTTTAACCAAGGATGAGCAGAGACTCTTTCAATTATAGATTTTCTCCTTTTGATTTGGTTTCCTAGCAACTCGGGCTCCTCCCAAATTGAAAGTATTGAGGTTTCTGTAAGGTACAGTATGGGGTGTAGGTCAAATGAGCACCAATGCGCCTTTGTATTTTTGACAAACTGGGGTTATTCAAACATTCACAACACAATACCGGGGAGAAGGCTTATTAGTGTGGTCAGAAAATGAATTGGTCATTAAAGATTTCACAAGTTCACTTATTTTTCTCTAAAGGTTGGGATTTGGGGGGAGGAGGAAAAAAGTGGCAAAATCTTGACTTATTTTATATAAAAAGACAGTCTTTTATATATAGATATATTATTTAATTTTTTTTTTTTTTATATATATATATATATAACTTGAAGCTACAGGAATTAGATTAAACTTTTTTTGTATTAAAGATGTGATGCAAAATGACACTGCGGTCATTGATACTGCGGGTTTGAGTATATCATGCCATTTGAAGAGATGTACATGCATATAAATGTACACATACTGAATCACTGTAGAAACCATGGCAACTGAACTTTGTGTTTCTTCCGAAAGAGACTGGAAATAAGACTATTTAATATTTGTTTAGTGTTCAAATGGAATCTTTGACCACTTCTCTTACCATATTTTGGTGCTTGTGCTAAAAGGAAGCAAAAAACAACTGTTGCTCCATTTTTCTTTAGTTTCAAATTTAAGTTATTTTGGTGGTCTGATTTGTATTTTTTTTTGCAAATAATTTAATTGTACAATAAAGTATGTTTGTACCATTGGAAAAATACCTGTAACGTCTATTTACACAAGCTACAGTAACATGATTCAGCCAATCGTACATTGGTTGCACGGACAACATATTTACTCCATTATCGACCACATGACCGCCGATAAATTAAGAAATCAGTCACAAATGAACAATTTAAAGATCAACATCCATTTATTTTTAGTACAATATAAATAATCTGACATTGACAATTTATAGACAATGGTTTTCTTATTAGATAAGATTTGCAGCCCAAATAAATGCTTTACAGAGTTCAAGTAACGGACACATCTCAACATCAACTGTTCAGAGGAGACTGCGTGAATCAGGCCTTCATGGTTGAATTGCTACAAAGAAACCACTACTAAAGGAGACCAATAAGAAGAAGAGACTTGCTTGGGCCAAGAAACACGAGCAATGGACATTAGACCGATAGAAATTTGGTCCCAACCGCTGTGTCTTTGAGACGCGGTGTGTGTGAACGGATGATCTCTGCATGTGTATTTCCCACCGTAAAGCATGGAGGAGGAGGTGTGGGGGTGCTTTGCTGGTGACACTGTCTGATTTATTTAGAATTCAAGGCACACTTAACCAGCATGGCTACCACAGCATTCTGCAGCGATTCGCCATCCCATCTGGTTTGTGCTTAGTGGGACTATAATTTGTTTTTCAACAGGACAAGGTCCCAACACACCTCCAGGCTGTGTAAAGGCTATTTGACCAAGTAGGAGAGTGATTGAGTGCTGCATCAGATGACCTGCCCTCCACAATCATCTGACCTCAACCAAATTGAGATGGGTCAGACCGTAGAGTGAAGGAAAAGCAGCCAACAAGTGCTCAGCATATGTGGGAACTCCTTCAAGACTGTTGGAAAGAATTCCATGTGAAGCTGGTTGAGAGAATGCCAAGAGGGTGCAAAGCTGTCATTTTGATCTGTTTAACACTTTTTTTGGTTACTACATGATTCCATGTGTTATTTCATAGTTTTGATGTCTTCGCTATTATCCTACAATGTAGAAAAAATTGTAAAATAAAGAAAAACCCTTGAATGAGTAGGTGTTCTAAAACTTTTGACCGGTAGTGTAGGTGTCATAACCAGCCATAAAATAACGCAATGTGTGTTATGACATGGTTATGACACTGGGTGTCAAGTAAAGTGTTACCAAAAAAAATCTGTTCAGTATTTACTAATACACAAGTTTTCTCCTTCAAATAATAAATACATTGAATTACATTCAGTCAGATCGATATATAGAAAAATAAGGACTAGAAAGACAATACCCTTCAGTCTGTTTCTCCTAACCCTGGAGTTAAGGTGGAAGAAGCATTCCTCTTACTTCAAGCTCAAAGGATAAGCTGAATAAACATCCAAAAAGAGGGGGCAGTTAGTGTTGCATTGTTGTGTGTGCACGTGCAGACGCACGTTTACAAGCCCCAAAATATCTCCAAAAAGAGTAACTTCAGGCAGTCCCATAATCCCTTGCTGCATTGTGATCACAGAGGGAGATCATTTTACCGAGTCATACTCACAAGACACTATCAGCCTCGGCTTGGAGTGGGATAAACAGCCACTGACCAATGGGAGATTCCACAAAGACGACAACATCATGATGTAAATACAGTGCAATTCAGAACAGACTGTTCCCAAGTCAGTTTTTGGTAAAAAATAAAATAAAAAAGGTTTTGGTTCCACTTTTAAGGTTAGTTTACACTGCATGTGTTGCGCAGGGCGTTAGTGGGATCCAACATGTCTTGATTATCACTATGTACCCATAGAGAGGAGAGGAGAAAAGTATGCAGGCCGATTAAGTCATTTTGTAGAGGATTTCTAAATCATTACAAGACTCTAAGCCACATCTAATAATAACAGTCCAGATGCAGTGCACAAAACCCTTTTTTGTATAGAAGGCTATGATATACAGTATACTGTGTATAGCCGGCTCGATGTAGGACGAGTGTATGCCCATCTCAATGTAGTCATGTATACTGTACACTACAGTCTGCCTATTGAACGGAAGAGTAAGTTAGTGTGGACAGAGGTCACTCACAAGGCCAGAAAGGGAAGAAGGGTAAACGTATGAGGAGAAAAAGTGTTCCCGCATTCCCAACAGTGTGAAGATAAAACTCAAGAACCTCTCGAACTCTAGAACTCTAAGCCCCAGCCTCTGAAGAAGCCTTTGGCTGCCAAGGCCTCTCTGAAAGTTACTGTGAGAGAGTTTATGGTGACGTCAGTCACGGTCACCTCCCCTGGGCCAATCACTGGGTTCCAAACGGCCGACCTCTCTGACACGGTCACTTCCTCTGAGCCAATCACGGAGCTCCAGTCCTCTGCCCTATTCTGCCCTGACGGGGGGGGGGGGGCACAGGAAAGTGGGAGAGAGAACAGGAGAGGGTAAGTTTGCTGGGATTTAATCAAGTCTATCATGTGTATTGAATGTATGTGTACATCTTACCATTCTAAATCAACTGATATGTCAGCTTCATGACTTTTAACAGTTTTTATCATTATGATAAAGGTTAAATAACACTGTGCCTCCAGTAGGAGTTGTAACATCAATGATGGTAACACCAATGACACATTCTAGTTAACTGAACATTTTTGGCATGGAGACCACAGATGGACACATCTAAGGTTATTAGCCATTTAAACATAATTTACTAAAGTTATATTTTGAATGATTTTGCTCACAGTAGCTAGGTATCCATTAAATTGGCGACAGAATTGCATGAGAATATTCTAGAATCAGTGTAAAGAAAATATGAACATTTTCCCTCCAGTGGTATGTTTCCACAAATCGACATGTTGTTGAGGATAAAAATCAGTGCGTGATGACATAGTGCACACAAAATGCACTTTTTGCTTAAATTTTCATGTACAGAATAAAAAACTAAAGTTCAATGTGTTTGCGTCGCATTTTCAACTCTACACTTAGTTTTATGAAAAACTGTTGTGTTAATTAGCAAATGTGCCTACTCTGGTCTTGGCACATGCGCTCTAGCCAACACCTCACAGATACAGTGCAGATAGGCTACAGTGCAGATAGGCTACAGTGCAGATAGGCTACAGTGCAGATAGGCTACAGTGCAGATAGGCTAGTCTACATGATGAGATTATTATGGACAACAGCGAGAATATTTGTATTTGTCAAACGGCAGTCAAGCATCGATCATCATGTCACCAGAATAAGACCCTCAAATTATTAGAAAGGAGCATCAAGCTCATCATCACCGTGCACTTTCACCACCCTGTGAAGTTCATTATCATTTATTTCATCTGTAGCCTAATCAACTGCATGGTTTCCCAAGTCGTAGTGAGAGGGCCACACCATATCATCGCGTGATTCCAAATTTACTTCGATGTGATGGTTATTATATTAATATTTGTGCATATAGGTGTTTTTACCGCCCAAATGTTATCACTACAACTCTACATCACTACAGGGACAAACCAATTTGCTTGCTCTTGGTACTTTATACAATGTATTAAGGTAAGGTTTTGCAATATAAACATCATCCGTTATGTTTTAGTTCATTATAAACAAAAAAACATGTATGATTTGTAACTATTTGGTCATTGTAAAGTGTTTTTCATGGTTGCAAAGCTGGGAGACGCAAATGCCACCGCAATTCAAGAACAAACGTATTATTAAGTTACGTTTCTATGGTGACCTAGATTGTGTATCTCATTTGTCTTTCGTTCCTGATATCATGAACTCACTGACAAAGATTGATAAGAGCACTGTGCATTGCCTGCATGATGAGTACATTGCCTGTAGGCTATGCATAGGCCATCTGTGTTCTACCAGGAAGATTGACATGTACTGTTCTGCGCCATACATTAAACCCCATTGTCAACCCTCGCCCTTGCCATTACTTGTGTCTGTTTGCTGTGCCCAGTTTGGATGGGATCGGGGAGCTTATGTTCCTGCTTGTCTGCCCAGCGGGCCTCCTGTACTATATCTACTAACAGGTTGACACACACACACACACACACACACACACACACACACACACACACACACACACACACACACACACACACACACACACACACACACACACACACACACACACACACACACACACACAGCAGTGTCATAGTCTAGAATTAGGTGAATTTGGTGATTAGGCAGAATAGAAACTTCCTGTGACCGACTGATACACTTACCATTCAGAATGCCGTTGGACATCTCGGTCTCTCGCGCTGACTCATCCTGTTGAGCTTCCTCCTCCTCCATGTCCTCCTCCTCATCTTCCTCTCCCCTCCTTCCCCAGTCCTCATGTGTGGGGTCCTGTGTGGGGGTAGGGGGACCAGGGGGAGAGGCCAGGCGCACGAACTGTGACCTCCTGGGTTTGTTTTTGTGGTGGTCCAGGTGGGGGTGCACACTCCGTCTACAGGCCCCGTAGGTCGGATCCTCTGCCTCAGAGTCCAGTGAGCGAGTCAGGGAGAGACGTAGGCGAGCTGGAGGCTTCTCTGGCACCTTGTGGGCACTACGGAGATCCATGGTGTAAATAGTGTTCTACAGAGAGGGGAATAATGAAGATGTCTTATAGAGTAGCAGTGTTTCTCCAACATCCTTACCCCTTTAGTTAGTATGCCAACTAGTATTACTCTGTCTAAACAGACACAGGAGAAGATACATTTAACATTAACCCATCCCACCTGTAGTAGAAGCCTTTTAGCTTTGGGTCCTCTCTTCCGGTACCCTAGAGCTCTGTCCTTCTGGTCTCTGGTGGAATGGTAAGGTCAGTCAGTACAAACAGGCATAGTTTACTACTACTACAGTACGGTGTATTAATACTACTACTACTACTACAGTGCTATCATATTTGTTAGCTAGGTAAGGCCTCTACGTAATGCGCTCTACAGTGTCTCATGGACTTACTTTTCCTCATAGGCCTGCACCAGACGCTGGTCCAAGATGTGCTCCTCTGGTTCCCATGTACTGTATCTGTACAAAGACATCGCTGTGGTTACTCATCCTCGTCCATCCAATAATACTCTGCATGACTCATGGTCCTGGATTACTGGATATGATGATGACATCATAGATGATACTCACTTGGGGGGCCATCCCTTCCACTTCAATAGATATTCCACATTCCCCTGTGACACAGAAGGTTGGAGACAAACATCAATCAGGGAGAAAGAGGAGAGTGTGTGTGGGAGGATGTTGATGGTAATATTGCTATGCTCACGGTCTACTCCAAGCACATAGTGCCCCTGTGACAACAATTTTGGACCCCCTTGTGGCCCCCCTAAATGTGGAGTAGGAAATCATTTTTACATAACACATTTTTGCTATCTTTCTTTTTTTACATCCATTATTAGACAGTGGCAACGCGGAACATGGTATTTTGCCTGCTAATGCCTTCAATGCAGTGAAGAAAACGATATGACAACAATAACGTCTAATGTAACTGGCCCCTCTAACAGTACAACTGGCCCCAGCTTGGCCCCCCCAGTTGAAATGGTCTAGAACCGCCACTGCTGCACGGACAATGACTCATGCGCTTACGGAATAGAATTCACTTTTAATGCAATGCAAGACCAACACTTACAAGGACTTCGTATCATACAGTATGCTTGTCAAACGAGACGGCCGCGTTTCGCGCCCTAATAACCCACAAACCTGTATCTGCCATTTCCTCAAGCGAAACTGCGTAGCTCTTCACAAATGCGCAATAATTGCATAACCCGTGGTCTATTCTTCTGCCAATGCACACGACTGAATGCAATGTTTAGGTTCCGATATGAGGCTTCCGTTAGGATAGACCACTGGCACCCGGAGTGTAAAGCGATTGCAACACGCTCCACGTTATGTTAAAGTTAAAGAGATACTCCCCACTCTCACGCCCCCTTAAACGTTTATGTCAATGGATACTGGATATAAATAGACTACTGGTACAAGTGCTTTTCAATGTAGGGTACCCTATAAAGGATATTCTCCTAAGTGCGTAAAAGTGTCATTATCTAATTATGGTACATGCGTTTAATTTCCAATATGAACGCCTTACCTTTCTAACTCTTTTCTTGATTATTGATTCCACTGCAAACACTTGTTCACCAATCGCTGACAGCTCCATTGGTCCGATATAGAACGTTCTGCTCACTCTTTGAAATAAACTGATCTAGTAGAGATGAGAATAACCGCTGTTAGTTCAGCTCTCCGCTACAAAGTAACTGTATAGGCTATGACAAATATCTAGACGTCGTGCTTAAAAATGGTATTCTCCTCCCCCAACCCTCCCTCTAGAAAGTGAGCTTTGTTTTCGCTTTAGTTCCAGATTATTTCTCCATTCCACTCGATCTCTCCGTACGTACAGTGACTTCTCAAATCTGCGACACATCTGCACCGTTTGGCGCGTCCCCGTACTTCCAAACGCGCGCTCTTCGTTCCACAGTGCCAAAACAACGCTCAGCTCGAGCGAAACGCCCGTAACATGGGTCCGCGCACGCAAATGACACTAACAAGCAGTAGCAGGAAAACAAAGCAGGCAACGTAGGGTTTATTATAAATGCGCTCCATTTTCCATCCAAATTCCAACAATTGCACTCAAGAAATTAAGCCACATCCTCAGGTGTACATATAAAGTGCCATTACAGGCATTTTATTTCTGTGAAAAAAGAGAAAACAGTAACACAACCAGGACCCTTTAACAGAAGGGAGAAGGTGGGTGGGATTGTCATGGCAAAACGCTAAATCCACTATGTCACTACTTACTGGTTTGAAAGGGATTTTCTACCAGTGAGTTTGGTTTCCCAACCTGAAGTCCCCTAGGGGCATCCTCAGACCAGCAACCTCATTGTTTTGTCTCATGATTAGTGACTGTTGCAAATGATTAAATTATCAGTTGAATGAACCATGTGATTGGATGCTCAGATGAATAGGAAAGCTTTTAGGATTGAGCCCACCAGGTGCAAAATTTAACAACCCCTATTTTGGTAGACAATAATGTCTGTGTCCTCTGTAAACAAGTTAAGGCCTTATCAAGTCTTGAATAATTCACAATATGTTGTTGTGATGATAAATATCTATCAACCAAATCTCTCAAACAGCTGTCAAAAACTCTCAATTTGTAAACTAACAGGTTTCTTCGAACTTTCCCTTTCTCTTCTACACATCAGACATACTTTCTCTTTCCATTACTCCCTCAACTGTCAACCTTTTCCCTCTGACTCCAATTTCCTTTTCAAAACGTACCAACTTCCTTCAACACACTCAGCATTGTGGACATTACAGCCAAGGCATCTTCAGATAGATCAAAATCTAACATCAGTGCATTTCCAGCGAATAACTGGAAACCTTGGATATAATTAGCACTTGTACCAATTCCACAATTCTGTATATTTGGCTGGTGGATTTTTGCAGACAACCATTTATCCATGGTCAGTCGCACATGTTAAGGGTCAGGAGTTTTTCTTGACCACATGATCTAACCAGAAAAAACTCTGGGCCCTGATTAGGTTATAATACAAGTTTGTGGCTTTTCTTGGTCAGGCCGCATGGTCAAGAACAAATCCTGGCTCTACCATGATACAATATATAGCCATTTGTCAATTAATTAATTAATTATAACCTTTATTTATATAGCCATTTGTCAATACCTGGGCCTAACATGGCTTCAGCCAAGAGGAATTCTAATTTCAAGACATGAACTAGCAGAGTTTCCTACTAACAGACAGGCATGGTCTCAGAAGCAACTGAGAGGATAAAACAGCTACATAAACACGTCCTCCTGTGCTATTGAGAAAACGTGCTTCTCACCAACTATATTACAGTCTATGTACACAATAGACACACTATGGAGTGCTTGGCATTCCATTGGTTGCTGTCATCATTAGCTCTGTGTTTGTACAAACGTTTAAAAAAGGCGGGATTTAGTGGGATTTAGTGTTGTCCGAGTGAAAAAAATAGAATTGTGAGCAGTGACATGATCAGAGGAAGACAGACAGGTAAAGAAGAGATGTACACTATCACAGTAGAGCAGAGCACGACAGATAGGAGAGAGAGGGCCAGAGAGAGAGAGCGAGGACGAGAGCGAGAGGGGACAGAGAGAGAGAGCGAGGACAGAGAGAGAGAGCGAGGACAGAGAGAGAGAGCGAGGACAGAGAGAGAGAGCGAGGACAGAGAGAGAGAGCGAGGACAGAGAGAGAGCGAGAGAGCTAGCAAGAGCAAGAGTGACAGATGGGTAGTATTACACACAGTCACATGCCTCTCACACTTGGAAACTGGAAACGTACAAAAAAAATCAAAAGTAACATGGAAAAATAGTCATCAATATATATAAAAACACATTAGAATCCCAAACACCAAACATAATGTTTAGAAATCTGAGTGTTGTGTAGCGTGATTTCTTCATGACCTCCCTGTATTCATCTTTTTCCTTCGTTGCTTCAGGTCTCATCAGCCAGAGTCCAGCAATGGGGGTGTGAGAAAAAAAAAGTATGTCTGGTCGGTGTGCATCTGTGTGATTGGCTGAACACAACCCGACCTGCTCTTCAATCTGTCCCGATTGGACCATGCCTGTTATCCTGAGCAACAACTGGGAAAAGTCTATTCCGGTAGACAAAAGGTTGCCGGGCACATTCAATCAACAGCCATCTGACCTCCATGTTTGGTGGACCTCCACCTCCTCAGACACCACCAATAGGAGCTCACCATTTTTCCCTCTCAGCTGGTAACGCAGGAACTTCCTGTTGTGTGGAGGGAATCGAAAAAACAGAAGGAAAATAAAGATGTCAGCTTGTTATTTATTAGAAGTTAGACAAGGATCAATCATCATTGTGGATGGCGGCTGTGGAATTGATTATTATTTGAGAATGAGACTGATTTTGTATTACTATGTGGCAGCACCTAGTGGAGACAATACAAATTACATTCTCTCTTGGCTGCTCCACAATGTATGTAAAATGAACAACGCAAATTATGATGGACTCAATCTACTGACTGGACAGGATAATTGGGATGACACACACACACACACACAGTACCTGAGCTCATCAGGGTTTCCGATGGTATGTGGGCTACGTAGTTTGGAGTCGAGGTTGTAATAGACTCCGCCCACCTCCCGCACCCCTATCCAGTGCTGGCGTTTGAGTGACAGGCGCAGCGGACCCCAGCGCAGATTGGACGGGACGTTCAAGATGAAGCCCGTTACGTTGGATAGTGCAATACTGCCCACATCCCTGCAGGAACACAACACACAAGTCAATCACGAGTTCCCGAGTGGCGCAGCAGTCTAAGGCTCTGCATCTCAGTGCAAGAGTCGCCACTACAGTCCCTGGTTCGAATCCAGGCTGAATCACATCCGGCCATGATTGGGAGTCCCATAGGGCGGTGCACAATTGGCCCAGCGTCGTCCGGGTTTGGTTGGGGTAGGCTGTCATTGTAAATAAGAATTTGTTCTTAACTGACTTGCCTAGTTAAATAAAGGTTCCACAATCACACACAGACTTCCATGAGTGGATTTTCAGTAGCTACTGTAATTTTGTAAATCCATGATGATGTCTGTGGGGTAATTTAAGCCACCCTTTGTTTCTAGATAACTATACACAAACTTGATCCTGTGACCAAATATTTATGAAGAGGTCATCATTTCATGGCATCTGTGATGGAAGAAACCACATGGAAAAAGTGATAAGCAAATTATGTCCAAAGAAAAGATTTTCACAAATTCTAATGATTTTGATGCTTTTATCTAAACCAAAGTAGATACTTCAAAGATTGTTCTATACATCAGTTGGGGTCTCTATAAGCAACAATATGCAGTCCTTAACATTGCATGAACATGTAACCTTGTAGCTGTGTGGGCTAATATAGCCAAAATGTTTGCCTTGGGATAAATTGAGCAATTGGCCACCATACCCCATATAAATGATGATTACATTTAGTCAGTTCTATGCATAATATGCATAGAAGCATAGTATTTTTGCAATGTGTCATGCTTATGAACTCAAGATCATCATGCCTGTGTTTACAAACGGAAAACAAGCAGGGTTCTAGCCCCCCTTAAGGTTCTTGAAAGAAGCAGCCAAGGAAGTGAGAGAAGGGTGCGTGTCCATTGGAGCAGCAGCAAGGGATGAAACAAGTTGACTGAATGACACTGAAGAGGTACATTGACAAAAAAGAAAACAGCAGCATTGTCTTATCTGATGACATGGAGTCTGAGCTTGATAAACATATCCGGAATTTTGCGGACCAGTTTCACGGGCTTAGTAGCCTCTAATGCAGAGAACTTTCCTACAAATTGGCACATTGAAACAACATCCCTGTCCCAGACAACTGGTGAAGAAATGGAAGGGTAAGTCATATTGAACGAAGATATCTATATATGAATGTAGGAATACATTCAAGATATACAGTGTACAAAACATTAGGAATACCTTCCTAATATTGAGTTGCACCCCTCCCTTTTGCCCTCAGAACAGCCTCAATTCATCAGGGCATGGACTCTACAAGGTGTCGAAAGCATTCCACAGGGATGCTGGCCCATGTTGGCTCCAATGCTTCCCACAGCGTTGTCAAGTTGGCTGGATGTCCTTTGGGTGGTGGACCATTCTTGATACACATGGGAAACTGTTGAGCGTGAAAACACAACAGCGTTGCAGTTCTTGACACACTCAAACCAGTGCACCTGGCACCTTCTACCATACCCTGTTCAAGAGCATTTTAAACTTTTGTCTTGCCCATTCACCCTCTGAATGGCACTCAATCCAGGTCTCAATTGTCTCAAGGCTTAAAAATCATCTACAAATCCTCCCCTTCATCTACAATGATTGAAAGTGTATTTAACAGGTGACATCAGTAAGGGATCAAAGTTTTCACCTGGACAGTCTGTCATGGAAAGAGCAGGTGTTCCTAATATTTTGTACACTATAATATATTGAATATATCAAAGGGGGCTGCGGAGGGGAGAACGGCTCATAATAACGGAGCAAATGGAATGGCATCACACACCTGGAAACCATGTTCGATACCATTCCACTTACTCCGCTCCAGTCATTACAACGAGCCCATTCTCCCCAATTAAGGTGCCACCTACCTCCTGTAAAATATACCACACCCCCATTCCATGAAATCAACTTTGACCTACCAGCCTCATCACCCACTTACCCCAAGCTATGTTTTCAAAACTGTAATGTTTACATGAATTCTGATTATTTCCAGGGATACACAACATCCTGAAATATAAGTAGATCTCTTTGTTAGAAAGAAAACTATATTTGCCTTTACGTAGTGATGCTAAATGTAAAAAAATGACTTAACTTACCCCACTCTCCCCTATGAATGCACTGTACTTATGTCGCAATTGCTTTGATTTTGAAAATATCAGTTTCGGTAGCTGTTTGGGTAATCATGAGTCTTGTGCTCGACAGGGATTCAGAATGAAGAGGATATGTAAAGAAGTCTTCCTCTTTCCACTCTATAGCTGGCGTACGGCCAGTGATTGAAGTGAACTAAATTGAGCACTGCTGAGCCGACTAACATAGTTGCAGACAACACACGCACCAAAAAGGGAGAGGAGTAAACAAGATGAAGAACACAAATGAGCATAGCATTATGGTTCCAATGGCTCAGATGGTGCTTGTTGTGGAATTGAACATTTCTGCATGGGCCACATACATCGTTTTGGATAAAAATGTTAGTTAAATGACTAGATATGGAAGAAGGCCATATAGCTTTGATGAGAACAGAGGTATACCTTCTTTTATCCCACCAGACAGCCTCGTATCCTCGGGTCTGCAGAGCAGCCATAATGACATTCACGTCATAGTTCCCATTTCCAAGCATGCTCTTCTTGTGGGGGGTTACCAGAGTGCTGGGAGAAAGTCTGTGGAGAGGGACAAGAGAGCGATGAGGACAGAAGAAGCAAGAGAGAAAAAGGTTGAGAAAGGTAGAGAGATGCAGAAGGTAGAAAGATGCAGAAGGGGGGGAGAAAAAGAGAGAGAGGGGGTGAAAGAGGAAAGGAATTTGAGAAATATCTCCCCTAGAGGACACAACTTTAACCCCCCACCTCTGGTAGATGTCCTGGAGAGTATCCCTGCTGAAAGCTGCCCCATCCTGGAAGACGTTATTGAGTGCGTGCAGAGCACACAGCTCCCGCCGCTGCTTCTCGTGGTAGATGGGCGGTGGAGGCGTGGCCGGAGGGGTCGAGAGAGCATGCTCTCCCAGGTCTGACCTCTCCCCCCCCACCCCTCTTCCCATCCCTCCCCGCGCCACCACCCCTTTCTGCTTGCTCAGCTTCCATGGAATACAGCCCAGGTCCTGCAGCCCTCCTCTCGCCCTCCCGGAACATGGAGCACTCCCCATCACCCTGTCGCTACGCCGACACGACTACCATCGTCATGGCAACCTTTCAGTTGCTGTAGGGGCGTGCGTGTGACAAGGGAAGGGGGAGGTGGGTCTACTGGGTGATACTGAGGGGCGCCAGGTCACTTCAGCTACACCTGCTGTTTCAAAAGGGACGATTGGAAGAAAATAAAATAAAAACTGCTGGCAAACAAACAGTGTTCAAGTTCAGTGAGGAGGCCCGGATTGAATTATGTGGACAAAAAGTTGGGTGTGTAGACATTGATATTCCAGTTACTTCAATATAAAAAATAGAATGAACCACAAGGGTCATCTATGGAAAAATAAAAATTAGCAAGAGAAGCAAGAGTATGCGTCTCTTTTATCAACTTCCTCCATTCTGATGTGTGTCATCGTGACTTTTTTTTTTTGAGTGTCACGAGAGCTTAGGAGTTCTTTCCATTTCTAGAGAGCCCAGAGGACCACAGCTCCACCACTGCGAGTTTGCTCCAGTGGAAACGATGAGGGACCTGATACAGGAGGCTCTGTGACATGTAGACAGACGACTCCTTAACAAAACAGCTGAGGGAGGAAAAGGCAGATATCCATGTTTAGAGGTTGTCACCTAAATCAATGTCATGCTGAGATAACAATTTAGGGATAACTAGATGTTTTTCTAAAGCGTCTTTTCAGCAGTGGTCAGCAGGAAGGAACACAATACACAGGGTAAACATTTATACTAACAGCTGACTCGATAAGAGCGGCATGCTTGTGGCATCACAGTAAACTGATAACTAGACAACAGGCGTAAGAGAGTCTTGGTATCATTTAGTATTCTGTAAAACAAGTGATATTTACAGATTAGCGAAATATGTCAAATCTACCTGGTATTCAAATCCATAGCTCTAGCTAAAATCCAGTGGAACAGGAAGGCAGCTGCAAAGAACGACTAGATGTTCTTTCTATAGCTGGCTGTACGTGCCATTTGTTTGATAGCGTAAACATGGATGCGAAACCCTTCATATTTAGTATATTTCTCTGTTGCCACTTACCTTTCGCTTCATGCGATACTGTAGTAGGGTTGTCATAATCCTGGTTAAATTAATTGTTTCGCCTCTTTTCCTGGGGTTGTTTAGTCCTTTGTCTTTAGCACCTTTTCCTTGTAGCGCCCTCTCTATATGAGCATGCGCAAAACGTCAATAGCTTGTTTGCTTGTCATAGGGCTGACGCAGTCTATCTGCGAACTGTAGTCCCTCCACTCCCTCGAGACTAAACTAAATCTAGGGTTTAGTTAATCTAAAAATGGGTTGAGACCAAAAATTTATTTTATGCAAAAACATCCGCAAATTGAATGAAAGTTTAAGGCCGCTTGACTTGCAGTTACACTAGCAGGAAATACAGTCCGAGTCACTCCACTTATTTGGAAGCAACTTTAATAATACTTAAATAAAAAATGAAACCATGGCACAAATGTAGACGACAGACAAGTGTGTGCAAGAAAACAATTAGTGTACATGAAGACAAATTGACATGGATTAAATACTGTTCAGTAACAGCAGTACTGTAAGAACATCATATTGATTTCACAAAACAAATTGACCCAACAAGACCATGCTAAATCTGACATACTTGACAATAATCCATGCAGAGACAGTGACATCCTGAGGATCAATTCCCCAAAGACAATAACAAACCCAGAATGACAAAAACAGTCAACAAAATGCACCTAAACCCAAAATGAAGTATTACTCTTCAACTCTCAATACTCCTGTCCCAGTTTCCGTGCCAACACCGAGGCCATGTCCATCAGCAGTTCCTCCCTGACTTGGTCCTCCCTTTTCTGCAGCTCGTGGGTGTAGTGTCCCCTCAGTGCCCTCATCTCTGCCAGCCTCTCCAGCAGCCCCCTCGCCAGCTCCCTCCTCTCCTCCACCGGCTTGTCTGGGTTGTTGTCCACAAGCTCAGCCCTCTGACCACACAGATACAGAGCAGTTCTGAGGCCTCCAGCATCATCCTCCAGTAGCTGGGCTAGCGTGGAGCCCGGACCCAAACAGTCTGCATGGGTGAGGACAATGAGGATGTGGCCTGTGGCACTCTCTCCGACCAGCTCCAGGAGGGCCTTGGTGGCGCTAGCAGCATCCTGGTCCACCCCATCTCCAGAGCCAGGGGTCTGAAGCACCAGCAGGAAGGCATGTGGGCCTGGGCTGGCCAGCTGCAGGCTGCGGAGGGTCTCCAAGGCTCTCTTACTGTCACCCAGCGATGGACCCAGGAGGTCTGGGGTGTCTATTATGATCAGCTCTCTCCTGTCCACCACCACCCTCCGCTTGGTACACTCCATCACAGCCCCTAGGGACCCCCCAACCTGAGGGAGGCTGCAGCCAACCAGGGCATCTGCAAGGGAGGTCCGACCGCCACCAGGAGGCCCTGTAAGGATGAGCCTCAGCCCAGGCTCTATGGAAATAGGGCTGGGAGAGGGCTCTGTGCCTGGGGGACTGTCACTAGAAGCCCCTGGAAAATAAATAGACATGAGTGCATAAATAATTAACACGTTTGTTCGTCTAAGCAAACATAAAAGAGACATGAGTAGAACAGTTAATTCAATGAATGGACAGTGTTTTGTGGCATGATTTCATCAAGTGCTAGTTCTATTATTAAGGAAAACAACCCACAAGACTAAAGGACAGTTGATAGGATGTTTTTCGTGTAGGAATACAGACGCAGCAAGGAACATAATAGAAATGTCTAATTTCCTCTGTTTGCTGACAGATTCCACACATAGGTTCACTATCAAATGTGAAGCAGAGGGGAACAGTATGGGAAACTAAATTACACATACAGTACCAGTCAAAAGTTTGGACACCTACTCAGTCAAGGGTTCTTTATTTGTACTATTTTCTACATTGTAAAATAATAGTGAAGACATCAAAACTATGAATTAACACAGTAACCAAAAAAAAGTGTTAAACAAATCAAAATATGTTTTATATTTTAGATTCTTCAAAGTAGCCACCCTTTGCCTTGATGACAGCTTTGCATACTCTTGGCATTCTCTCAACCAGCTTCATGAGGTAGTCACCTGGAATACATTTCAATTAACAGGTGTGAATTGTTCAAATTTGTGGGATTTCTTTCCTTCTTAATGCATTTGAGCCAATCAGTTGTGTTGTGACAAGGTAGGGGTGGTATACAGAAGACAGCCCTATTTGGTGAAAGACCAAGTCCATATTATGGCAAGAACAGTAGTTCAACTAAGCAAAGAGAAATGAGTCCATCATTACTTTAAGACATGAAGGTCAGTCAATACGGAACATTTGAAGAACTTTGAACGTTTGCAAAAACCTATCAAGAGCTATGATGAAACTGGCTCTCATGAGGACCGCCACAGGAAAGGAAGACCCCGAGTTAACGCTGCTGCAGAGGATACGTTTATTAGAGTTACCAGACTCAGATTGCAGGCCAAATTAATGCTTCAGAGTTCAAATACCAGATGACATCTCAACATCAACTGTTCAGAGGAGACTGCGTGAATCAGGCCTTCATAGTCGAATTGCTGCAAAGAAACCACAACTAAAGGACACCCATAAGAAGAGACTTGCTTGGGCCAAGAAACACGAGCAATGGATATTAGACCAGTGGAAATCTATATTTGTCTGATGAGTCCAAATTTTTGATTCCAACTGCCGTGTCTTTGTGAAGCATGAAGGTGGTGTGATGGTGCTTTGCTGGTGACGCTGTCAGTGATTTATTTAGAATTCAAAGCACACTTAACCAGCATGGTGACCACAGCATTCTGCAGTGATACGCCATCCCATCTGGTTTGCGCTTAGTGGGACTATCATTTGTTTTTCAACAGGACAATGACCCAACACACATCCAGGCTGTGTAAGGGCTATTTAACCAAGGAGAGTGATGGAGTGCTGCATCAGATGACTTTGCCTCCACAATTACCCAACCTTGACCCAATTGAGATGGTTTGGGATGAGTTGGACCGCAGAGTGAAGGAAAAGCAGCCAACAAGTGCTCAGCATATGTGGGAACTCCTTCAAGGCTGTTGGAAAAACATTCCAGGTGAAGCAGGTTGAGAGAATGCCAAGCATTTGCAAAGCTGTCAAGGCAAAGAGTGGCTACTTTGAAGAATCTAAAATATATTTTGATTTGTTTAACACTTGTTTACTATTCCATGTGTTATTTCATAGTTGTGATGTCTTCACTACTACCACAATGTAGAAAACTGTAAAAATAAAATAATAACATTTGAATGAGTAGGTGTCCAAACATTTAACTGGTACTGTATAAAGGAACAGAACTTGCAATTAACGAGAAGGGAAAAAAAAGAGGGAGAAACTTACCAGAGTTGTTTTGAATGATAACAGTGAAACCGCTGAGTTTTGAGAATGAAGCTGATAGACGAACAAAACCACATCAATACATTATCAACACTTTCAGAGTTATGAATCAAAGACATAATTTATAGGGTGGGTGGGTATTAGCAATCTCTTACCAACTATAAACCTCCAAATACGCGACAGCCACTTCAGTAAGTACTGTAAGCCTGACACACAAAGACAGAATTAACAAATCGTTCACCACCACATCATACATTACTCTATAATTACCCGAAACCTGTGATAGCAATCAATTAATCTACTGCATATTTACATTCAGATGAGTTTAGTAAACATGTTAATGAATATTTTCCTGCGTGTGGGTTTTGATAAGAGAAAGGGAAGAATTGTGACGGTACGTACTACGAAGAGTTCCCATCAGGTGGCTCACCCAACCCCACAGTGAGGACAGACCTAAAACAGAGGGAATAATATTTAGTTTTAAATAGTATTTAATCAACAAGACATTTAATTTAATCTGTTGCTCAGATGAAGATACTCAAATGTTGATGAATGATGACATATGCAGGCGGAATAATGCAATAGGGTTCAAGGTTCAACCTCCAGGCATGATGACGTACCAGTGAGTGTGCAGAAGAGATGGATGGGCCATCTTATCAGAGCTGGGAGGGCTGTAGCGGACCAAAGAGACAAATGAACTCACTCAGTATCAAACTAAATTATATTTACGGTGGCATAACAAATTGATTATAAAGCAAATCAGATACACAACACCAGTTGATGTTAAAACCATACAGTCAGTCCCCAGATGGGAGAGAGGATCATTTTACAGATATGACGACATTATGTACATCAAAAAGCATTTGCTGAAATAGTACTGTTGTGGTGTAAGACTTCTGACCCTGTGAGAATCTGTAGAGGAGATAGCCCAACACAGTGAGAGCTCCTGTCAAAACACTGTTGAAGTCCAACCACAGACCTGCAGGGAAAGATTAGTGAAGCATGAGACTGATCAATGTTCTTCACTTATCAGGAGTTTAACCTTTAACCCCAATACATTTTGAAACGGGATATTTTTTGTTTTACATTTATAAACTGTGGGCTTATCAGCTTGGTATACTTTTGTGTTTTGTATTGATTTTCTAGTCTAAATGCGTTATTGTATACATTTATAATATGTAGCCTACATTTCGGACTCAACGGCCTCTACAAAGATTGAAACAGAAAAATAAACTCCGGTCGGCATGTTACACAGACGGAGCAAATGTCGGTATGATACTTGTTACTTTTAGATCTCGGACGGATAGGCTAACAGTTACATTTATCGGGTGTGAATATCCTTCTTACCAGTGCTACCATCTCCACAGTAGGTTGAGGTACAATCGCTGTCCGGTTTGCAGTCGCACTGGTCCATATTAACAGGTAAACCCGGTCCGTATGCTACTGGCCAAAACCAAAGCGCCATCTCTCGTTACGTGGAAGTACTTTGAGGAGTCGTCGGAACAAAAGTGTTCTTTATTGTAACTGAAGGACCGATATAATGCAGTATGAGTGGCACTGAGACACGCCTTTTTTCTAATCATACAAGTAGGACGGGAAATAAAGGTAACTGCCAAAATAAAGGAAACACTTGCGTAAATGAGGGTATATAAATTATATTAAAAGCAGGTGCTTACACACAGGTGTGGTTCATAAGTGACTTCAGCAATTAACATCCCATCATGCTTAGGGTCATGCAGAAAAATGCCCATTTTTTTTAGCTACCATGGCAAGAAGAGACCACAGTAGCTAGGTTTCCATCCAATTGTCTACAAATTGAATGCAAATATTCTAACAAATATATGCGCTTTTTCCCACCAAACTGACTTGTGGAGAAAAATCAGTCAGTGATGACGTATTGCACACATTTACTTTTTCGCGTACATTTTAATGTACTCTGGTCTTTGCATGTGCAATCTAGCCAACAACTTGCAGATACAGTGAGGGTAGGCTATAGTCTACTCATGTTGATATTATTATGGATAAGAGTGAGAATATTTGTCAAATGGCAGCCAATCATCGAAAATGTCACCAGAATAAGACCCTCGATATTTATTGGGAAGAGGCATCAAGCTCATCACCATGCACATTCACCACCCTCTGTAGTTTATCATAACTTATTTCATCTGTAGCTTAAAATATACTGCATGCTTTCCCGAGTCATAGTGGGAGGACCACACAACATATCATCCCGTGACTCAAAGTTTACTTCGATGTGATGGTTCTTACACTCACTGAACTAAAATATAATTGCAACATGTAAAGTGTTGGTCCCATGTTTCATGAGCTGAAATAAAAAATTATAGTAATGTTCCATACTCAAAACGTTTCTCGAAAATTGTATGCACAAATGTGTTTAAATCCCTGGTAGTGAGCATTTCTGCTAAGATGATAGATCCACCTGACAGGTGTGGCATATCAAGAAGTTGATTAAATAGCATGATCATTACACAGGGGCACCTTGTGCTGGGGACAATAAAATACCACTAAAATGTGCAGTTTTATCACACAACACAATGCCACAGATGTCTCAACTTAAGGGAGCATGCAACTGGCATGCTCTGGCATGTAGGAATGTCCACCAGAGCTGTTTCCATAGAATTTAATGTTAATTTCTCTACCATAAGCTGCCTCCAACATCATTTTAGAGAATTTGGCAGTAAGTCCAACCGGCCTCACAACCACAGACCACATGTAACCACACCAGCCCAGGACCTCCACATCCGGCTTCTTCACCTGCGGGATCGTTTTAGACCAGCCCACCTAGACAGCTGAGTATTTCTGGTCTGTAATAAAGCCCTTTTGTGGGGAAAAACTCATTCTGATTGGCTGGCCCAGGCCCACCCGTGGCTGTGCCCCTGCCCACCCATGGCTGTGCCCCTGCCCAGTCATGTGAAATCCATAGATTAGTGCCTAATGAATTTATTTACTAATGAATTTTATTGACTTCATTATATGAACTGTAACTCAGTAAAATTGTTAATTGTTGCGTTTTTATTTTTTGTTCAGTATAGTTCTGTAAAAAAAAAAATGTATTCAGTACATGGGACTTTAACCCATCATGCACAGGCTTTTATCTGCAACAAGTCAATTTCATGGAAAATGCACATCGTTTTTATGCAGATTTTAGAATATTCACATGAAAATCTGTTGCCAATTGGATGGAAACCTAGCTAGTGACTTTGGAAGAGGGACCTCAAAAGGTACATAGGGGGTTTAAAGGGTGTGTGCGTGTCAACCTTATGAAACACTTATGGAAGATTCTGGAGTGGAGCCTGAGACAGCGTTTACCACCATCAACAAAACACCAAATTATAGAATTTGTCATGGAGTCACATCCCCCCAAAAGTGTTCCAGACACTAGTACAATCTATTCCAAGGCGCATTGAAGCTGTTCTGGCAGCTCGTGATGGCCCAACACCCTATTAAGACACTATGTTGATGTTTCCTTTATTTAGGCAGTTACTTTTATGTTCAAAAACTGCAGACAAGTAAAATTTGAAGCAATTACAGACAATTATATAAATTGTTCCTTTTAATTTTTTATTAAAGTTTAAAACATGTAAAGAAACAAATATTATTCTAGCAACACAAATTAGAAACTTTCCATTTGAAGTACAGTGATATCTCAAACTAGAAACCTTGAAATGGAAGCCCAAAGATAGACCAATAACCCTGCGATCTAGTGCCTCTGACCAGAATAGACAGCGTAGATGTCAACATATTTTGACATCTACGCCTCATTTGGTGAGCTGTGCAGTCAGGGCGTCTATTAGCTCCTGTTTCTTGGTCCCTGTGACCTTCACCCCAAACTGCTTACAGGCGTCCTTCAGCACGGGCACCGTCAGCTTACCCAGGGTGCCTTTCTGTACATGACCCCTCAGCTCGTCCTCAGACATCTCCAACTTGGGCTTCTTTTCTGCGCCGCCTGCCGCCTCAGCTGAACACACACAGGGCCAGGATGTTACAACAACTAGTATTTCAACAGTGAGACTGCCAGCTACTACCCTGTTCTTTCTTACCCTATGGGCCGGACCCAAATCTCCCCTACAGGACACAAAGCAAGTAAACCATACACCACATTATAGATCATACAGAACTCACCTGGTTTGCGTTTGGGTCCAGTCTTGCCCTCTGGGTTGTAGTCAGCAGGGTACACCAGATCTCTGAACTCCTGAGCCAGGGAACCAAGACGCTGGTCCATCATATTCACATTGGGCACTGAGAGGGAGAGAGAGAAAGATAAGGAGAGATTGAACAGAAAGAATGGATGAGAAAAAGCGAGCTTGAGCACTGCTAAAAAAGAAGCATGTGGGCCAATCAGAAGCATATGGTGTGTGTATTCATCTTACTGGTGTGATCCTCTATGTGCTCCGGGGCCATGAGATCTAAAGCCAAGGCTTCCAGGTTCCTGTAGTGCTGCTGGAGGACTGGGTTCTCAAACGCATCACTCCTGGCAACACAGACAACACAGGAATCTCAAGACTCATTCAGGTCATATTCTAGGACGTTTACAATAGTGTTCCCCTTGTTTTCTGCTATTCTTTCACTGTTATGTTTTATGCTTTAACTCTTTTCAAAATGTGAATCCTGGTATGAAATAATAATGTTTAGTGTTCACTGTAATAAAAGGGCCGTACCTGTATTTGAAGCGCAGCTTGTGTACTATCTCCTTCATCTTGTCTACCTGAGGCTCGGAGGCTGTGGGGAGCTGAGGAGTGTCCAGGGTACGGATGTCATCCGCGTAGGGCAGGAAGATGCCATGGAAACCTGAGACAAACACACACACGTCACTACAATTAGTCTGAACGTTTAAAAGTATTTTAATTGTGTGGCATTTGTGCAAGACCACGGCTGCAGTGGGACCCAATGACTGTACCTGGAGCCGCAATCTGGGCCTGGCCATCATCCACCTCCTCTCTTTGGGGCACCAGCGCTAAGAAGCGCGGGGGAGAGTTACGAATCCGTGTATATTTACACAGAGCGAACACGTTCCTCACACTACACCTGCGCAGCAACGCTGTGAACACACAGGCACTCCCTGGGATGGAAAAACAGGACATGGTGAAAGGAGTTAAAGTTGGAACTGAAAATGGAACTTGGAGGACGAACGTGGGCTGACGTTTCCTAGATTACATTTTGACTTGTCACCGTTTCTCTTCCCATCATAGTGACAGGTTCACACACACCTGTGACCATTTCCTCCTCTGGGTAGATGAAGACAGCAGATCTGAGGTGGTGGTGCAGTTTGAGACGCTCCATGGGCTTGAACCCAATCAGCTCCAGACCCGGGTCAGAAAACTTCTTTATCACATCCACCTCGTCTTTCTCCATCACTATCTGCCTGCCTGCATACACCTATACAGACAACACACATCACATCTAGACCGAAAGTAACCGGACAGAATGAGAAATATGAAATCATACATTTTTTTATACCCCTTTTTCGTGATATCCAAATTGGTAGTTACAGTCCCATCCCATCGCTGCAACTCCCGTACGACTCGGGAGAGGCAAATGTCGAGAGCCGTGCATCCTCCGAAACACAACCCAGCCAAGCCGCACTGCTTCTTGACACAATGCCTGCTTAACCCAGAAGCCATGGGTCTCCCGGTTGCGGTGCCGGCTGCGACAGAGCCACTGCGCCACTCGGGAGGCCCATACTTTCTTTGATACACTTTAAATATATATTTCTTTGGTTTGATTTGAGATTCCCACTTAGTTACCTGAACTCTCTTGGTGTCGCTGGGGAGCAGCAGACTGCCCGTCTGTGTGTGGTAGAGGCGTGTCTTGGTGCGGACGGGCTCGTTGTTGTCTCTGTAGAGCTTGATGGCGTTAGGCTTCCTGGCCTGTAGGGCCGTGATGTACACACCCACTGCCACGTTCATCCCTTCCCCCAGACACAGATTCAACCTGAGACACAGAGGACAAGAGAGGAGCCATCAGCAACCAGGGCCCTGTTCAGTTTTATTAAACATTTGTAACATCTAAACATGTCCTATAAGAACACAGTGCCACACCTAAACAATGATGAGGGAAACTCTGTACCTTGCGACCGATCTCTTCTTCATCTCCTTGGCTCTGACCCTCTTCTTGAGGTCCTCCAATTTCCCACAAGGCTCCATCTGCAGACCCAGCTCAGCCTCGTCCTCGGGGGGGCTCACCACATCGCAGAAGAAGAGCGAGACGTCGAACCCACCTGGCTTCATCAGATGCATCAGGTCTATCACCACACCTGTGAGTGACAGAGAGAGAGAGAGAGAGAGAGAGAGAGAGTTCACTGATCCAACATTGTTTGTGATAAAATAAACATTTGCAAGAACAAGATGTATTTCCGGCCCCTTTCAAACCCCTTCAACCCTGTTACATCAAGGAGGCCAACTGCCATAGAGATACAACTATGTATGTTCTCTCTCTTTGACAACTGCCTTCCCCCTTTCTCCAGACCCACCGGTCTCTTTGAGGTCGCTAGCCTTGGTGCGGGCCTGGCGGTCGCGCTCGCTGTCTCCCCCATGTGGTGTGTCTCGGCAGGTGAAGATCATGAGGCGTTTGTGGGAGAGCCGAAGCTTGATGTCACTGTAGAGGTTGGAGCAGCACCATAGCGCCTCACCCAGGTTGGTATTCCCACTGCCCATGGTCTCTCCTGCCACCTGGGCACCCTTCTCCCCACGCAGCCCGTCCACGTCCTGCACCCGACGGGCACCTAGAGGAGAGAGAGATGGGAGGAGATAAAAGAAAAGGATAAACAGAGAGATAGGTGAGGAGGAAGAGTAAAGATAAGTCGATTGGAGATACACAGAGAGAATAATAACAAATGTTCAAATGGGTTCCAGAAGAATCCAAGACTCTTTCAGAGCACACACTGAAACTGCAGGCCAGGGGGACATACCAGGTGAGTCCAGGTCATGGTAGATATAGACATGCTTGAAACTGTTCCTGGGGTTCTTGCTCTGTTCCGTCCCATAGAACACTAGAGCCACCAGGTCCTTGTCACTGCTGATTATTTTACTGGTGTAGACACTGCGGACACACTAGGGAGGGAGAGTAGCACAATAAAACACTGTCAGAGGGCTAAGTAGGACCACAGAGATAAAGAGAGGAGTGGGAAAGGGCCATCAGTCATGTCACTTTTCATGGTGCTAAGAGTTCAGTCATTTTGATCACGTCTGAGATAAGGAGAGAAAGAGAGGCAGGGGAGGGGGTGAAGAAAGGACAGGAAAGGGTAAGGGAAAGCAGAGAGGGAGTTAGAGACAGCGAGAGAGAAAGATTACCTGCATGGTCATGTCAAATGGCGAGGGCTCTTCATCCTCCCCCTTGATGAACATCTCCTTGGAAGCATCCACCAGAAACACCAGGCTGTCACGGCCTGTGCTCTTATAGTCCACTGTGGAGAGGGATTACATTACATATGCTAACCCCCATTCTATTCAGTATTGATCCATTCAATCACCATCAATGTTGGTCTTACCTCCAGACTCATCCCTTTCCTCTCCATCCACATCTTCATCCTCATGGTGGTAGTCGTTCCACTGTGCCATTGGGACATGTACTAGTCTTGCCCTGAAAGTAACAAGGAAACAAACGCATACGTGCACACACACACAGTGTGTGAGAGAACTGTGGTTGTTATACAACTCTGATCAGGTAATACCAGATGATGTCGGGGTAAATTTAATGTGGCACTCCAGTCACCTTTTGGGTAAGTGGCTAGTTAGTTCTTGAGAACTCAAGGGGGGTATACCCACTTTACAGTTCCCCCCCCTTTTGGGTTCTTAGCTGATAGTATGGACCACAGCTACTCTCCCTCCCCATGTGAACCACAATCCCGACACTCTGTTTACTCCCGACACTCTAAGCGCAAATACGCCTCTTGCGATAAGGTTTTGTAAACCTTTGGAATGTAACTTTCATATATGCGAGAAATAATATTTAAAATACAAAACACAATTTTACTGTTTAGCAAAGTTGCACCCGGCTGTTTTCACACACTGCCTCAGCTACAATACCTCCATTACACCAATACGTTCCACATTTCCGGTGTTTCTTAAAAATACAGCCGTGTGCAACTTTCAAAACTGCATGCGGTAAGTCTTTTGTATTTTATTATTTTTTTCCCCCACTTATATTCAAGTTAACTTCCAAATGTTTCCAAAACTGTATCCAACACCTGCATTTGCGTTTAGACAGAACATTTGGGGGAGCGTCGGGGAATTAGGCGGCAGACAACTTTTTGAATATAATCACAGAGTTTCTAAACGGTATATGGTTATCTTAGCATCCACGTATCAGCATAAATAAGAATGCACTCTCATTTAAACTATACAGCCGAATGAAAGCATACCTTATGGCCGAATGTATGCTGTTACAAAAGTGGTTTCGGTGGAAATAGTTAGCTACAAGCCTTGTTTTGTCTTGATGCAGGTGTTGATATCAGACCATAGTCGTGTCACTGGTTTTAATTACGTCGTCAGTTGCGACCTGAAAGCGCATTACTTTTTCTATGGTGAAAATGTTGGTGGGTTCATGTAAAGCCAAATGTGCATAGCGCCATCTACTGTGCTATTGAGGTAGAGACGATTTATGAAACAAATATCGTCAAAATATTTGTCATATCAATCGTAAAACTCACTTGCATAAACACAAGATTTCTTAATTTTATTACGGATTCTTGCGTCCATTTCATAATATTTTATCAGACGCTTTGACGATGTAGGTCGTCACGGTCAACTATTTGAAGCTAGCCACAATACGGATTGTGGAATTTGCAGTTTCCCTTCAAAATAAGATTCCCCCATTGAAACATGCAAATGAATACAAATAGTGGAATAATACCTATTTGGACTAGATGCCAAACAAGGTTGTAATGTTTTTATATACATTCAAAATACAATAAGTAGTTCATTTGACAAAAAAAAGTAAAGAGTCAGTTGAAATCGCACTGTGGATGTAATTAGACTTCTGTATTGCATTGGGGGCATACTTATAATAAGCACTATCAAATCAAACACATAATATGCTGAAACACTTAAAAAAAACTTGTTGGCGTCAAATTAACAACTTATTGTCTTTTGTTGAATTTATATATCAATATTCCAAACTTGTTTAGGATGATCTAGTCCAAATATGGCATTATTCCACTATTTGTATACATTTGCATATTGCAATGGGTAACTTTTATTTTGAACGCGAACCCCACATTCCACTATTGTGGCCAATTCTTATTGTTGCTAGCTTCACACAGGTGTCCCAGTCTCACTCTATCCATTCATTGGCTGTTTTTTAAGCCATATGTATCTATGGGCAATTTTGACAGATCTATTTTGTTTTGAGTCACAGTGACACAGCAACAGCTGACTAGCATGTTAGCTAAGAGCTTCGTACTGTCGTGAATTTGCCTCAATTATTAGATAGATATTCGTTGTAATTAAGCTTAGCTACTATATGCCTTTTTATTTTTCCCAACATAAGGCATTTCGGACTATTTGTGTTTTTCTATTTGCGGAACCAGAACGAACTATAGTAACTTAACTAGTTACGTTAGATAACACTACGTTAACTAGTCGGATAGCTAGCTAGATAACACTAGCTAGCTAGTTCGTACACATTGAAGACAACACAGCACTCAACCTAATTTTACACCATCAAGCTGAATTATGGATCCAAATAACACCTCGTACGCTGTGAAACTGTATGTTTACGACATATCTAAAGGAATGGCTCGCCAGCTGAGCCCCCTCATGCTAGGTAAGTTGCTAACGCGTTAGTTAGCTAACTAGTTTTGCTTGGAATATACATTGTTTTACCCGCGGATGTAGAGTTTGGATTGATGAGCAGAGGCCGAGGATGCATTTTAGGCCTATGCGCTGAATTTAGAATCAATTTCTGTATCTTATGTACCCCAAGTTCGCTACAAAATGTAAACTTAATGTATAACGTTATCAACTATTCTGTTATATTCACAGGTAAACAGCTTGATGGAATATGGTGAGTAAATTATGTATTTTTTTGAATGATTGAAATCCTTATTTTAGTGAGGACAAAGGTCAAGTTATGTACACCTTTAAATATTTATATTATATTCCCCCAGTGTTTTTAAGTCTGTTAATTGGGAATCTGTCTTTATGTGAAATAAACTGTAGCCTTTTTCCTCTCACTTAGGCACACTGCTATAGTTGTACATGGAGAGGAGTTTTTCTATGGGGGAGATGGCATCACAAACTGCCCACCTGTAAGACAACGTTTTATTCTATTCCTTCCTAACATAAACTAGACCTGTAAATCTCTTTCTTATTGGTGTACATAAGTCTAAGTTAGTTACCCCAAGCATAGATCCTGTTAGTTGTGATAGAAAACGAATCCTGGGGCTGCATATGGGCTATTGGAGGACAACTGAGCAAGCAGGTGGCAGGTAGCCTAGCGGTTAAGAGTGTTGGGCCAGTAACCAACAGGTTGCTGGTTTGAATTCCCAAGCCTGCAAGTTGGAAAAATGTGCCGTTCTGCAAGGCAGTTAAATCCCCAACAACACCTGCTCCCTGGTCAATTTAAGGCACCCCTCCGCACCTCTATGATTCAGAGGGGTTGGGTTAAATGCATTCGATTGTACAACTGACTAGGCATCCCCTTTCCCCTTACAAGCTGTTTGTATTTGTTGTGTGTTTTTAGGGCGGAACGTCCCTAGGACAACCCAACTCCATAATAGACCTGGGCACCACAGAGGTGACTGAGGAGATCTTTATGGAGTACCTGTCTTCACTGGGAGAGTCCACGTACAGGTGAGGCTGTGGTACCTGGTTGATCTCAACCTTGTGGATCTCAACTCCACACGTAATGGCGATGTGCAGTCTCTCTCCCTCTCTTTCTCCCTTTACTCTGTTCCTATCTTTGCCTCACATCTTCTTTATCTGTAGGGGGAACCAATACCATCTGTTTGAGTGGAACTGTAACACGTTCAGTAACGAAGTGGCCCAGTTCCTCACTGGCAGCAAGATCCCCTGCCACATCACAGACCTGCCGGCTGAAGTGCTCTCCACGTGAGTTACACCTCTCTCCCCTCCCCTGTCTCTATAGCAACAAGAACCTGTTGTCAGACATTTAGTGTAGTGCGGGAGCATGGCACAGCGATAGTCGAGCACATATTGTTCATGGGTAAGAATTCCACCACTGACACTTTCATGCTGTCTCTCCTCGACCTGTAACTCTAAATCTACTTTCAATACTGTCTGAATAAAGAGAAAAATATGGAAGGAGGACAAGTCTCTGTTCACATGTAGAGTGTAGACACTATAAATATATACACACAGTTGAAGTCGGAAGTTTACTTACACTTAGGTTGGAGTCATTAAACCTTGTTTTTCAACCACTCCACAAATTTCTTATTAAACTATATTTTTGGCAAGTCGGTAAGGACATCTACTTCGTGCATGACACAAGTAATTTTCCCAACAATTGTTTACAGACAGATTATTTTACTTATAATTCACTGTATCACAATTCCAGTGGGTCAGAAGTTTGCATACACTAAGTTGACTGTGCCTTTAAACAGCTTGGAAAATTCCAGAAAATGGTGTCATGGCTTTAGCTTCTGATAGGCTAATTGACATAATTTGAGTCAATTGGAGTAATACCTGTGGATGTATTTCAAGGGCTACCTTCAAACTCAGTGCCTCTTTGCTTGACACAACTGGAAAATCAAAAGAAATCAGCCAAGTCCTCAGAAAAAAATTGTAGACCTCCACAAGTCTGGTTCATCCTTGGGAGCAATTTCCAAATGCCTGAAGGTACCACGTTCATCTGTACAAACGATAGTATGCAAGTATAAACACCATGGGACCCCGCAGCTGTCATACCGCTCAGGAAGGAGACGTGTTCTGTCTCCTAGAGATGAACGTACTTTGGTGCGAAAAGTGCAAATCAATCCCAGAACAACAGCAAAGGACCTTGTGAAGATGCTGGAGGAAACAGGTACAAAAGTATCTATATCCACAGTCAAATGAGTCCTATATCGACATAACCTGAAAGGCCGCTCAGCAAGGAAGAAGCCACTGCTCCAAAACTGCCATAAAAAAGCCAGACTACGGTTTGCAACTGCACATGGGGACAAAGATCGTAGTTTTTGGAGAAATATCCTCTGGTCTGATGAAACAAAAATAGAACTGTTTGGCCATAATGACCATCGTTATGTTTGTAGGAAAAAGGGGGAGGCTTGCAAGCCGTAGAACAGCATCCCAACTGTGAAGCACGGGGGTGGCAGCATCATGTTGTGGGGGGTTCTTTGCTGCAGGAGGGACTGGTGCACTTCACAAAGTAGATGGCATCATGAGGAAGAAAAATTATGTGGCTATATTTAAGCAACATCTCAAGACATCAGTCAGGAAGTTAAAGCTTAGTCGCAAATGGGTCTTCCAAATGGACAATTACCCCAAGCATACTTCCAAAGTTGTGGCAAAATGGCTTAAGGACAACAAAGTCAAGGTATTGGAGTGGCCATCACAAAGCCCTGACCTCAATGCCAAATAAATTTGTGGGCAGAACTGAAAAAGTGTGTGCGAGCAAGGAGGCCTACAAACCTGACTCAGTTACACCAGCTCTGTCGGAGGAATGGGCCAAAATTCACCAACTTATTTTGGGAAGCTTGTGGAAGGCTAACCAAAACATTTGACCGAAGTTAAACAATTTAAAGGAAATGATACCAAATACTAATTGAGTGTATGTAAACTTCTGACCCACTTGGTTATGTGATGAAAGAAATAAAAGCTGAAATAAATCATTCTCTCTACTATTATTCTGACATTTCACATTCTTAAAATAAAGTGGTGATCCTAACTGATCTAAGGCAGGGAATTTTTACTAGGATTAAATGTGTATTTGGCTAAGGTGTCTGTAAACTTCCGACTTGTAGACTTCCGACCTGTGTGTGTGTGCTATAAATCAGGACAGCTTGTTCAAAGCACAAGTCGCTGTGTATGGAGTTCATCATGTTACTCCCCGTTGATCAGATTCTAATTTGTGGTGTTCCACTCTCTGTCACCCACAGGCCTTTCGGCCAGGCGCTACGCCCTCTACTGGACTCCATCAATATTGCACCTCAGGGGGGCAACACCTTCAACGGACACTATGGCCAGAGATAGACCAGAGATAGACCAGAGATAGACCAGAGATAGACCAGAGATAGACCAGAGATAGACCAGAGATAGACCAGAGATAGACCAGAGATAGACCAGAGATAGACCAGAGATAGACCAGAGATAGACCAGAGATAGACCAGAGATAGACCAGAGATAGACCAGAGATAGACCAGAGATAGACCAGAGATAGACCAGAGATAGACCAGAGATAGACCAGAGATAGACCAGAGATAGACTGATAACACAGGTGCACAGAGTAATATATTACACCAACAGTCTGTGTGTGAGGGGTGGGAGATCTGCAGCTCACCTTTTGTGAGTCCCTTAGGCTGCGTTTACACAGGCAGCCCAATTCTGATATTTTTTTCACTAGTTGGTCTTATGACCAATCAGATCAGCTCTGAAAAACATCTGATGGGAAAAGATCTGATGTGATTGGTCAAAAGAGCCATTAGTGACAAAAAGATCAGAAATGGGCTGCCTGATGTATGTCAGTCAGTGGGCCAGGCAGAAACCTAAGCCTACCTGACCTCTTTAATACCTTAACACCAACCAAGCCTGGCACACCCCATCCCCAGCCGTAACTTGATTATACCTAACTCTCCCCTTTTCCACTATAAAGTTGGCCTGATCCGTGCTGTATTTTAGTATGTCCACGGATATCAAGATGGCCGTAAGTATATAATAAGATGGAGCTTTCTTCTACTCTCCGTAGGATCCCATGATCGGCTGAATGTAAAACTAGAGAGCTGCAAGGTTTCTCTCTAGAAAGTGCAGCTCTTTCCTACACGGGTGGGGGTAGGGTACCTTTTACATACCTTCTATGTTTTACTAAATAAGTATTAAGCTATTTTACTGTTATATTGTTTTGTGTTCTTTTTTAATTACCATGATATGACTGGGTTGCCACTAGAGGGAGCGAAGGAAAGGAAAAGAGAAACAGCTAAAGTGGTGATAAAATCTAGCCAAATTCTGATTTGCACTTGCCTTTGTATTGGGAACTTGCGTATTCACATGTCTTCGTACCAACTGTCTTGTGTCAAGGTTTATCCATCCCTTGAATACATCGTCACACACACTCAGGGTCATCATGCGACGACCTCAAAGTACTGAATGTGTGATTTTTATAACTAAAGATACCATAGCCGGTCGTTTCAAATCGGAACAAATTAGTCATAATGGGCAGAACAAGCAAGGAGGTGGGCAGAGCCAGTTACAAGCTAGCGAGATCCTTTTGGCGCGTTCTAGCATACATTCGCATATTTCTGCTAGGGAACACCTACTCTGTGAAGTGCGCGTGTGCAATAACTCAATTCGCTTTTGCACTTCTAAACAGTGCCATTTTTTAAAAACTTTAGCAAAGGGTAAATTCTAGGAAACTTAGTCCACTCTGTTCATAACAGATTAAAGTTTTGGGAACAGAACTGTATTGAGATCAAATGTTTCATCAATTAGAAATTAGCAGAATCTCAACCAAAATCCATCTCGTTCCATCTTCTCCCACTGCTGGCCACTGGGCCTCCTCTCACGGCAAAAGCAAAGCGGATGCTTCACATTTATACAGTCGGTGAAATATCTGGCTCATTGTTCTATCTGTGTCTGAATCTTTCCAGAGTTTGTATTCCCATACCTTTTCAAATGAGCAGGAATACACCATATACAGGAGTTCTCTAAGATTGAAATGTTATGCAAAAATCACTCTTCATATCACGAATCATGCCAATCTCTATTCACTTTTCCCCTGATATTATCAGTGATTTTTCTTTTGTGGTATATTTATTTATTTGGATAATATATATATATATATATATATATATATATACAAGGCTGTCTTTGCAAGTTAAATATTTTAATGAATTCCCTAATGTCATTATGGTCATATCGTTATAGCTATTGTATCATCAAGGCTAATCTATTCAGTCATTCACATTGGTGTTAAGTCAATGTTGTGATATCCCCCCCAAAAATCCATCCTTACCCTCTCCACTATTGTGATATAAATGATCCCGTTTATATTTTACGAAACTCTTGCCACTACTTGATAAAGAACCTTTCTCTATAAGTATTGTTGTCTGCGTCTTGTGTTAACTCGACGATCTTAAGAAAGATCGAGAAGGACGGTGTTCCACAGTGAAATGCACACCACAGTGCAGTGTTACCAGCCTGTCTATGGCTATTCTAGGACTGGTAGTTTACTGAACTAATAGTTAAGTTATCCCTTCACCAAAATAGCCAGTGATCAGTGGGAGAGCGTTCTACATGCGTTATGTGATGGTTTAAGATACTGTACACTGGAAAATACAAGTGCTTTTGATGATAATTCCCAGAATGTCCACATGGGGGGATGGTAGTTTTCTAGTTTCAGATTATTTTTAATGTCGACAATATAGCTACAGAGGAAAGTTATACAAATAACACTTATGAACCTCTCTTTGAGAGACATTTAAAAGTCTTACAATAGTTCCATCGTATTTCACCTTTCTCTGAAGTCAGTGGCATCAAAAACCTAACTAGAACATCTTCATATACACTACATACAGGAACAAATAAGTAGTCGATCTTTGATATACATAATTTTTTGGTCCAATATATCCTTGATTATTACGTTTTTATTCAGCACAATATCATACATGTATCACACTTCAGTTAGATAATTATATATTTGGTCATAGTATCTTAAACATTTTAATAATGCACTGTATAATTTTGCCGCAAGTCGGTATATATTTTGCATTGGTCTAGTTGCATTTGTCTCAAACTAGGCTGTAGATTCAGTCTTCAGCTGTGTTACTGTGCTGCAGTGAGAGGCAGCCCGAGCTGTGGATCTACAACTGAGCAGAAGATAACCTTAGTCAGACAACATCAACACATCAGGGATTTCCAAAGGGGAACTGTAGAATCTGAATGTCAGATCAAAGTTTATTGGTCATGTACGCAGATGTTATCGCAGGTACAGAGAAATGGTTGTTTCTAGCTCCAAGCGTACAGTAATACCTAGCAATACAAAAACATTTAAGAAGCATAATCCAAAAAAATACAGATTTTAAGAAATCAGAACGAGCAATGTCAGACACTGGAATATAAATAAGCAATAAGGCCCGAGTGTGTGTGCTATATGGCAAATATGCCACGGTTAAGGGCTGTTCTTATACATGATACAACGCGGAGTGCTAGGACAGAGGTCTTAGCCATGGTATATTGGCAATATATCACAACCCCCCCCGAGGTTCCTTAGTGCTATTATAAACTGGTTACCATCATAATTAGAGCAGTAAAAATGTTTTGTCGTACCCATGGTATACGGTCTGCTTTACCATGGCTTTCAGCCCATCAGCATTTAGGGCTTGACCCACCCAGTTTATAAATATATGCAGTACCAGTCAAAAGTTTGGACACATCTACTCATTCAAGGGTTTTTCTTTATTTTGACTATTTTCTACATTATAGATTCATGTAATTCCAGGTGACTACCTCATGAAGCTGGTTGAGAGAATGCCAAGCGTGTGCAAGGCTGTCATCAAGGCAAAGGGTGGATACTTTGAAGAATCTCAAATATAAAATATATTTTGAATTGTTTAACACTTTTTTTGGTTACTACATGTGTTTTTTCATAGTGTTGATGTCTTCACTATTATTCTACAATGTAGAAAACAGTAAAAATAAAGAAAAAGCCTTGAATGAGTAGCTGTGTCCAAACTTTTGACTGGTGCTAATGTAACAGTGTAGGTTCCGTCCCAACCCGGGCTCGAACCAGGGACCCTTGCACACATCAACAACTGACACCCCACGAAGCATCGTTACCCATCGCGCCACAAAAGCCGCGGCTTTTGTGGCGCGATGGGTAACGATGCTTCGTGGGGTGTCACTGTCACCTGGAATTAGGGGAAACCCTACTTCAAGTCTCAGAGCGAGTGACGTCACTGATTGAAATGCTATTAGCCCGTACCACCGCTAACTAACTAGCCATTTCACATCGGTTACACTCACCCCCCCTTTGACCTCCTCCTTTTCCGCAGCAACCAATGATCCGGGTCAACAGCATCAATGCAACAGTGTAGGTTCCGTCCCTCTCTTCGCCCCAACCTGGGCTCGAACCAGGGACCCTTGCACACATCAACAACTGACACCCCACAAAGCATCGTTACCCATCGCGCCACAAAAGCCACGGCCCTTGCAACGCAAGGGGAAACCCTACTTCAAGTCTCAGAGCGAGCGATGTCACTGATTGAAATGCTATTAGCGCGCACCACCGCTAACTAACTAGCCATTTCACATCGGTTACACTAATTCTTAAATTTTTTTTTTATGGAGTATCTATCTACATAGGCGTACAGAGGCCCATTATCAGCAACCATCACTCCTGTGTTCCAATGGCACGTTGTGTTAGCTAATCCAAGTTTATCATTTTAAAAGGCTAATTGATCATTAGAAAACCCTTTTGCAATTATGTTAGCACAGCTAAAACTGTGGGTTCGATTACAGGCTCAAAATGGCCAGAAACAAATAACTATTTTCTGAAACTCGTCAGTCTATTCTTATTCTGAGAAATGAAGGCTATTCCATGTGAGAAATTGCCAGGAAACTGAAGATCTCGTACAACGCTGTGTACTACTCCCTTCACAGAACAGCGCAAACTGGCTCTAACCAGAATAGAAAGAGGAGTAGGAGGCCCCAGTGCTGAGCAAGAGGACAAGTACATTAGAGTGTCTAGTTTGAGAAACAGATGCCTCAAGTCCTCAACTGGCAGCTTCATTAAATAGTCCCTGCAAAACGTCTCAACATCAACAGTGAAGAGGTGACTCTGGGATGCTGGCCTTCTAGGCAGAGTTGCAAAGAAAAACCCATATCTCTGTCCAGTGTCTGTGTTCTTTTGCCCATCTTAATCTTTTCTTTTTATTGGCCAGTCTGAGATATGGCTTTTTCTTTGCAACTCTGCCTAGAAGGCCAGCAACCCGCAGGTCGCCTCTTCACTGTTGACATTGAGGCTGGTGTTTTCTGGGTACTTACATGGCTTTCAATGGCCTCCATTCTGTGTAAAAACTCCAGCTGATTTGGTAACACCATAGTGGACTCTGGTCTGACAGATCAATTGCAATTCAATAAACTCTATCAATTTAAATATACTGTTTCACAGATCATAAAGCTCTTATCCAAACCAAAAATGTCAACTCCACATAATACACTACATTATATACAGTGAAAACATGATTTTCTGATTTCTTCTCCCTATAATTTGGTATGATCGGTAAGTAATGTGTATTGCCCATCAAATAAAATGTTGCTTACAAGAATAGATAATTATGTGTCATATGTTTATCCCAACAGAACATAAAGAACAAGTATTACCTGTAAGTACAAGGGGATATCATCATTGGGTTGGAAAAAATGCATGGTGTCATACTGGAAAAGATTGAAAGCACTTCAATTCAGTGCTTAAAACATTGACTTAAGTACTGAAATATTAAGAACTATTTATATTGCTTCAACATTTTTCTTCCCTCTTTATTACCTGCTAATTGCACTGTTTTTGCCCTGGAGGGCTCTGTGGGTCGCTCATGTTGTGTTATGTAGCATATGTCATTGTTGTGGTGGTGTGTCTGACAATTAGTTTTGAGGCTGTAATGTTACAGGATTGGCGTTGCATCGGATCTGTTTGGTTCTCACTTGAGGAGGGGAAGCAGTCAATGCAAAACCTAGCTGAAATTGAGTCTGTTTTCTGTTCTTGTAGTCAAAACATTTGCTTTAGTAGCTGCTACTGGTGTGGGAGTCATTTACGCACTGTGTCTAGTAGTGTCAGTCATGTTCATGGGGAAGCTGTGAGAGTACATATGCCCTTGTCCTCAGCCCACTGCCCTGACACACACACACACTGAAGCCTGCATCCTGGGGCTGTGGGGAGATAGTGTTTGGACTAGGAAACAGCTTGGAGGAGCCGTTGTCAGAGCAGGGGGTCAAAAGACTATCAGTTACACTGGAGAGAACATGAGCAAGTGATGGGGACAGAGGGTGGGAATGAGGGGAGGACGGGGGGAGGGAATGAGTGAGGGAGGGAATGAGGGACGGGAGGGAGTGAATGAGGAATTGAATAGCTCTCCAAAAGAAGGGGTGAATAGAGACTTGATGAGAGACCTGAGAGAGAGAAGGAAGAGATGAAAGCAGGAGAGGAGAGGATCTCACTCTTTGAGGCCGACGTGAGTAAGGTCTTTAATCAGGTCAACACTCACAAGTCCGGACGATATTCTAGGGAGCGTTCTCAGAGCATGCACAGAACAACTGGCAGGCATATTCACGGTAATTTTCAACCACCGTCATTCCTGTTACCAAGAACTCTAAGGCGTCATGCCACAACGACTACTGCCCTGTAGCACTCACATCTGTAATCATGACGTGCTCTGAAAAGCTGGTTATAGCACACATCAACTCCATCATCCCAGACACCTTAAACCCAATCCAATTTGTGTACCGGCCCAACAGATCCATAGACAATGTAATCTCAATTGCACTCTACACTGCCCTCACTCACCTAGATAAGAGGATTACCTATGTGAGAATTCTGTTCATTGACTACAGCTCAGTGTTCAACACCATGGTGCCCTCCAAGCTCATCACCAAGCTTAGGACCCTGGGACTGAACACCTCCCTCTGTAACTGGATCCTGGAATTCCTGACGGGCCACCTCCACGTGGTGAGAGTAGGCAACATCACCTCCGCCACACTGACCCTCAAAATGGGGGCTCCTCAGGGGTCTGTGCTTAATCCCCTCCTGTACACTCTGTTCAACCGCGTTTGTGTGGCCACGCACGACTCCAACACCACCATCATGTTTGCTGACGTCACAACACTGACGATGAGACTGCCTACAGGGGGAGGTCAGTGACCTGGCAGTGTGGTGCTGGGACAACAACCTCTCCCTCAACGTCAGTAAGACCAAGGAGCTGATCGTGGACTACAGGAAACGGGGAGGTGAGCACATCCCCATCCACATTGGCAGGGCTGCAGTGGAGCGGGTCAAGAGCTTCAAGTTCCTCGATGTCCAAATCAGTAAGGACTTAAAATGGTCCAAACACACGCACACAGTTGTGAAGAAGGCGCGACAGCATCTCTTCTACCCCAGGTTGGAAAGATTTGTCATTGGCCTTCAAATCATCAAAAGGTTACTACTACAGCTGCAACATTGAGAGCATCTTGACTGGCTACATCTCTGCTTGGTATGGCAACTGCACCGCCCTCGAACGCTTGGCGCTACAGAGGGTGGTACGGACAGCCCAGTACATCACTGGGGCTGAGTCCCCGGGACCTCTATATTAGGCGGTGTGAAAGGAAGGCCCGGAAAATTGTTAGACTGTTCTGAAGTGGCCAGCAATGAGTCCATCTAAATCCCATTGAAAACTTGTGGAGAGATCTGAAAACAGCAATCTCAGAGAACTGGAGCTGTTTGCACAAGAGGAGTGGGTCAAACTGCCTATACAGAGATGCAGGAAGCTCATCAATGGCTATAGGAAGCGCTTGATTGTAGTTATTTTGACCAAAGGCTGTGCTTCCAAATATTACGTCTTGGGTGTCAATCATTTTGTCAGTTACATTTCTGTTTAGTTTCTGATTTTAAATGGATATAAGTTCTGAATCAAAAAACAAAGGTTATGTAATATTAATAGTGATTTAAAGAATATTGTAGAGAGCAAATACTTTGGTCAATTTCAACTTCTTTTTTGGGAAAATTGTGAGTTACTTGAAAAAAGTGCAAGGCTGCCAATAAGATCCTGTATATTGCTACTGACCCTGGACCTAACCCTGTATATAGCTACTGACCCTTGAACTCATCCTGTATATAGCTACTGACCCTGGAACTCACCCTGTATATAGCTACTGACCCTGGAACTCACCCTATATATAGCTTACATAGTTTCTTGTGTTCTTATTTTTGTTATACTTTACTTTAAAAAATAAATAATACTACTGATATTGATTACTGCACTGTTGGGAAAAACCCTGCAAGGCATTTCACTGTACTTGTGCATGTGACAATATAAACTTGATTAGAAAAGGGTAGAGGAGGAGAAGATGAGGAGGTAGAGAAGATGAGGAGGAATAGAGAGAAGCTGAGGAGGTGGAATAAAGAAGATGAAGAGAAATAGAGAGAAGATGAGGATTAGAGTGAAGATGATGAGGAGGTGGAGAGGAGGAAAAGAGAGAAGATGAGGAGGAATAGAGAGAAGATGAGGTGGAGAGGAGGAATAGAGAAGATGAGGTGGAGAGGAGGAATAGAGAGAAGATGAGGAGGAATAGAGAGAAGATGAGGAGGAGGAGAGGAAGAATAGAGAGAGATGAGGGGGAGAAGAGGAGGAATAGAGAGAAGATTAGGTGGATACGAGGAATAGAGAGAGATGAAGAGGTGGAGATGGGGGAATAGAGAGAGATGAGGTGGAGAGGAGAGTAGAAATAGAGAGAAGATGAGAAGGTGGAGAGTAGGAATAGAGAATATGAGGAGGGATAGAGAGAAGATGGAGAGGAGGAATAGAGAGAAGATGAAGAATAGAGAAAATGAGGAGGTGGAGAGAGATGGAGAGGAGGAATAGAGAGAAGATGAGGAGGAATAGAGAGAAGATGAGGTGGAGGGGAGGAAAAGAGAAGATGAGGTGAAGGGGAGGAATATAGAAGATGTGGAGGGTTAGAGGAGGAATAGAGAGAAGATGAGGTGGAGAGTAGGAATAGAGAATATGAGGAGGGATAGAGAGAAGATGAGGAGGGGGAGAGGAGGAATAGAGAGAAGATGAGGAGGAATAGAGAAGATGAGGAGGTGGAGATGAATAGAGAGAAGATGAGGAGGTGGAGAGGAGGAATAGAGAGAAGATGAGGTGGAAAGTAGGAATAGAGAATATGAGGAGGGATAGAGAGAAGATGAGGAGGGGGAGAGGAGGGATGGAGAGATGAGGGGGAGAGTAGGAATAGAGAATATGAGGAGGGATAGAGAGAAGATGGAGAGGAGGAATAGAGAGAAGATGAAGAATAGAGAAAATGAGGAGGTGGAGAGAGATGGAGAGGAGGAATAGAGAGAAGATGAGGAGGAATAGAGAGAAGATGAGGTGGAGGGGAGGAAAAGAGAAGATGAGGTGAAGGGGAGGAATATAGAAGATGTGGAGGGTTAGAGGGGGAATAGAGAGAGATGAGGTGGAGAGGAGAGTAGAAATAGAGAGAAGATGAGAAGGTGGAGAGTAGGAATAGAGAATATGAGGAGGGATAGAGAGAAGATGGAGAGGAGGAATAGAGAGAAGATGAAGAATAGAGAAAATGAGGAGGTGGAGAGAGATGGAGAGGAGGAATAGAGAGAAGATGAGGAGGAATAGAGAGAAGATGAGGTGGAGGGGAGGAAAAGAGAAGATGAGGTGAAGGGGAGGAATATAGAAGATGTGGAGGGTTAGAGGAGGAATAGAGAGAAGATGAGGTGGAGAGGAGGAATAGAGAATATGAGGAGGGATAGAGAGAAGATGAGGAGGGGGAGAGGAGGAATAGAGAGAAGATGAGGAGGAATAGAGAAGATGAGGAGGTGGAGATGAATAGAGAGAAGATGAGAAGGTGGAGAGTAGGAATAGAGAATATGAGGAGGGATAGAGAGAAGATGAGGAGGGGGAGAGGAGGAATAGAGAAGATGAGGAGGAATAGAGAGAAGATGAGAGGAGGAATAGAAAGAAGATCAGGAGGTGGAGAGGAGGAATAGAGAGAAGATGAGGAGGAGTAGAGAGAATATATGGCAGTGGAGAGGAGAAATAGAGAAAAGATGAGGAATAGAGATGAGGTGGAGAGAGAAGATGAGGGGGAGAAGAGGAGGAATAGAGAGATGAGGGGGAGAAGACGAGGAATAGAGAGAGATGAGGAGGTGAGAGGGGGAATAGAGAGAAGATGAGGAGGAATAGAGAGAAGAGGAGGTGGTGGAAGGGCAGAATAGACAAAATGAGGAGGTGGAGGGTAGGAATAGAGAAGATGAGGAGGAATAGAGAGAAGAGGAGGTGGTGGAGGGGAGGAAAAGAGAAGATGAGGTGGATGGGGAGGAATAGAGGAGGGGGAGAGGAGGAATAGAGAGAAGAGGAGGAGGTGGAGGAGAGGAATAAAGAGAAGATGAGGAGGAATAGAGAGAAGAGGAGGAGGTGGATGGGGGAAAAGAGAAGATGAGGTGGAGGAGAGGAGTAGAGAGAAGATGAGGAATAGAGAGGAGGAGGAGGTGGATGGGGGAAAAGAGAAGATGAGGTGGAGGGGATGAATATAGAAGATGAGGTGGGTTAGAGGAGGAATAGGGAGAAGATGAGGTGGAGAGTAGAAATAGAGAGAAGATGAGAAGGTAGAGAGGACAAATAGAGAGAAGGTGAGGAGGAATAGAGAAGGAATAGAGAAGGAGGGTTAGAGAGAAGATGAGGAGAGAAGGAATGGAGAGAGGATGAGGAGGTGGAGAGGAATAGAGAAGATGAGGAGGTGGAGAGGTGGAATAGAGAGAAGATGAGAAGGAATAGAGAGAAGGTTGAGGAGAAGATGAGGAGAGAGAAGATGAGGAGGAGGAGAGGAGGAATGGAGAGAAGAGGAATAGATATAGGATCAGGAAGTGGAGATGAGGAATAGGGAGAAGATGAGGTGGAGGAAATGAGGAACAGAAAGATATGAGGAGGAATAGACATGATGAGGAGTTGGAGAGGAGAAATAGAGAGAAGATTAGGAGGAAAAGAGAGAAGGGGAGGAGGTGGAGGGGAGGAATAGAGAAGATGAGGGGGAGAGGAGGAATGGAGAAGATGAGGAATAGAGAGAAGGTTGAGGAATAGAGAAGATGAGGAGGAAAGAGAAGATGAGGAGGAATAGAGAGAAGGTGAGGAGGAATAGAGAGAAGATGAGGAGGGGGAGAAGAGGGAGAAGAGGAATAGATATAGGTTCAGGAAGTGGAGATGAGGAATAGGGAGAAGATGAGGAGGTGGAAATGAGGAATAGAGAGAAGATGAGGAGGAAAAGAGAGAAGATGAGGAGGTGGAGAGGAGGAATAGAGAAGATGAGGTGGAGAGAGAAGATGTGGATAAATAGACAGAAGATGAGGATGAATAGAGAGAATGCAAGGAGGATTTGAGATAAAATGAGGATGTAGAGAGGAGGAATAGAGAGAAGATGATGAGGAATAGAGAGAAGATGAGGAGGAATAGAGATGAGGAGCAATAGAGAGAAGATGAGGTGGAGAGGAGGAATAGAGAGATGAGGTGGAGAGGAGGAATAGAGAGAGAGAAGATGAGGAGGTGGAGAGGAGGAATATAGAGAAGATGAGGAGGAGGAATAGAGAGAAGATGAGGTGGAGAGAGAAGATGAGGAGGAATAGAGACGATGAGGAGGTGGAGGAATAGAGAAGATGAGGAGGGGGAGAGGAGGAATAGAGAGAAGATGAGGTGGAGAGGAGAAATGGAGAGAAAATGAGGAGGTGGAGAGGAGGAATAAAGAATATAAGAAGGGATAGAGATAAGATGAGGTGGGGGACAGGTGGAAGAGAGAAGATGAGGAGGTGGAGAGAGAAGAGGTGGAGAGGAGGAATAGAGAGAAGATGAGGGGGAGAGGAGGAATAGAGAGAAGTTGAGGGGGAGATGAGGAATAGAGACATGATGAGGAGGTAGAGAAGAGGAATAGAGTAGATGAGGAGGTGGAGAGGGGTAATGGAGAGAATATGATGAGTAATAGAGAGAAGATGAGGAGGTGGACAGGAGGAATAGAAAGAAGATGAGGTGGAGAGGATGAAGAGGTGGAGAGTAGGAATAGAGAATATGAGGAGGGATAGAGAGAAGATGAGGTGGAGCGTAGGAATAGAGAGAAGATGAGGAAGTGGAATAGCGACGATGATGAGATGGAGGATTAGAGAAGATGAGGGGGAACAGAGAGATGATGAGGTGAGACGAGGAATAGAGAGAAGATGAGGAGGGATGTGCGAGGTAGTAATGCATCATCATCATGACTTACATTTTAGTCATTTAGCAGACGCTCTTATCCAGAGCGACTTACAGTAGTGAATGCATACATTTCATAAAAAATTTTTCCCCATACTGGTCCCCCGTGGGAATCGAACCCTGGCGTTGCAAACACCATGCTCTACCAACTGAGCCACACAGGACTACGTCATTGTAAATAATAATTTGTTCTTAACTGACTTGCCTAGTTAAATGAAGGTTAAATAAATAAATGTATAGAGCGTAGTTATATTCATTGCCTTCATTAGCGTTCCACTTCCGGAAGTGGATTCATCTGAGTACACATTTCCGTCCCATCGTCTTGGTTTTAGAACTACTGCCACTGACTAGAGGCATTACTGTTACCAGTCCCAGGCATGTTATGTGGCATTTAGTCCTAGTTGCACCTGTATCTCAGGCCCTAATAAAAGTATCCTACTGTTTAACAGCAGTTATGTTTCTCTATTCTTCTTAGTGCAGTTCTTCAGTGGTTAATCATTGTCCTGGTCAACCAATATGCACCACTTGTAGAATGGGGCGCTTCCCATGCTATTTAAATAGTCTCGTAACACCTCTAGAGCTGTAGTCCGTGCCCTTTTACTGTCCGTTCATCAGGGGGTAGACACAGAAATACCTCCGCCACTCTGGGGTGCGAGAAGTCGCAGTGAATTCCTTCCACTGATTTCACATATGACTTGCGCACAGAAATACTCTCTAGCCTGGTCTCAGATCGGTTTATGCTTTTGCCTACTCCACTATCATTGTCAAGCCATGACAATTCCATAAGGAGCTGGCAAGAGAGACGAAACAGACTGGCATCCAGGCTAGACAGTCTCCAGATCCCCCCGCCCCCAGGGGAAAATAAATGTGTACAAATATACTTTGTCCTTTCCTTTCATCCGGCTTTCCTCTGAAGATTCTTGGAGTGATCTCCCTCTCTCTCTCTCCATACATTGCTCTCTCCCTCTCTCTCTCTCTCCCTCTCCCTCTCTCTTTCTCTTTCTCTCTCCCTCTCCCTCTCTCTCTCTCTCTCCTCATACATTGCTCTCTCCCTCTCTCCCTCTCCCTCTCCCTCTCTCTCTCTCTCTCTCTCTCTCCCTCTCTCTTTCTGTCCAGTGCTGGAGCAGAGGCTGATTGGAGCTGACGTGACAATTGCATTGTCCCTGTTGAATTAATGTGGCCCTGGGGTGCTATCATCCCTCTAATGGCCTGAACACGTTGCTTTTATGGGTGGAGGAGGGGCCTGTGGCGTTGTTGTGTGAGTGGGAAATAGAGGATATAGTAGGAAGAACAAGACCACAGAGTAATGCATGGAGAGATGTAGTTAGTTAGCGAAAGGTTTAGAGCCACACAGAGTTGTGGTGGACATAGAGGCCGAGAGTGTCCGGGTTCTGAGGCTCAGAGGTGTTCAGAGAGCGACAGTGTTTCTCTTGCCTTATCAATGTCGTAATGATGTCTGTGGTTAAGTTATTGTACTAGAGTGGCGATGCCGATGCATCGTTGTACATATTTGTATCTGTTTATGTGTCTCTGTATGTACAGGGGAACTCAGAGTTCCGTGCTCAGACAGTGACCTCCGTCTTGCTGTTGGTGGAGTAGCTCTTATGCCTAGTGTGGTGGTAGGAGGATGGGTGGCTGTACGGCACAGGGTGGTTGAACAGCTCCGGGAAATTCTCTACACTGTGCTGTCTCCTGGTGGAGTAGGCATGCCGGTGGGCCGAGATGTGCCCAGGGTGGGAGGTCTGCCTCTGGACGTGGCGTCCACTGGTGTCCCAGGCTTTGAAGGCTGAGCTGGAGAACAGGGGGTGGCTGGTGGTCTTGGGCAAACAGGACCTCTCCAGGTGGCTCTGGGGGATGGAGATGGAGAGGGGGGCGTGGAGGTTGTGCTGGGAGGAGAGCTGGTGGTGGTCTTGGTGTAGGTAGGACTTGTCTTTGGGGTGCAGGGAGATGGGCTGGAAGGCTGAAGGGCCTGCCTGGTACTGGGAGAAGTCCATCAAAGGGTAGCTCTTATAGTAGCCCCGAGAGGCGGTGTCCGCTGCAGAGAGAGAGAGAGTGAGAGAGAGAGAGCGCTTTGGTTTGAGTCATAATACCGCTTTTACACAGATGATTGTAGCTTTCACTTTCGAATGAAGCACCATAGTTGGGGTCAATTCCATTTCATTCAAGGGTTTTTCTTTATTTTTATTGTAGAATAATAGTGAAGACATCAAAACTATTAAATAACACATATGGAATCATGTAGTAACCAAAAAAGTGTTAACTTCTCTAGGGCCAGTGGGACGATTTCGTCCCACCTACGTAACAGCCAGTGGAATCCCGTGGCGCGTTATTCAAATACCTTAGAAATGCTATTACTTCAATTTCTCAAACATATGACTATTTTACACCATTTTAAAGACAAGACTCTCGTTAATCTAACCACACTGTCCGATTTCAAAAAGGCTTTACAACGAAAGCAAAACATTAGATTATGTCAGCAGAGTACCCAGCCAGAAATAATCAGACACCCATTTTTCAAGCTAGCATATAATGTCACATAAACCCAAACCACAGCTAAATGCAGCACTAACCTTTGATGATCTTCATCAGATGACAATCTTAGGACATTATGTTATACAATACATGCATGTTTTGTTCAATCAAGTTCATATTTATATCAAAACCAGCTTTTTACATTAGCATGTGACGTTCAGAACTAGCATACCCCCCGCAAACTTCCGGTGAATTTACTAAATTACTCACGATAAACGTTCACAAAAACATAACAATTATTTGAAGAATTATAGATACAGAACTCCTCTATGCACTCGCTATGTCCGATTTTAAAATAGCTTTTCGGTGAAAGCACATTTTGCAATATTCTAAGTAGATAGCCCAGCATCACAGGGCTAGCTATTTAGACACCCACCAAGTTTAGCCCTCACCAAAGTCAGATTTACTATAAGAACAATGTTATTACCTTTGCTGTTCTTCGTCAGAATGCACTCCCAGGACTTCTACTTCAATAACAAATGTTGGTTTGGTTCAAAATAATCCATAGTTATATCCAAATAGCGGCGTTTTGTTCGTGCGTTCAAGACACTATTTGTCACGCGTTTCGTGACAAAAAAATTCTAAATATACCATTACCATACTTCGAAGCATTTTTAAAATCAATTTTTATGCCATTTTTCTCGTAAAAAAGCGATAGTATTCCGACCGGGAATCTGTGTTTTAGTACAAAGAGAGAGAAAATAAAAACATGGGATCCCCTCGTGCACGCGCCTCAGTCTTATTGTCCTCTGATAGACCACTTACCAAAGGCGCTAATGTTTTTCAGCCAGGGGCTGGAATTACATCATTCAGCTTTTTCCCAGGTTCTGAGAGCCTATGGGAGCCGTAGGAAGTGTCACGTTACAGCAAAGATCCTCAGTTTTCAATAAAGAGAGTCAAGAAGAACAAGAACTTGTCAGACAGGCCACTTCCTGTAAGGAATCTTCTCAGGTTTTTGCCTGCCATATGAGTTCTGTTATACTCACAGACACCATTCAAACAGTTTTAGAAACTTTAGGGTGTTTTCTATCCAAAGCCAATAATTATATGCATATTCTAGTTTCTGGGCAGTAGTAATAACCAGATTAAATCGGGTACGTTTTTTATCCGGCCGTGTAAATACTGCCCCCTAGCCCTAACAGGTTAAACAAAACAAAATATATTTTATATTTGAGATTCTTCAAAGTAGCCACCCTTTGCCTTGATGACAGCTTTGCACACGCTTGGAATTCTCTCAACCAGCTTCAAATGGAATGCTTTTCCAACAGTCTTGAGGGAGTTCACACATATGCCGTGCACTTGTTAGCTAGTTTTCCTTCACTCTGCGGTCCAACCCATCCCAAACCATCTCAATTGGGTTGAGTTGGATGATTGTGGGTGCGGCAGGTAGCCTAGTGGTTAGAGCATTGGGCCAGTAACCAAAAGATTGCTAGATCGAATCCCTGAGCTGACAAGGTAAAAATCTGTCATTCTGTCCCTGAACTAGGCAGTTAACCCACTGTTCCTAGGCCGTCATTGTAAATAATAATTTGTTCTTAATTTACTTGCCTAGTTAAATAAAAACATTGTGGAGGCCAGGTCATCTGATGCAGCACTCCATCACTCTCCTTGTTGGTCAAATAGCCCTTACACAGCCTGGAGGTGTGTTTGTTCCTATTGTCCTGTTGAAAAACAAATGATAGTCACACTAAAATTTTCCGCATTGACTGACCTTCATGTCTTAAAGTAATGATGGACTGTCATTTCTCTTTGCTTATTTGAGCTGTTCTTGCCATAATATGGGCTCAGCCTTTTACCAAATAGGGCTATCTTCTGTATACCACCCCTACCTTGTCACAACACAACTGATTGGCTCAAACACATTAAGAAGGAAAAAAATTCCACAAATTTACTTTTAACAAGGCACACCTGTTAATTGAAATGCATTCCAGGTGACTACCTCATGAAGCTGGTTGAGAGAATGCCAAGAGTGTGCAAAGCTGTCATCAAGGCAAAGGGTGGCTACTTTGAAGAATCTCAAATATGAACTATATTTTGATTTGTCTAACACTTTTTTGGTGACTACATGATTCCACATGTGTTATTTCCTAGTTTTGATGTCTTCACTATTATTCTACAACGTAGAAAATCATTAAATAAAAAAAAATCCCTTGAGTAGGTGTCCAAACTTTTGACTGGTACTGTATGTGTGTGTGTGTGTGTGTGTGTCTACATGTGTGAGTGTGTGTATCATCTCCAGGTCTCTGTCAGGTCGGATCAGCGTTCTCTGCCAGGCGATGTGTTTGATGCCTGGATACTCATTAGAGCCGCTGAGAGACATCTATTACAGTGAATTGGAGCGAATGCTTCTGAGAGGAACTCCAAGTGCATTTTGGGTTTGGAATACTTTCAATTCCACTCTGCTCAGTGAATCATCCCTCAATCCCTGAAAAGTGGACTGTGGAGTGACATAGGTTCCTGTCCCTTTCTGTTGCTAGGTTTCTCTTCAGTCTGTCAGTGTGGATGGTGTGTTCCGTCCCAAAACACTGCCAAAATGTTGCTTCAGTCACACTGCCATAACGTTGCTTCAGTCACACTGCCATAAAGTTGCTTCAGTCACACTGCCATAACGTTGCTTCAGTCACACTGCCATAACGGTGCTTCAGTCACACGTTGCTTCAGTCACACTGCCATAACGTTGCTTCAGTCACACTGCCATAACGTTGCTTCAGTCACACTGCCATAACGTTGCTTCAGTCACACTGCCATAACGTTGCTTCAGTCACACTGCCATAACGTTGCTTCAGTCACACTACCATAACGTTGCTTCAGTCACAAAATAAAAATGACAGTGAATGTGCAACTTTATTTCTTTGTTCTAAATTTAAGATCTGCCAATCTGTACCATAACATCACTTCAGTTCCTACTCTACAGTAACTAACTTGAATGTGGTTGTTTGTATGACCTTGACCTATATGGCTTGGACCTCATCTTTCAAGTAAAGGCCTGAGACTGTATGACATGTATATGGCTTGGACCTCATCTTTCTGGTAAAGTCCTGAGACTGTATGCCCTGTATATGGCTTGGACCTCATCTTTCTGGTAAAGTCCTGAGACTGTATGCCCTGTATATGGCTTGGACCTCATCTTTCTGGTAAAGGCCTGAGACTGTATGCCCTGTATATGGCTTGGACCTCATCTTTCTGGTAAAGGCCTGAGACTGTATGCCCTGTATATGGCTTGGACCTCATCTTTCTGGTAAAGGCCTGAGACTGTATTGCGTGTAGTATATCTGCTTTCATTTATGATATCTCTGCCATGAGTGGAACTCAATTCGCCTCAGATGCCAGCTGGAAAACCCTGGGCTGGTTAGAAAGGTTACGGTGCCAGTCTGGATTATGATCAGCTTGTCCTGGAATGTACAATGGATGTTTGTGTTGGTAAGTTAGTGGGACCATATGTCTGTGTGTGTGGCCTTACCCACAGCCCTGAGGGAGGTGTACTTGTTGAGGCCCAGTCCACTGAGGTTGCTGTGGGGGTGAGGCATTCCTGGATAGAAGGCTGAATTGTTCAGGTGGTAGTGCTCTGTAGGGAGAAAGAGAGAGAGAAAAGCGAGTAATAAGATTGAGATCACTTTATTTGTCAATTGTACGGACAGAGAACTGTTTAAATGCTCCTAACATTTGTGACTGGGATTGAGAAGTCTTCTTTTCCAGTCCAGATCTATCTGTTGCAAAGGGCTGTTTTGACAGAAGGAGAAGGTGGCCTTTAGTGTTAAATGAGGTGTGGCTAATTAACAATGGAACAGGCAAACTAGGTAAAAAAAACTGTCACTAATTGCATCAATGAGTGCTGCTGGCCCAGCCTCTGTCATGCTGTCAGGGGCCACAAGGAAATTGGGACACTGGAGTTGCATAGGGGCAGATTCTGCTCATACCCTGCATGGTCAGTGGCAATACAACTGGGGTCAGTTCGTAACCTATATGAACACATAGGCAGTGATTATTCCCATAGAAATCCCCACGTTTTTCAACAGTGCCATGGCATGACTTTGCAGTTAGCAGTATGATATTGGTATATGTCTGTGACCTCTAAATGTTGATTGATCTGTTGATTGATTCAGATTGAGTGTGCATCCTCTTTTCCCTGAAGTCATTTGCTACAGTGTGTGTGTGTGTGTGTGTGTGTGTGTGTGTGTGTGTGTGTGTGTGTGTGTGTGTGTGTGTGTGTGTGTGTGTGTGTGTGTGTGTGTGTGTGTGTGTGTGTGTGTGTGTGTGTGTGTGTGAGAATGAATGTCAAATCAAATCAAATTTTATTGGCCACATACACATGGTTATCAGATGTTAATGTGAGTATAGCGAAATGCTTGTGCTTCTAGCAGTAATATCTAACAAGTAATCTAACAATCTAACCAAAAATCCCCACAAGAATAGCAAACAAACAAAAATTTGACCAACTGGGGACAGTTTCTAGGGGGTTTAGGGTTAAGGTTAGAATTAGTGTTAGGGTTAGAATTAGATTTAGGGTTTGGGTTAGGAGCTGGGGTTAGGGTTAGGTTATGGGGTAAGGTTAGTGTTAGAGTTAGGTTCAGGGTTAGGGAAAATTGGATTTTGAATGGGACTGAATTGTGTGTCCCCACAAGGTCAGCTGTACAAGACTGTGTGTGTGTGAGTGAGAGTATGAGTGTCTCTGTGTGTGTCACGCCCTGACCTTAGAGATCCTTTTTATGTCTCTATTTTGGTTTGGTCAGGGCGTGAGTTGGGGTGGGCATTCTATGTCCCTTTTTCTATGTGATTGCATTTCTTTGTTTTGGCCGGGAGTGGTTCTCAATCAGGGACAGCTGTCTATTGTTGTCTCTGATTGGGAGCCATACTTAGGCAGCCTGTTTTTCCGTTGGGGTTTGTGGGTAGTTATTTTCCTGTTTAGTTCTTGATAACCTGACAGAACTGTTGCTAGTCGTTTTTTGTTTATTTTGTAAAGTGTTCATTCTTTCTATTAAAAGTCAAGATGAATACATTCTCCGCTGCACCTTGGTCCCATCCTTTCAACGGCTGTTATAGAACTACCCACCAACCAGGGACCAAGCAGCGTGGCCAGGAGAGGCAGCCCCAAGATATTTTTTGGGGGGGGCACACGGGACGGTCGGCGGAGCCGAGGATGGAACCAGAGCCAGTCGGGTGAAATTGGAGGTGAGCGAAGGGAGCGAAGCAGAGATAGTGAAGGAGTTTATGGGGAGATTGGAGGAGAGAGCTATGAGAGAGCTGCTGTGTTGGTGCATGAGGCACGACATTCTCCCTACGGAGCGTGTCCTCAAATTGATGTCACCTGAATCAGCTCTCCATACTCGTCCTGAGGTGCATGCTAGCCGTCTGGTGAAGACTGTGCCAGCCCCACGCACCAGGCCTCCTGTGCGCCTCCCCAGCCCTGCACGTCTTGTGCCAGCTTGGCGCTCCAGACCTCCAGTGCGCCTCCACAGCCCGGTGAGTCCTGCGCCCGCTCCACGCACAGTTTCCCCAGTTCGCCTGGAGAACCCAGTGCGGCTTGAGCCAACTCCCCGTGCTTACCGTGGCGAGCATTTCACTGGTCAGGCCCCGTGCTATGGGGTGATGCGCACGGTGTCGAGGCCGAGCATCCACAGGCCGGTGTGCTCGGTGCCAGTGTCCCGCATTTTCCGGGGGGAAGCGGGCACCCAGCCAGTACGGGTGGTGCCAATCCTGCCCTCGAGACCACCAGTGCGCCTCCACGGCCCAGTGTATCCAGTGCCTGCTCCCAGAGCCAGGCCTCCTGCAAGTCTCCCCAGCCTGGTGAGTCCTGTGCCTGCTCCCAGAGCCAGGCCTCCTGCATGTCTCTCCAGCAGGGTGAGTCCTGTGCCTGCTCCCAGAGCCAGGCCTCCTGCATGTCTCTCCAGCAGGGTGAGTCCTGTGCCTGCTCCTAGAGCCAGGTCTCCTGCAACTCCCCAGCCTGGTGCGTCCTGAGCAGCCAGAGTCGCCCGCCAGTCCGGCGCAGCCAGAGTCGCCCGCCAGTCCGGCGCAGCCAGAGTCGCCCGCCAGTCCGGCGCAGCCAGAGTCGCCCGCCTGTCCGGCGCAGCCAGAGTCGCCCGCCTGTCCGGCGCAGCCAGAGTCGCCCGCCTGTCCGGCGCAGCCAGAGTCGCCCGCCTGTCCGGCGCAGCCAGAGTCGCCCGCCTGTCCGGCGCAGCCAGAGTCGCCCGCCTGTCCGGCGCAGCCAGAGTCGCCCGCCTGTCCGGCGCAGCCAGAGCCGCCCGCCTGTCCGGGGCCCGCTGCGATGGTCCCCAGTCCGGGGTCGGCGGCGAGGGACCCCGCTCTAGAGGTGCCACCAAAGTGGGGTGAGCCAGTGGTGGAGCGGGGTCTGCGTCCCGGCCCTGAGCCACCACCGCGGATAGATGCCCACCCGGACCCTCCCCTATAGGTTTAGGTTTTGAGGCCGGAGTCCGCACCTTTGGGGGGGTACTGTCACGCCCTGACCTTAGAGATCCTTTTTATGTCTCTATTTTGGTTTGGTCAGGGTGTGAGTTGGGGTGGGCATTCTATGTCCCTTTTTCTATGTGTTTGCATTTCTTTGTTTTGGCCGGGTGTGGTTCTCAGTCAGGGACAGCTGTCTATCGTTGTCTCTGATTGGGAGCCATACTTAGGCAGCCTGTTTTTCCGTTGGGGTTTGTGGGTAGTTATTTTCCTGTTTAGTTCTTGATAACCTGACAGAACTGTTGCTAGTCATTTTTTGTTTACTTTGTAAAGTGTTCATTCTTTCTATTAAAAGTCAAGATGAATACATTCTCCGCTGCACCTTGGTCCCATCCTTTCAACGGCTGTTATAGTGTGTGAGAATTAATTAATGTGTGTGTGTGCATGCTCAGTTGTGTGCGTGTATACAGAATGATGACAGGTGTGTTTGACTGGTGTCATGGACAGGTATATTTAACTGGTGTCATGGACAGGTGTGTTTGACTGGTGTCATGGACAGGTGTATTTGACTGGTGTTATGGACAGGTGTGTTTAACTGGTGTTATGGACAGGTGTGTTTAACTGGTGTCATGGACAGGTGTGTTTAACTGGTGTCATGGACAGGTGATTTGACTGGTGTCATGGACAGGTAGGTTTGACTGGTGTCGTGGACAGGTGTGTTTGACTTGTGTCGTGGACACGTGGTTTAACTGGTGTCATGGACAGGTAGGTTTGACTGGTGTCATGGACAGGTGATTTGACTGGTGTCATGGACAGGTGTATTTAACTGGTGTCATGGACAGGTGGGTTTGACTGGTGTCGTGGAGAGGTGTGTTTGACTGGTGTCATGGACAGGTGTTTTGACTGGTGTCATGGACAGGTGTGTTTGACTGGTGTCGTGGACAGGTGTGTTTGACTGGTGTCATGGACAGGTGGTTTGACTGGTGTCATGGACAGGTGGTTTGACTGGTGTCATGGACAGGTGGTTTGACTGGTGTCATGGACAGGTGTGTTTAACTGGTGTCGTGGACAGGTGTGTTTAACTGGTGTCATGGACAGGTGGTTTGACTGGTGTCATGGACAGGTGGTTTGACTGGTGTCATGGACAGGTGGTTTGACTGGTGTCATGGACAGGTTGTTTGACTGGTGTCATGGACAGGTGGTTTGACTGGTGTCATGGACAGGTGGTTTGACTGGTGTCATGGACAGGTAGTTTGACTGGTGTCATGGACAGGTAGTTTGACTGGTGTCATGGACAGGTAGTTTGACTGGTGTCATGGACAGGTGTATTTAACTGGTGTCATGGACAGGTGGTTTGACTGGTGTCATGGACAGGTAGTTTGACTGGTGTCATGGACAGGTAGTTTGACTGGTGTCGTGGACAGGTGTATTTAACTGGTGTCATGGACAGGTGGTTTGACTGGTGTCATGGACAGGTGGTTTGACTGGTGTCATGGACAGGTGGTGTTAACTGGGTCATAGACAGGTGTGTTTAACTGGTGTCGTGGACAGGTGTGTTTAACTGGTGTCGTGGACAGGTGTGTTTAACTGGTGTCGTGGACAGGTGTGTTTAACTGGTGTCGTGGACAGGTGGTTTGACTGGTGTCATGGACATGTGGTTTGACTGGTGTCATGGACAGGTAGGTTTAACTGGTGTCATGGACAGGTGTGTTTAACTGGTGTCATGGACAGGTGGGTTTAAATGGTGTCATGGACAGGTGGTTTGACTGGTGTCATGGACAGGTGGCTTTAACTGGTGTCATGGACAGGTGTGTTTAACTGGTGTCATGGACAGGTGGGTTTAAATGGTGTCATGGACAGGTGGTTTGACTGGTGTCATGGACAGGTTAAGAGGTGTGTAGTTTCAAACAGCCTGGCAGGTTTTCATCACAGAGCTAAGAGATGCACAGAGCCAGCCCTTCGAACAGGGGTGGAGAGAAAGAGAGATGAAAGAGAGAGAGGGAAAGAGGGATACTGCATTTAACCCAACCGCTCTGAATCAGTGAGGTGCGGGGGGCTGCTTTAATCGACATCTACATCATCGGTGCCTGGGGAACAGTTGTTGGAGGAGGTTAACTGCCTTACTCAGGGGCAGAACAACAGATTTTTACCTTGTCGGCTCGGGGATTCAATCCAGCAACCTTTCGGTTACCGGCCCAATGCTCCTACCCACCAGGAAGGGAGAGAATTAGAGGGAGAGAGAAGTAGAGTGGGACAAGGGGAGGGAGAGAGAGCAGGATTTGCAGAGAGAATACAGAAACTAGGTAAGGATGTGAGAGAGAGATGATGGAGTGAGGGAGGGAGGGGAGATGACAGGTTGTGTGTTTGTGGAATAAATTAGGAGATTTAGCTGAAGTAAGAAGGGAGCAGAAATGTCAGACGTTAGTCTGAGCCCACACACACACACACACACACACACACACACACACACACACACACACACACACACACACAGAGGTTGTCTAAAACCCATAATTTCTGTGCAGTTTTATACAGTAAACTGATTAGCTGCGGAGATGGCTCTCATGTTCTTCTACTGTAGATTTCTACTCTACGCCCATTGTCTTACATTAGATGGCGTCACTCCTATTTGACGCTCATCCTTTAGTGCAGGCGGAATCGACCGACTATCTGATGTCAGACAATGCTTTACATCGGGGACATACAGAGGCATTTACAGTACAAATGTGCTTATCATCATAGTGTTTGTATCAGTCTTCATAATTGTTCATCTGTTCAGTATCCTTCTGTAACCAGCGTATTACTGGAACTTCTCTGTCATTGTCATAATAATGTTGGTGGGTTTGTGGAATAAGCCCCATCTACACAGAGCCCCAGGCCTCCTAGATAGAGACTTGGTGAGAAACCATGCTGGCTAGCACTGAGGGGGTAGAGGGCTCAGTCGGGGGTATTAGGGGCTCCATGGGGGGGATTCAGGGGCTGTCTGGTGAGGGGCTAGTTAGTTATGGTAATGGTGAGCCCATTGAGGCCCTACGGGGCCTGAGTTATTGACTTTCTACCAGTTCAGGAGCCTCATCAGGGCTCCTCTCTCTGCACGCCTTAGGAAGAGTGATAAATAGTGCTGTGAGATCAGTGTAGTCTCACATTTGCCATTTGAGCTTTACTAGTGTGGCAGGCATACAGACAGACACACACATAAACCTTGTACTCCCCTAATACCACACCCTATTACCACCCTGTATTAAGGCCCTGTTACCCCCTATTACCACCCTGTATTAAGGCCCTGTTACCCCCTATTACCACCCTGTATTTAGACCCTGTTACCCCCATTACCACCCTGTATTAAGACCCTGTTACCCCCTATTACCACCCTGTATTAAGACCCTGTTACCCCCTATTACCACCCTGTATTAAGACCCTGTTACCCCCTATTACCACCCTGTATTAAGACCCTGTTACCCCCTATTACCACCCTGTATTAAGACCCTGTTACCCCCTATTACCAGGCTGTATAAAGATCCTATTACCCCCTATTACCACCCTGTATAAAGATCCCTGTTACCCCCTATTACCACCCTGTATGAAGATCCCTGTTACCCCCTATTACCAGCCTGTATAAAGATCCCTATTACCCCCTATTACGACCCTGTATAACGATCCCTGTTACCCCCTATTACCATTATCTTTTTTAGGGCCTGGGGATGGGAGGATATCAGCAAAGATTAGCATACTAAGAAAGAGAGGGAAAATAAATGTGGGTGAAAAAAGTTACTGCGGAGAGAGTGAGAGAGTAAGAAAGATGGATGGAATAGAAAGACACAGAGATAAAAATGGACGGAATCGAAAGAGACAGAGAAAGATGGACGAATAGAAAGAGACAGAGAGAAAGATGGATGGAATAGAATCATGGACGGAATAGAAGGAGACAGAGAGAAAGATGGATGGAATAGAAGGAGACAGAGAAAGATGGATGGAATAGAAAGAGACAGAGAGAAAGATGGACGGAATAGAAGGAGACAGAGAGAAAGATGGACGGAATAGGAGACAGAGAGAAAGATGGACGGAATAGAAAGAGACAGAGAGAAAGATGGACGGAATAGAAGGAGACAGAGAAAGATGGATGAAAGAGACAGAGAGAAAGATGGACAGAATAGAAGGAGACAGAGAAAGATGGATGGAAGAGAGAAAGAAAGAGCTATTGAGTCAGAGGTAGTGCGAGGTGAGTGTTGTGAGTGATACTGATTCCTTGGTGGTTTCCTATTGTTTGATATCTAGGTCATTGGGAGTTTTGTACTTTTCTTTTGTGGCCTCTCTTGGCAATCTCTTTCTTACATTAAAGGCCAGTGCAGTCCAAAACGGGATTGTCCTGTGTTTTATATATTTCCACGCTATGAGGTTGGAATAATACTGTGAAACTGGGAAAATTATGATAATGCAGTTTTAGTGTAAGAGCTGTTTGAAAAGACTGTCTGAAATTTCTGCCTGTTTTGGTCAGATGGAGTTTTGGCCTGCCTGGTGACATCATTTTGTTAATAGACCAATAAGAACGAGAGTTCCAAACCTCTCTGCCAATAACATCTATTTTTCAGTTTTCCCCTCCCCACTCACATGCTGACCAGACCACCCACGTTACGTGGCCTGGCAAAATAAATGTACACTTACATGTTATTCAGTCATTTCATCCAAACTGCTCATGCGAGTCAACGGCATCTGTGTAGCCAGGTGTTAAAATAGGACTTTGTTCTATTTTAAACGCTTGACACGCCACAAATCCCCCCTCTCCCATCTACTCATTGGTTTTTACAAGCATATACCCACGTGGGTGATTGAAAGATGAACGAGGTCCACGCTCCAGTCCAGTTGGTTACGGTAATGCACCTTAAAGTTGGTTGCCAATTGCCAAAAAAATCCACGAAAAAAAAGAATGAACGAGGAGAGATTTATCAAAGAAAACGAACTAAAAACTATCTAGGATCCCCTTTTTCTGTGGATTAATTGTCTGAGTAGAGAACACGCTATTTTGTGTGTCTCAAAATGGGTCGAAAAGATCCACCTAAAAAAAGGACCATATGCATTTCAGGTAAAATAACAACCCAATGTTTATATCTCAGGACAAATTAGCTAGCAACAGCATTAGACCTTAGCATCTCTTTCTTTTTCCAAACCATATATTTATTTTTCCAAAGCATTGCTTTCTTTTTCCAAACCATCTCTTTCTTTTTCTAAACCATTTATTTATTTTTCCAAAGCATTGCTTTCTTTTTCCAAACCATCTCTTTCTTTTTCCAAATCATCTCTTTCTTTCCACTCATCTAAGTGAGAAACAGAGATGGATGATCCTCAACAGTCAATTGAGGGGACAGAGGTTATTCAAACCACAGTGTTTTAACAACACCTTCAGAGCCAGACCTTTTAAAGTTGCCTGACAACTGCTTCAATCCCATATCTCTGAGACAGTGTGAGATTAGAGCAGTGACAGAACTGTAAACCAGAAGCGCCACTGTGTCAAACTGAAATCCTTTAGAAAGAGGGATTGGTGAGCATGGCGGGGTCTACGGTTCTTACCGCAAATCCTACATCACTGAAGGCCCAAATCCTCAAGACTGGTGGAGCGCTGTGTGTGTGTAATCCTCTGAGCTGCATTTGCACAAATGATCCAAGTCCAATCTTTACTGCTACAGCCAATGCCTCAACACACAACACACAGGAATGAAGATCCTTGATGTGTGTTTGTTTGTGTTTGCTTTATTGTGTGTGATTTGTGTGTTTTATTTGGTGTGTGTTGTGTTTAGAGGGGGTTTACAGAGAACTCTGTAGATAGTCTAATATTCACAAGGAGTTTTGGGTTTTGTGTGATGTGTGTGTTCTCTCTAATCTAATTATATGGATGCACAGTCAGCTGGAGGGGTGAGGGAAGAGGTAGGGGCTCTCTTAGATCAAACACTCCCCTCCACCCCTCACACACACACAAACACACAGCTGGATCTGGATGTATAGAATTTGCACATGCCGCTTGTGGATGGATGTGCAGGTGGGCTGGCCAACATTGACTCAGGGTTAGACGTAACATAGTACATGTAAATCTATCTCGCTCTATTGAGTATGATATGTTACATTTTATATGGTATGTATTAATTTGTGGATGTCCATCATACATTTTCATACAATATGTTACAAATTACAATACGTATGATATGTTAGCTAAGTGGCTAACTTTAGCTAGGCTAGGGGTCAGGGATTACGGTTAAGGTTAGGGTTAAGGTATGGGTTAAGGTTAGGGGTTAAGGTACAGGTTAAGATTAGGGTTAGGGGTTAAGATACGGGTTAAGGTTAGGGGTTAGGGTTAAGGTTTGGGTTAGGGGAAGGGTTAGCTAACATGCTAAGTAGTTGCAAAGTAGCTAAAAAGTAGTAAGTAGTTGCTAATTAGCTAAAATGCGGAAGTTGTGCGTGATGTGATTCGAAATACACAACCTTTGGGTTGCAAGACATTTGCGTTATACGCCCACCCAACCCCCTTGACCAACCTCCCTCCTTTCATTTTGGCTTAAGTAACCTTCTGTCTTATGTAACCATATCAAACATAACGTATCATACAAATTTGAGTGTCACAGATTTACATTTACTATGTTACGTTAGTCTATGAGACCAGGCTGGTGATTGCTGCTAGTTTTGTTATTGATGTTTACCATGTGGCCCCTGGTTTTCTTCTCTTTCCCCTAGCTCCTTATCTCCTTGATGTGTGTAGTATCTGTTGTTCCCACTACCAGACAAGGAATTCTCCAAATCAATGTCTCACTGATGTTATCAACCACTAAGGCATGCTTTGTGTTAACTTGACGCCACTATCAGCATAGTGTACACACCATAGAATTAGAATGAGTAGTTGTTATTCTACGGTAGCTACACACACACATAACCTCAGCAAAAAAAGAAACGTCCTCTCACTGTCAACTGCGTTTATTTTCAGCAAACTTAACATGTGTAAATATTTGTATGAACATAACAAGATTCAACAACTGAGACATAAACTGAACAAGTTCCACAGACATGTGACTAACATAAATGGAATAATGTGTCCCTGAACAAAGGGGGGTCAAAATCAAAAGTAACAGTCAGTATCTGGTGTGGCCACCAGCTGCATTAAGTACTGCAGTGCATCTCCTCCTCATGGACTGCACCAGATTTGCCCGTTCTTGCTGTGAGAGGTTACCCCACTCTTCCACCAAGGCACCTGCAAGTTCCCGGACATTTCTGAGGGGAATGGCTCCAGCCCTCACCCTCCGATCCAACAGGTCCCAGACACTCTCAATGGGATTGAGATCCGGGTTCTTCGCTGGCCATGGCAGAACACTGACATTCCTGTCTTGCAGGAAATCACGCACAGAACAAGCAGTATGGCTGGTGGCATTGTCATGCTGGAGGGTTATGTCAGGATGAGCCTGCAGGAAGGGTACTGCATGAGGGAGGAGGATGTCTTTCCTGTAACGCACAGCGTTGAGATTTCCTGCAATAACAACAAGCTCAGTCCGATGATGCTGTGAAACACCGCCCCAGACCATGACGGACCCTCCACCTCCAAATCGATCCTGCTCCAGAGTACAGGCCTCGGTGTAACGCTCATTCCTTTGACGATAAATGCGAATCCGACCATCACCCCTGGTGAAACAAAACCGCGACTCGTCAGTGAAGAGCACTTTTTGCCGGTCCTGCCTGGTCCAGCGATGGTGAGTTTGTGCCCATAGGCGACATTGTTCCCTGTGATGTCTGGTGAGGACCTGCCTTACAACAGGCCTACAAGCCCTCAGTCCAGCCTCTCTCAGCATATTGCGGACAGTCTGAGCACTGATGAAAGGATTGTGCGTTCCTGGTGTAACTCGGGCAGTTGTTGTTGCCATCCTGTACCTGTCCCGCAGGTGTGATGTTCGGATGTACTGATCCTGTGCAGGTGTATGCCACTGAGAGGACGATCAGCTGTCCGCCCTGTCTCCCTGTAGCGCTGTCTTAGGCGTCTCACAGGACGGTCATTGCAATTTATTGCCCTGGCCACATCTGCAGTCCTCATGCCTCCTTGCAGCATGCCTAAGGCATGTTCACGCAGATGAGCAGGGACCCTGGGCATCTTTCTTTTGGTGTTTTTCAGAGTCAGTAGAAAGTCCTCTTTAGTGTCCTTAGTTTTCATAACTGTGACCTTAATTGCCTACCTGTTAGTAAGCTGTTAGTGTCTTAACCACTGTTCCACAGGTGCATGTTCATTAATTGTTTATGGTTCATTGAACAAGCATGGGAAACAGTGTTTAAACCCTTTACAATGAAGATATGTAAAGTTTTGGGGATTTTTACGAATTATCATTGAAAGACAGGGTCCTGAAAAAGGGACATTTCTTTTTTTGCTGAGTTAACATGCTTATTGTGATGTATACCCAGCTGGATGCTAGTGATGTACGAGTACAAATGCATGCAACTTCTCTGGTCATTGAAAGACGAGGGCTCCAGAAATCATGTTGTGTCTGTTGCTGTACCTCGTGTCATACAGGTAGAGAATAATTTCATCATCCTGTAATGCGATGGACTGAGTCGCTCTGAATTCCTCAAATAGTCATACAGTGTTTGGGTGTAGAGTTGTAAGTACACCATAGAGCCTCATCCTGTAACCACACACTAATGGTATAACTCTGCGCTGAAACTGCAGTGTTTGGTCTGGCTACTTTAGTTATGCTAGAGAAGAGAAGGGGCTGTTGGGTGTTCCTGTCAGGCAAAAGTACAGTAAGAGAAACCAGCTCCCGTCCTCCAATGAGAGAGAGGGGCCTCTGGGGAAAAACAGCAATGGCAAAACGGCTCTGGCTGGGTTTGTTTTTCTTCACAGAGGAACAAAGAGAAACCCTCAACTTCGTTGATTCGTAGGGAGTGTGTTAGCATGTGTCTGTGTGCTGAGTAGCTGTGCTTACCGCTGCGGCTGCGTAGCATCCTAGCTGAGATGCCGTTGGTTCCGATAGGGGGGTTGGTGATTGTACTTTCCACTGAGCTCACCTCTCCTCCGGGTTGCTTCATAAGCTCTGTTATGGTCCTGTAGATGGACAAACAAACATTACAGTTAGACTTCAGTCATTTAGAATGACTCTCTACATGTATGGGGATTTAAGGAGGAGCAACCTGAGCAGGGATTGAAACAGCAATTCTGCAGTTACAGGCAATCGTCCCAAGCACTAAACCTAAACTCCTGGGCCAATAACTCTCCATAGCGCCCCATCGTTAGCCACTGTGCGTGGCTGTAGGCTTTGTCAAAGCCAAAAATAAGGGCAGCAACACTGCAGGAGAACATGGTCGAAAGTGATGGGAGCCAGAGAATTGGGCTGAGTGTGTGACAACATAATCTCCAGAGAGAAAGAGTGAGAGTAACACTGAAAATGGGCCATTTTAATTGCGTGTAATCTTATCAGACACACACTGTCACAGTCACAAATACCCCCAAACACACATTGAGCTGTGTGTAAGGGAACACACTGCTGTAGTGACAGACATCGTGTGTGTGTGTGTGTGTGTGTGTGTGTGTGTGTGTGTGTGTGTGTGTGTGTGTGTGTGTGTGTGTGTGTGTGTGTGTGTGTGTGTGTGTGTGTGTGTGTGTGTGTGTGTGTGTGTGTGTTAGGGACCCAGGCCTCAGGAGGTGTGGGGGGCCAGGGTTGTCCTCTCCTGGGAGGGCTTTCCTGAACAGATAGACCTTCCCCTGGGCTGTGGTTCACTGTACGGTACATTGTGTGCCAGGAATGTGTCTAAATATTGGGCGGGTGCTAGGGTGTAAATTGCCCTCCCTAGCTGAGCAGAGCAGAATGGGGATCAACTGAGAGAGATGTATCATATGGAGAGAGATATGTACACTCTTAAAAAAAGTGTTCTTCAGCTGTCCCCATAGGAGAACCATGTAGAACCCTCTCTAGAAAGGGTTCGACATGGAACCCAAAAGGATTCTCCCTGCAACCAAAAAGGGTTCTCCTTTAAAGAACACTTTTTTTCAGCCAAAGGGTTCTAGATACACTCTTAGAAAAAACGATGCTATCATATGGGGAGAGAGATGTATCATATGGGAAGAGAGATGTATCATATGGGGAGAGATATGTATCATATGAGGAGAGAGATATGTATCATATGGGGAGAGAGATGTATCTTATGGGGAGAGAGATGTATCATATCGGGAGAGACATGTATCATATGGGAAGAGATATGTATCATATGGGGAGAGAGATATGTATCATATGGGGAGAGAGAGATGTATCATATGGGGAGAGATATGTATCATATGAGGAGAGAGATATGTATCATATGGGGAGAGAGATATGTATCATATGGGAAGAGAGAGGTATCATATGTGGAGAGATATGTATCATGGGGAGAGAGATGTATCATATGGGAAGAGATATGTATCATATGAGGAGAGCGATATGTATCATATGGAGAGAGAGAGATATGTATCATATGGGGAGAGATATGTATCATATGGGGAGAGAGATATGTATCATATGGGGAGAGAGATATGTATCATATGGGGAGAGAGATATGTATCATATGGGGAGAGAGATATGTATCATATGGGGAGAGAGATGTATCTTATGGGGAGAGAGATATATCATATGGGGAGAGACATGTATCATATGGGAAGAGATATGTATCATATGAGGAGAGCGATATGTATCTTATGGGGAGAGAGATATGTATCATATGGGGAGAGATATGTATCATATGGGAAGAGATATGTATCATATGAGGAGAGCGATATGTATCATATGGGGAGAGAGATGTATCATATGGGGAGAGATATGTATCTTATGGGGAGAGAGATGTATCATATGGGGAGAGATATGTATGTTATGGGGAGAGAGATGTATCATATGGGGAGAGACATGTATCATATGGGAAGAGATATGTATCATATAGGGAGAGAGATATGTATCATATGGGGAGAGATATGTATCATGGGGAGAGATATGTATCATGGGGAGAGATATGTATCATATGGGGAGAGATATGTATCATGGGGAGAGATATGTATCATATGGGGAGAGATATGTATCATGGGGAGAGATATGTATCATGGGGAGAGATTGATAGAATGATGAACTCTCTTGCTCTTCACACTCTGTTGCTATACAAAACAGGCTTTGCAGGGACTTGTTAATTACACACACACATATACACATGCACACACACACACCTTACTGGTTTTCCATCCTCGTGGTGACCTAAAATTGATTTCCATTAAGAATCCTATTTTCCCTAAATCTAATCATTACCTTATCCCATAACTCTAATCCAAACCATAAACCTAACCACTAACCGCTTACACTAACACTAATTCTAACCCTAACCCTAAATCCAGCCCATATTAAGCTTAAAATAACCTTTTTCCTTATGGATAATGGGAAATGTCCCCATTAGGGAGAATTTTCCTTGTTTTACTATCCTTGTGGGCATTTTGGGGATTTTAGGTCACAGGAGGATAGAAGAACAAGACACACACACACACACAACCCCCAACCCGCAACGCTCTCGTTCATCACTTTAGATAAACATGGTTTCTCTCTTTGAGTCTGTTTAATTGTCAGAGTGGATAGCTCTCCCTTGATCCATTATTCACACGCTGGTGCCTCTGTTCAGCTAACTTAGCTCAGTGTATCGCCCGCTACCAAATAGTGCTCCTCAAACCTGCACATCAGGGACTGGGACCACATGGTAAGAGGACCAGACAGAGGGGAACCCCTGTGTTCGAGCTGCCAAAAAGTGAGCCTGTGCTATTGGCACTGCTGAGTGGTACAATGTGTAGGTGTGATGTGGGACTTCGACCACATCTGCCAAATTGTGCCCCTAAAGAGGAGTGTTGTGGTGCCATGCTGAGAGGGAAGTGGTGTTGATGTCAGATGTGATAGCTCGCTGTTTCAAGTTGGAACAAGAGTCTCATTTACAGGGACTCCTTCCTCTCTCTCTCTCTCTCTCTCTCTCTCTCTCTCTCTCTCTCTGTCTCTCTCTCTCTCTCTCTCTCTCTCTCTCTCTCTCTCTCTCGCTCTCGCTCTCTCAATTCAATTCAAGGAGCTTTATTGGCATGGGAAACATATGTTAACATTGCCAAAGCAAGTGAAGTAGATAATATACAAAAGTGAAATAAACAATAAAAATGAACAGTAAACATTACAATCACAGAAGTTCCAAAATAATAAAGACATTACAAATGTCATATTATGTATATATACAGTGTTGTAACAATGTAGTACAAATGGTTAAAGTACAAAAGGGAAAATAAATAAGCATAAATAGGGGTTGTATTTACAATGGTGTTTGTTCTTCACTGGTTGATCTTTTACTGTGGCAACAGGTCACAAATCTTGCTGCTGTGATGCAGGGGTGGTTCGGGGGGGGGGAGGGGGGCAGGGGGGGCCAGTGCCCCTGTGACAACAATTTTGGACCCCCTTGTGGCCCCCCTAAATGTGGAGTATGAAATAATTTTTACATAACAAATTTTTGCTATCGTTCTTTTTTTACATCCGTTATTAAACAGTGGCAACGCGGAACACTAATGATTATGAACATGGTATTTTGCCTGCTAATGCCTGCAATGCAGTGAAGAAAACGATATGACAACAATAACGTCCAATGTAACTGGCCCCTCTAACAGTACAACTGCCCCCCCCCCCTCCCCCCCTCCCCCCCAGTTGAAATGGTCTAGAACCGCCACTGCTGTGATGGAACACTGGTATTTCACCCAGTAGATATGGGAGTTCATCAAAATCGGGTTTGTTTTCGAATTCTTTGTGGATCTGTGTAATCTGAAGGAAATATGTGTCTCTAATATGGTCATACATTTGGCAGGGGGTTAGGAAGTGCAGCACAGTTTCCACCTCATTTTGTTGGCAGTGTGCACATAGCCTGTCTTCTCTTGAGAGCCAGGTCTACCAACGGCAACCATTCTCAATAGCAAGACTATGCTCACTGAGTTTGTACATAGTCAGAGCTTTCCTTAAGTTTGGGTCAGTCACAGTGGTCAGGTATTCTGCCACTGTGTACTCTCTGTTTAGGGCCAAATAGCATTCTAGTTTGCTCAGTTTTTTTGTTAATTCTTTCCAATGTGTCAAGTAATTATCTTTTTGTTTTGTCATGATTTGGTTGGGTCTAATTGTGTTGCTGTCCTGGGGCTCTGTGGGGTGTGTTTGTGAATTGAGCCCCAGGACCAGCTTGCTTAGGGGGCTCTTCTCCAGGTTCATCTCTCTGTAGGTGATGGCTTTGTTATGGAAGGTTTGGGAATCGCTTCCTTTTAAGTGGTTGTAGAATTTAACGGCTCTTTTCTGGATTTTGATAATTAGCAGGTATTTTTGCAGAATTCTGCATGTGGAGTATCAATTTGGTGTTTGTCCCATTTTGTGAATTCTTGGTTGGTGAGCGGACCCCAGACCTGTTACGTCCTGACCAGTTTAGGGATTATTTGCTATTGTAGTTTGGTCAGGACGTGGCAGAGGGTATTTTGTTTATGTGTTTCGGGGTGATGGTGTATGTTGTAGGGTGTTTGATTTATTATTTCTGGGTTTTGGTCTATGTTCTATGTTTTGTATTTCTATGTTCTTTCTGGTTTGTTGTATTTGTATGTTTAGGTTGATGGGGGGTTGGACTCTCAATTGGAGGCAGGTGCTTTCTCGTTGCCTCTGATTGAGAGTCCTATATATGGGTAATTGTTTGGTTTGGTGTTGTGGGAGATTGTTTCTTGTTTTGCCTGTGTGAGCATGACAAGACTGTTTTGTTGTTCGTGCGTTTTGTTGTTCTCTTTATTTAAAATAAATATCAAGATGAGCATCCACATTCCTGCTGCGTTTTGGTCCTCTATTCCCGACGACAACTGTTACACTACCATAAAGGGCAATAACTGATAAAGGGTTCTATAACTGATTCAAGTATTTTTTAGCAAGATCAGGTTGGTATGTCTAATTTTATGTTCCTTTGATGGCATAGAATGCCCTTTTTGCCTTGTCTCTCAGATCGTTCACAGCATTCTGGAAGTTACCTGTGGCGCTGATGTTTAGGCCAAGGTACAGTTGAAGTAGTAGTTTACATACACGTAGGTTGGAGTCATTAAAACTTGTTTTTCAACCACTCCACAAACTTCCTGTTAACAAACTTTAGTTTTGGCAAGTCGGTTAGGACATCTACTTTGTGCATGGCACAAGTAATTTTTTCCAACAATTGTTTACAGACAGATTATTTCACTTATAATTCACTATCACAATTCCAGTGGGTCAGAAGTTTACATGCACTTAGTACACTGTGCCTTTAAACAGCTTGGAGAATTCCAGAAAATTATGTCAAGGCTTTAGAAGCTTCTGTTAGGCTAATTGACATAATTTGAGTAAATTGGAGGTGTACCTTTGGCTGTATTTCAAGGCGTACCTTCAAACTCTGTGCCTCTTTGCTTGACATCATGGAAAAATCCAAATAAATCAGCCAAGACCTCAGATAAAAAAGTTGTAGACCTCCACAAGTCTGGTTCATCCTTGGGAGCAATTTCCAAACGCCTGAAGGTACCACGTTCATCTGTACAAACAATAGTACGCAAGTATAAACACCATGGGACCACGCAGCCGTCATACTGCTCAGGAAGGAGACGTGTTCTGTCTCCTAGAGATTAACGTACTTTGGCGAAAAGTGCAAATCAATCCCAGAACAACAGCAAAGGGCCTTGTGAAGATGCTGTAGGAAACGGGTACAAAAGTATCTATATCCACAGTAAAATGAGTCCTATATCAACATAACCTGAAAGGCCACTCAGCAAGGAAGAGGTCACTGCTCCAAAACCACCATAAAAAATCCAGACTACGGTTTGCAACTGCACATGGGGACAAAGATTGTACTTTTTGGAGAAATGTCCTCTGGTCTGATGAAAAAAATAACTGTTTGGCCATAATGACCATCGTTATGTTTGGAGGAAAAAGGGGGATGCTTGCAAGCCAAAGAACACCATCCCAACCATGAAGCACGGGGGTAGCAGCATCATGTTGTGGGGGTGCTTTGCTGCAGGAGGGACTGGTGCACTTCACAAAATAGATGGCATCATGAGGCAGGAAAATGACGTGGATATATTGAAGCAACATCTCAAGACATCAGTCAGGAGGTTAAAGCTTGGTCGCAAATGGGTCTTCCAAATGGACAATGAGTCCAAGTATACTTCCACAGTTGTGGCAAAATGGCTTAAGGACAACAAAGTCAAGTTATTGGAGTGGCCATCACAAAGCCCTGACCTCAATCCTATAGAAAATGTGCACCTGTGTGAAGTGTTGGGGCTGCGTTTGAGAGCGATGTCCTTCAGAGTCCGGGCGAAGGTGGGCACTGCTGCCTTGTATAGGTGGACCTGGTCATAGAGGCTGTTCATGTCCAGGGTGGAGTGGTGGGCCAGGAAAATATTTGGTTTTGAGGCACAGTCACGGTAAATATACTGCTCAAAAAAATAAAGGGAACACTTAAACAACACATCCTAGATCTGAATGAAAGAAATAATCTTATTAAATACTTTTTTCTTTACATAGTTGATTGTGCTGACAACAAAATCACACAAAAATAATCAATGGAAATCCAATTTATCAACTCATGGAGATCTGGATTTGGAGTCACACTCAAAATTAAAGTGGAAAACCACACTACAGGCTGATCCAACTTTGATGTAATGTCCTTAAAACAAGTCAAAATGAGGCTCAGTAGTGTGTGTGGCCTCCACGTGCCTGTATGACCTCCCTACAACGCCTGGGCATGCTCCTGATGAGGTGGCGGATGGTCTCCTGAGGGATCTCCTCCCAGACCTGGACTAAAGCATCCGCCAACTCCTGGACAATCTGTGGTGCAATGTGGCGTTGGTGGATGGAGCGAGACCTGATGTCCCAGATGTGCTCAATTGGATTCAGGTCTGGGGAACGGGCAGGCCAGTCCATAGCATCAATGCCTTCCTCTTGCAGGAACTGCTGACACACTCCAGCCACATGAGGTCTAGCATTGTCTTGCATTAGGAGGAACCCAGGGCCAACCGCACCAGCATATGGTCTCACAAGGGGTCTGAGGATCTCATCTCGGTACCTAATGGCAGTCAGGCTACCTCTGGCGAGCACATGGAGGGCTGTGCGGCCCCCCCAAAGAAATGCCACCCCACACCATGACTGACCCACCGCCAAACCGGTCATGCTGGAGGATGTTGCAGGCAGCAGAACGTTCTCCATGGCGTCTCCAGACTCTGTCACGTCTGTTACGTGCTCAGTGTGAACCTGCTTTCATCTGTGAAGAGCACAGGGCGCCAGTGGCGAATTTGCCAATCTTGGTGTTCTCTGGCAAATGCCAAACGTCCTGCACGGTGTTGGGCTGTAAGCACAACCCCCACCTGTGGACGTCGGGCCCTCATACCACCCTCATGGAGTCTGTTTCTGACCGTTTGAGCAGACACATGCACATTTGTGGCCTGCTGGAGGTCATTTTGCAGAGCTCTGGCAGTGCTCCTCCTTGCACAAAGGCGGAGGTAGCGGTCCTGCTGCTGGGTTGTTGCCCTCCTACGGCCTCCTCCACATCTCCTGATGTACTGGCCTGTCTCCTGGTAGCACCTCCATGCTCTGGACACTACGCTGACAGACACAGCAAACCTTCTTGCCACAGCTCGCATTGATGTGCCATCCTGGATGAGCTGCACTACCTGAGCCACTTGTGTGGGTTGTAGACTCCGTCTCATGCTACCACTAGAGTAAAAGCACCGCCAGCATTCAAAAGTGACCAAAACATCAGCCAGGAAGCATAGGAACTGAGAAGTGGTCTGTGGTCTCCACCTGCAGAACCACTCCTTTATTGAGGGTGTCTTGCTTATTGCCTATAATTTCCACCTGTTGTCTATTCCATTTGCACAACAGCATGTGAAATGTATTGTCAATCAGTGTTGCTTCCTAAGTGGACAGTTTGATTTCACAGAAGTGTGATTGATTTGGAGTTGTTTAAGTGTTCCCTTTATTTTTTTGAGCAGTGTACTTGCGTTTACCCTCTGTTTGGTAGCAGGGTGGAAGACTTTTCGTGTTAGCAGGGTGGAGATAACCACTTGTGCATTGGGGAAAGTAGAAGAAGCTTTTTCAATCACTTCCTTCAGTGCTGTGGCAAAGAGTGTGCAAAGCTGTCATCAAGGCAAAGGGTGGCTATTTGACGAATCTCAAATGTAAAATATGGTTTGATTTGTTGGGCATTCTTTTGATTACTACATGATTCCATGTGTTATTTCATAGTTTTGACGTCTTCATTATTATTCTACAATGTAGAAAATAGTAAAAAAGAAAAACCCTTGAATGAGTAGGTGTCCACACTTTTGACCAGTAGTGTACATATTGCAAACTGATGAATTGCCTGGGGGACTTTGCAGACGTGTGGGGGCGTCAGGGGGACTTTGCAGACGTGTGGGGGCGTCAGGGGGACTTTGCAGACGTGTGGGGCCGTCAGGGGGACTTTGCAGACGTGTGGGGGCGTCAGGGGGACTTTGCAGACGTGTGGGGGCGTCAGGGGGACTTTGCAGACGTGTGGGGCGTCAGGGGGACTTTGCAGACGTGTGGGGGTGTCAGGGGAACTTTGCAGACGTGTGGGGCATCAGGGGGACTTTGCAGACGTGTGGGGGCGTCAGGGGGACTTTGCAGACGTGTGGGGGCGTCAGGGGGACTTTGCAGACATGTGGGGCGTCTGGGGGACTTTGCAGACGTGTGGGGCGTCGGGGGTTCTATGTGTGCAGTGGATGAAGACAGGAGTTTGGTACCAATAAAATTAAATAAAGATTGTGCTCAAATCATATAACTACTGGGCCAATAAAGGTATCCTCTTTCAAGCCACCTAAGTCTCTAAATATTCATTTTTCTCTCTTTCTCTCTCAATCTCTCTCATTCTCAGTCTTTTGTCATGTCAGTCTCTGAATCTGTCTCTTTCTCTCTTTTACTTTCTTTCTCTTCCTAAACCTACATTACCGTCTCTCTCTCTCTCTCTTTCTCTCCCTCTACCTCATGTTGTCTGTTACTCACTAGCTGAGACTGCCTAGGGCTTGGTTCTCTTTTCTTTTGGCTCGCTACTGAACAACTTGCTGATTTGGACTTTTAATCTACAATAAAACTGCTTTTATCTCTGGGCATTTAGTGCATTTATAGAGGCTAAGTTTAACTTCCACCGCAGGTTCCACCTATGTGGTAAAAATCAAATCAATAATGTATCTTCAAGGTCAAAAAGGTGATAAACAGACCAGAATCCTCCTTTCCACTTGAATTCCAGTAACTTCATGATAACATCTCAAGAGTCAGTCAGTTTTGAAAGACACAACCATCTTGCTGTCAATGAGCAACAATAGGCTTACGTCTCGTCCTTCTCCTGGACAGCAGGGAAGGTAAAAGCATTGAGCATCACGGAGGACATTTAGCCTTGCCTATAAACAGTACAGTCTGTGTGCATGCCAAATGGCACCCTATTCCTATATAGTACATTACTTTTGACCAGAGCCTGTGGTCAAAAGTAGTGCACTGTATAGGGAATAGGGTGTCATTTGGGATACAGTATCTATAGCCACTTATATAAGACTTCCTGCGTCGGAGCGTTCGTTATATGATCACTAATCCTTTTTGGTGAAAGCACATCGTATCGAATAACAAGGAGAGTGAGACACGCGTCTTCTAATGCAATCAATCATCCCTCCTCCCATACCAGGGAGGCAGATAGCTAATTAGCAACACTCAGTCTTAGTGTTCATCACTCACCACCACTGTTTCCAGCCCAGCTCAGAATCGATGTACTGTACTGTACAGTCCCCACTCTGATGATTGGAAAATGTTGCCCTCTGATCCAGCCCAGCTCAGAATCGATGTACTGTACAGTCCACACTCTGATGATTGGGAAATCTAGCCCTCTAAACTAATGTACTTCATCCTTTATTAACTCTGAGGGCAGTTTCTAAAGCAGAGATGTCCTTGTATTATCTGCTATCTTGTTTTCTCCTTGACTTTATGAACCATATTCACAATTAACATATCTGGTAATTTAAAGGTTTTCATGGCCGAGCAGCACACAAGCATAAAATCTGCATGCGCAATGCCAAGCGTCGGTTGGAGTGGTGTAAAGCTCACCACCATCTTAGTCCCATGTTATAGAACATGATATCTTAAGGTCCCAAGGATGGCCGTATCTCTCTCACACACGCGCACACCCGCACGCTCGCTCGATCGCTCGATCGATCAGATCAGATCCTTAGACCACCCAGTCTTCTCTTCCCCATGTTAATCCTCACCTTTGTGGATACTGCATGCCATGCTATCATGCCTGGGCCCATGTCTTCTGAATGTTGTGGTCTGAACCATGCACTACCAACCTAAAAGTTAGCGTCATCATTCTTGTTGTTAATTTAACTATAAATCACTATTCAGAATGTGGAATGATGCCTTTTGGGATGAAGGTTATTGTTGTTTGTTTATGTTCTATGCAATGTCCCTTTCGGTCGATGTCCTCCATTAGATTAGACATGCATCAATGGGTAGAGTGACACGTAGAGTGGTACATTCTGTCCTTTGTACACCGATATTTGGAGAATAGGAGAATTGTGCTGTACTAACTGCTGTGAGATTTTAGGGGGGGGTTGAGGGGAGTAAGGAAGTAACATCTGTCCTGGTAGAAACTGACTCTTAGATTTGAGAGCAGATACTGCATGCTGTTCTAATAAGCGCCCTATAGAGCAGCACTGCAGGATGTGCTGTCAAAGAGGGTGAAAGAAAAGAAGAGAGATGGATAAAATGAGCTGTGTAGAAATGAGTTGGTCTCTATACACTCTGTGTAGAAATTAGTCGGTCTCTACACAATCTGTGTACAAATGAGGCAGTCTCTATACACTCTGTGTAGAAATGAGGCAGTCTCTATACACTCTGTGTAGAAATGACTCGGTCTCTACACAATCTGTGTAGAAATGAGGCAGTCTCTATACGCTCTGTGAAGACATGAGTCGGTCTCTATACACTCTGTGTAGAAATGAGTCGGTCTCTACACAATCTGTGTAGAAATGAGGCAGTCTCTATACACTCTGTGTAGAAATGAGGCAGTCTCTATACACTCTGTGTAGAAATGAGTCGGTCTCTACACAATCTGTGTAGAAATGAGTCGGTCTCTTCACACACGGTGTAGAAATGAGTCGGTCTCCATACACTTTGTGTAGAAATGAGTCGGTCTCTATACACTCTGTGTAGAAATGAGTCGTTCTCTATACACTCTGTGTAGAAATTAGTTGGTCTCTACACAATCTGTGTAGAAATGAGTCGGTCACTTCACACACGGTGTAGAAATGAGTTGGTCTCTATACACTCTGTGTAGAAATGAGGCAGTCTCTATACACTCTGTGTAGAAATGAGGCAGTCTATACACTCTGTGTAGACATGAGTCAGACTCTGTGTAGACATGAGTCGGTCTCTATACACTCTGTGTAGAAATGAGTCGGTCTCTATACACTCTGTGTAGAAATGAGTCGGTCTCTATACACTCTGTGTAGAAATGAGGCAGTCTCTATACACTCTGTGTAGAAATGAGTCGGTCTCTTTACACTCTGTGTAGAAATTAGTCGGTCTCTATACACTCTGTGTAGAAATGAGTCGGTCTCTACACAATCTGTGTAGAAATGAGGCAGTCTCTATACACTCTGTGTAGAAATGAGGCAGTCTCTATACACTCTGTGTAGAAATGAGTCGGTCTCTACACAATCTGTGTAGAAATGAGGCAGTCTCTATACACTCTGTGTAGAAATGAGGCAGTCTCTATACACTCTGTGTAGAAATTAGTTGGTCTCTATACACTAGAAATGAGTTGGTCTCTATATACTGTGTGGAAATGAGTCGGTCTCTATACACTCCGTGTAGAAATTAGTCGGTCTCTACACAATCTGTATAGAAATGAGGCAGTCTCTATACACTCTGTGTAGAAATTAGTTGGTCTCAATACACTCTGTGTAGAAATGAGTCGGTCTCTATACACTCCGTGTGGAAATGAGTCGGACTCTATACACTCAATAAAAGGTGCTATCTAGAACCTAAAAGGGTTATTTGGCCGACCCTATTAGGATTACCCTTTGAAGAACCCTTTTTGGTTCCAGGTAGAGCCCTTTTGGTTCCATGTTAAACCCTTTCCACAGAGGGTTCTACATGTAACTCAAAAGGGTTCTACCTGGAACCAAAAAGAGACATCCTATGGGGACCGCTGAAGAACCCTTTTGGAACCCTTTTTTCTAAGAGTGTAGCATGAACACGGCAAGACCAGCTGGGCAGCAGAGGAGTAGCGACAGTATTCCAGTAATCTGAGAGACATTTATTTAATCTGTTTGAGTCTAATCTGGCCAGGACAGTTAATCTGGTATGAAGTCTTAATCAGACAAGGAGTGTATATCGTTGGGGGTGTGTTCTATTTAGGAGAGGTGTTAACATCTTAAAACAAAAAAATGTAATCCTGCGAATATTTTTCAAAGCTGGAGACATTGAAGGCCTTGTACTGTGAGAGCCGCTGTTCTCTCCCTGTGCGATAAGTATGTGGATTTCAGAGAGAAATATACAATTTATAATTCCCTTTGGCTTTTAGTAACTTTTTTTATGGAAGATTTCCATATCTCAATATTGGCCAGGTGGAGTTATATGAAACCATTGTGGAGTTATTAACTGCCAGCTAATAGGGACATTACTGTAAAAGAGGCAGAATGGAGAAGGGAGAGAGAGGGGGAGTGGAGGAGAGAGTGATGAAGAAAGGGGGAGAGAAGACAAAGAAAGAGAGTTGGAAAGGGAGAGAAGCGTGAGAAAGAGAGAGAGATTCTGATTGGGTGAAATCTCTTCTCCCGTGCCGCCCTGCTTCCGTTGATTACCAAATACAAAACCAAGGGCCCCCAGAAGAGAGGAGGAGAAGAGGTGGAGGAGAAGAGGTGGAGGAGGAGAAGAAGAGAGGAGGAGAAGAGAGTATGAGTGTAATAGAACAGAAAGCGAGATGAGAGGGATAAAAGAGAACAGGAGAACTGGTTAAAGGAGGGAGAGTTAAGCCTGTGTAGCATAGCAGTGTTTCAGTAATGATTTCCTAGGGGTTCGGCTCCAACCCTGAACCAGATATTTAACTTGACCAAGACTGGCTGAAACATTTTACAGGGAGATGAGGGCTGACTGGGATGTCATGTGGTGTACATACTGTAGCTATTAGGGAATATGATACATTATTTTGAGTAAATGTATCCATTGGCAGTATAGAATAAACTTAGTTTTGATAAGTATTTCCTTGATATCTATAGCATTACCTTTGGTCATATTGTGATCTCCTCCCTCTCTTTGTTTCTCTTCCTTTGTGTCTTTCTTCTCCTCGCTCTCTCTCTCTCCATCTCAACTTCTGGAGCAGGTCATATTCCCTATAGATTGTTGTTAAACACAACATCACCCTGCAGTTACCTTCAATATTCAACATGACAGTTTATGAATGTAAATAGACCACTGGCTAGAGTGATCAGGTAGGTCCTTGAACAAGTTTGTGAAATTTTGATGAAAAACACATCATATCAGTGGGTATTAAAACAATTAATATCCTTGCAATATGTTTCCCCCTAACAACACACACACACACACACAATTTGCCTGATTCATTTCATGGTTGCAGCAAAATACCCTTCCTCCCTCCCTCACCTGGCGTTGCTGAGGTCGTTCTGTGCCCCTGCTGAACCCCTGATCTTCTCCAGGCCCAGCTTGGTGAAGATGCCCATCAGCACCATGATGGCCACCACTCCACAGATGATGTAGACGATCATGTGGGTTCGATCCCTCTCCTGGTCACTGTGATCCTCGGTCACCGTGGTGATGGGCTTGCCCGTGTTGGCCCAGATGGGCGTGTCATAGTTTGAACAGATGCTCTGGTCGAGGCGCTGCCCTCTGAACTGGCAGCAGAAGCGGTAGAAGCAGGTGCCGCAGCAGTACAGGAAAACGCCCATGTTGCAGTTGAAAGGTGGGTCCCACTGGCCCATCACGTCATAGTAACCTTGGCAAAGGGTGCCTTTGGTCGGGATGACGTCCTCATCGTCCGCGATGTCACCGCTAGGCGTCGACACGCCACCGAACTCTGTGGTTACTAGCATGGTGACGGGCTCCACCGTGGTGGGGGTCATCGGAGCTGTCTGATTGGCTGTCTGGGTTTTGATGGTGTCTGTGTCAATGGTGGTGGAGCCAGTGAGGTTCTGGGCCATGCTGGACCTCGTCAAGAGGAAGGAGAGGAGGAGGCAGGATAGGGGACAGGTCGCCATGGTACAACGCATCCTCATCCTCCGGGCCATGCTGAGGCTTTAGAGCCGTCCTCTGTAGTGGGCCAGACCAGAGGTCAAAGGCTTGGAGTCTAAGACAGACCAACAAGGTTGGGAAGAAACAATCTAATGTCCAAAAAACTAAAGTATGTAGTTCATGTCTCTCAAGCACACACAAACTAATCCTAATTGACGTTACACAGTTTTTCAACAGAATTGATTTGTATTGAGTTGTTCACTCACATAGTTCAATCAATCACAAATGTGACTGATGAATAATGGAAACAGACAGAGTTGGTTTGGTTTGTAGGTTATAAATGTTTGTTTTGGTAAATGTAGTGCACGCCAGCCACTCAAAACAGTCCAAAATAGCTCAAATATCTGATGCTCTGGACTAAAATCCTCTGAAACATCACAATTGATTTGTCTTACCTTTCTCCTTTGAAATTGCCTTTAGAGAAATCAGCAGTTTCAATATTCCAGGGTATATTCCATGAACAATTGTCCACAAACTTTACACAGCCTTTTCATTCATAGTGTACAAGAGTTTATAATTTGCCTTATGTGTTTTCCATTCTCCAAATAGTTTTCTAGCAGCTTTGTCCACCACTGGCGACCTCTCCTCTCTGCTCTCGTTAAAGCAGTGTTTCCCCGTTCCTCCTCCCAGCACAGTGTTTGCGAATAGCTTGGAGGTCCAGACCAGACCAGTCCACTAGTGGTAGAAATCCCACAGGGTACCGCGCTGCGCTCGCTGACAATCCTGCCTCTGTAAGTGAGAAAGTGTGATGTGCGAGTGTGTGCTGTTGAATGCGACTCGCTCTGTGAAAACGCAACAGTTCAGGAGCCAAATTAAATCCCCTCCTCTCCTGCACTCAGCGAGTACCACACAGAGGGAAATAGAGAGGGAGAGTAGAGAGAGAAAGAAAGAGATATAGAAAGGGAGGGAGAGAGAGGGGGGGTCCAATCCTATCCAGCCGCTGCTCATATCATCCCCTGAGGAGGGAGGGGTGTGAAACAGAGAAAAGAGAGAAAAACTGAGATGCAGTCTGTCATTTTCTGTCAAAAATAGTTTTTTCTGAATAATACGGTGTGTGTTTGATCTGCTCTCTATCTAAATGTATGTAGTTCCAAGTCAAACAGACATCTGTTCACTCCCTCCAATTGTTTAGTTGCATATGCTTTGGTTATCTGGCTGCTTCTCATTCGTCCTCATTCTCTTTCAGTCCTCCTCTCCCTCTCAGATGGCCCGTACATGGTGAACACAGATAAACGTGTGTGTATGTCTGTGTGTGTGTGTGTGTGTGTCTGCCAGATTAAGTCCAGAAGTCCAACTCTTGGGTCTTCCATGTGTTTGGTTTGTTACAAATCTCAACCTGTGCTGAGACACAGCGATACCCTCACTCTGTCGGCCTAAACAACAGCAGCTGGAATCCAATGACAAGAGCCTGCAAGGCAGCTGATGCATTGGTGTTCCTCTCACTCTCTGCACATCTGCACACACACTGACGCCAGCTCAAATTCTAACAGCTTTTCCCAGTGTGAATTATAGAAAACCTAAATTGCTCTCCTTCAACCTTGACTCTACTCTTCTTTCCGCTCCTTTATTTTGCCTTCCACCATCCTCCCTTTTTCTCTCATTTCTCAACACTTTCTCCTCCACCATCCTCCCTTTTTCTCTCCTTTCTCAACACTTTGCCTTCCACCAAAGCAGGTCAGTGACCAAGATGGCGTAGCAGTCGGACGTGTGTTGTCTTTGTCTTATCCCGTCTAAATAGCTGTTTTTTTTTCTTTTTTTCTCGCATACATTTTAATCTCACTTTCTATCTACGAACTAAATATAGTTTCCTGCAACCCGCCTCACCCAATGTGGTACGGATCTGCTATTTTTATTCCTTATAACTGGAACCTCCATCAGGAGCTAGCCAGCTAACTAGCTACTAGACTTTGTTAGCCACGGCTAGCGGTCTTCACCTTTAGTTCGGACAATACATGCCAGTCTGCACAGCGCGATATCAACCCAGAGCATATCGGACTGCTTCTCTCTACCACGTTACTGGATTCCTGCCGCTCTGGATCATTACACCGGATCATCGCAGCTAGCTAGCTGCTACCGAGTGGCTACTGTTAGCTAACGCCTCTGTCCCGAAGCAAGCACCAGTTAGCCTTGAGCTAGCCTCTAGCTAGGCCCATATACCAGCTAATTCTAGGGCTACAATATCTCTTTTGCCAATTGGCCTGGACCCTTTATTGTCAACACGGAGCCCATCCGATCCATCACGACTTATCTGCCGACGTAATCACCCAATGTGGTCTCAATAGGCTTTTTTCGTTGCGATGTCGCCGAAGACCCATCTTCTTGCCCCGGCCCGTTAGCTTTCTAAACGCTGTGTCTCCCGCTCGCCTAGCATATTACTGACTGCTGAACGGCTCCCTGACTCACCTACTGCTGTTCTTTGGACCCTATGAACACTCGGTTATACAGCTGATGCCCCCTGGACTGTTTCAATAACACGGTACCTCATTTTGTTTCTGTCGGCCCCAGCCTCATACTCAGGTCCTGTATGTACCTAACTGACCCGCTCGGCCCATTCATCACCATTTACCCGTTGTTGTCTTAGCTCTCCTGACCAACACCTGTGACTGCTTTATGCCTCTCTCTAATGTCAATATGCCTTGTCTACTGCTGTCTCAGCTAGTTCTTATTGTTTTATTTTACTGTAGAGCCCTCAATCCCGTTCACCTTGCCTCAGATAGCTCTTTTGTCCCACCCCCCACACATGCGGAGACCTCACCTCGTGTCACGACTTCCGCCGAAGTCGGTCCCTCTCCTTGTTCGGGCGGCGTTCGGCGGTCAACGTCACCAGTCTTCTAGCCATCGCCGCTCCACCTTTCATTTTCCATTTGTTTTGTCTTGTTTTCCTGCACACCTGGTTTACATCTCCCCATAATTACTATGTGTATTTAGCCCTCTGTTCCCTCCATGTCTGTGTGGGGTATTGTTTATTGTCAGGTTGGCACGCTTCCGGCTGGTTTGCGCCGGGTTTTGTTTTACACCCGTGCTTTGTGGCAGCCGGTACTTTGCACTTGGTTATTGTACTTTGTGCTGCCTCACTTGTTCTTTGGACATTTGTTTTTGTGACACGGTTGCGTTCTGTTCAAATAATTGCCTCAGTAAAGTGCTTTGTCCACTCATCTCTGCTCTCCTGCGCCTGACTTCCATGCACCAGCTACACCCAGCAATTTGACACCTGGCTTAAATGGTGCCACCAGTGACGAAATCTCTCTCATCGTCACTCAACGCCTAGGTTAACCTCCACTGTATTCACATCCTACCATACCCTTGTCTGTACATTATGCCCTAAATCTATTCTACCACGCCCAGTAATCTGCTCTTTTTATTCTCTGTTCCCAACGCACTAGACGACCAGTTCTTATAGCCTTTAGCCGTACCCTTATCCTTCTCCTCCTCTGTTCCTCTGGTGATGTAGAGTTTAACCCAGGCCCAGTACCACACCTATTCCCCAGGCACTCTCATTTGTTGACTTCTGTAACTGTAAAAGCCTTGGTTTCATGCATGTTAACATCAGAAGCCTCCTCCCTAAGTTTGTTTTATTCACTGCTTTAGCACGCTCCGCCAACCCTGATGTCCTAGCCGTGTCTGAATCCTGGCTTAGGAAGGCCACCAAAAATTCTGAAATTTCCATCCCCAATTACAAAATTTTCCGTCAAGACAGAACTGCTAAAGGAGGCGGAATTGCAATATACTGTAGAGTTCTGTCATGCTATCCAGGTCTGTGCCCAAACAGTTCGTGCTTCTACTTTTAAAAATCCACCTTTCCAGAAATAAGTCTTTCATTGTTGCCGCTTGTTATAGACCCCCCTCAGCCCCCAGCTGTGTCCTGGACTCCATATGTAAATTGGTTGTCCCCCATTTGTCTTCAGAGTTCGTAATGTTAGATGACCAAAACTGGGATATGCTTAACACCCAGGCCGTCCTACAATCTAAGCTAGATGCCCTCAATCTCACACAAATTATCAAGGAACCTACAACCCCAAATCCGTAAACACGGGCACCCTCATAGATATCATCCTGACCAACCTGCCCTCTAAACACACCTCTGCTTTCTTCAACCAGGATCTCAGCGATCACTGCCTCATTGCCTGCATTCGTAATGGGTCCGTGGTCAAACGACCACTCCTCATCACTGTCAAATGCTCCCTAAAACACTTCAGCGAGCAGGCCTTTCTAATCGACCTGGCCCGGGTATCCTGGAAGGATATTAACCTCTTCACCATCTTAAAATGTAGAACTAAGAACAGATATAGCCCTTGGTTCACTCCAGACTTGACTGCCCTTGACCAGTACAAAAACATCCTGTGGCGTACTGCATTAGCACTGAATAGCCCCCGCGATATACAACTTTTCAGGGAAGTTTGGAACCAATATACACAGGCAGTTAGGCTAGCTTTTTCAAACAGAAATTTGCATCCTATAGCACAAATTCCAAAAGTTTTGAGACAATGTAAAGTCCATGGAGAATAAGAGCACCTCCTCCCAGCTGCCCACTGCTCTGAGGATAGGAAACACTGTCACCACCGATAAATCCACGATAATCGAGAATTTCAATAAGCATTTCTCTACGGCTGGCCATGTTTTCCATCTGGCTACCCCAACCTCGGCCAACAACTCTGCACCCCCCGCAGCAACTTGCCCAAGCCCCCCCCCCCCCCGCTTCTCCTTCACCCAAATCCAGATAGCTGATGTTCTGAAAGAGCTGCAAAATCTGGATCCCTACGAATCAGCTGGGCTAGACAATCTGGACCCTCTCTTTCTAAAATCATCCGCCGCAATTGTTGCAAGCCTATTCCTAGCCTGTTCAACCTCTCTTTTGTATCGTCTGAGATCCCTAAAGATCGGAAATCTGCCGCAGTCATCCCCCTCTTCAAAGGGGGAGACACTCTAGACCCAAACTGTTATAGACCTATACCCATCCTGCCCTGCCTTTCTAAAGTCTTCGAAAGCCAAATTAACAAACAGATCACCGACCATTTCGAATCCCACTGTACCTTCTCCGCTATGCAGTCTGGTTTCCAAGCTGGTCATGGGTGCACCTCAGCCATGCTCAAGGTCCTAAACCATATCATAACCGCCATTAATAAAAGACAGTACTGTGCAGCCGTCTTCATCGACCTGGGCAAGGCTTTCGACTCTGTCAATCACCGCATTCTTATCGGCAGACTCAACAGCCTTGGTTTCTCAAATGACTGCCTCGCTTGGTTCACCAACTACTTCTCCGATAGAGTTCAGTATGTCAAATTGGAGTGCCTGCTGTCCAGACCTCTGACAGTCTCTATGGGGGTGCCACGGGGTTCAATTCTCGGGCCGACTCTCTTCTCTGTATACATCAATGATGTTGCTCTTGCTGCTGTTGATTCTCTGATTCACCTGACACTGTGTTAACAAACCTCCATACGAGCTTCAATGCCATGCAACACTCCTTCCGTGGCCTCCAACTGCTCTTAAATGCTAGTAAAACTAAATGCATGCTCTTCAACCGATCGCTGCCCGCACCCGCCCGCCTGACTAGCATCACTACTCTGGACGGTTCTGACTTAGAATATGTGGACAACTACAAATACCTAGGTGTCTGGTTGGACTGTAAACTCTCCATCCAGACTCACATTAAGCATCTCCAATCCAAAGTTAAATCTAGAATCGGCTTCCTATTTCGCAACAAAGCCTCCTTCACTCATGCTGCTAAACATACCCTCGTAAAACTGACTATCCTGCCGATCCTTGACTTTGGCGATGTCATTTACAAAATAGCCTCTAACTCTCTACTCAGAAAATGAGATGTAGTCTATCACAGTGCCATCCGTTTAATCACCAAAGACCCATATACTACCCACCACTGCGACCTGTATGCTCTCGTTGGCTGGCCCTCGCTTCATAATCATTTACATTTGACATTTAAGTCATTTAGCAGACGCTCTTATCCAGAGTGACTTACAGTAGTGAATGCATACATTTCATAAAAAAATGTTTTCCCCCTGTACTGGTCCCCCGTGGGAATCGAACCCACAACCCTGGCGTTGCAAACACCATGCTCTACCAACTGAGCCACAATCATCACCAAACCCACTGGCTCTAGCTCATCTATAAGTCTTTGCTAGGTAAAGCCCCACCTTATCTCAGCTCACTGGTCACCATAGCAACACCCACCCGTTGCACGTGCTCCAGCAGGTATATTTCATTGGTCATCCCCAAAGCCAACTCCTTCTTTGGCCGCCTTTCCTTCCAGTTCTCTGCTGCCAATGACTGGAACGAATTGCAAAAATCACTGAAGCTGGAGACTTATATCTCCCTCACTAACTTTAAGAGTCAGCTGTCAGAGCAGCTTACCGATCATTGCACCTGTACACAGCCCATCTGTAAATAGCCCATCCAACTACCTCATCTCCATATTGTTATTTATTTTTGCTCTTTTGCACACCAGTATCTCTACTTGCACATCATCATCTGCACATCTATCACTCCAGTGTTAATGGTAAATTGTAATTATTTCGCCACTATTGGCCTATTTAATGCCTTACCTCCCTAATCTTACTGCATTTGCACACACTGTATATAGATTTTTCTACTGTATTATTGAGTGTATGTTTGTTTATCCCATGTGTAACTCTGCATTGTTGTTTTTGTCGCACTGCTTTGCTTTATCTTGGCCAGGTCGCAGTTGTAAATGAGAACTTGTTCTCAACTGGACTACCTGGTTAAATAATATTTTTTTTTTTTTTTTAATCACTGACTGTGAGATATATATATATATATATATATATATACATATATATATATACATATATATATATATATATATATATATATATATATACATATATATATATATATATATATATATATATATACATATATATATATATATATATATATACATATATATATATATATATATATATACATATATATATATATATATATATATACTATATATATATATATATATATATATATATATATACACACACATTTATATATATATATATACACTGCTCAAAAAAATAAAGGGAACACTTAAACAACGCAATGTAACTCCAAGTCAATCACACTTCTGTGAAATCAAACTGTCCACTTAGGAAGGAACACTGGTTGACAATACATTTCACATGCTGTTGTGCAAATGGAATAGACAACAGGTGGAAATTATAGGCAATAAGCAAGACACCCCCAATAAAGGAGTGGTTCTGCAGGTGGGGACCACAGACCACTTCTCAGTTCCTATGCTTCCTGGCTGATGTTTTGGTCACTTTTGAATGCTGGCGGTGCTTTCACTCTAGCGGTAGCATGAGACGGAGTCTACAACCCACACAAGTGGCTCAGGTAGTGCAGCTCATCCAGGATGGCACATCAATGCGAGCTGTGGCAAGAAGGTTTGCTGTGTCTGTCAGCGTAGTGTCCAGAGCATGGAGGCGCTACCAGGAGACAGGCCAGTACATCAGGAGACGTGGAGGAGGCCGTAGGAGGGCAACAACCCAGTAGCAGGACCGCTACCTCCGCCTTTGTGCAAGGAGGAGCAGGAGAAGCACTGCCAGAGCTCTGCAAAATGACCTCCAGCAGGCCACAAATGTGCATGTGTCTGCTCAAACGGACAGAAACAGACTCCATGAGGGTGGTATGAGGGCCCGACGTACACAGGTGGGGGTTGTGCTTACAGCCCAACACCGTGCAGGACGTTTGGCATTTGCCAGAGAACACCAAGATTGGCAAATTCGCCACTGGTGCCCTGTGCTCTTCACAGATGAAAGCAGGTTCACACTGAGCACGTGACAGACGTGACAGAGTCTGGAGACGCCGTGGAGAACGTTCTGCTGCCTGCAACATCCTCCAGCATGACCAGCTTGGCGGTGGGTCAGTCATGGTGTGGGGTGGCATTTCTTTGGGGGGCCGCACAGCCCTCCATGTGCTCGCCAGAGGCCTGACTGCCATTAGGTACCGAGATGAGATCCTCAGACCCCTTGTGAGACCATATGCTGGTGCGGTTGGCCCTGGGTTCCTCCTAATGCAAGACAATGCTAGACCTCATGTGGCTGGAGTGTGTCAGCAGTTCCTGCAAGAGGAAGGCATTGATGCTATGGACTGGCCCGCCCGTTCCCCAGACCTGAATCCAATTGAGCACATCTGGGACATCATGTCTCGCTCCATCCATGCTTTAGTCCAGGTCTGGGAGGAGATCCCTCAGGAAGACCATCCGCCACCTCATCAGGAGCATGCCCAGGCGTTGTAGGGAGGTCATACAGGCACGTGGAGGCCACACACACTACTGAGCCTCATTTTGACTTGTTTTAAGGACATTACATCAATGTTGGATCAGCCTGTAGTGTGGTTTTCCACTTTAATTTTGAGTGTGACTCCAAATCCAGACCTCCATGGGTTGATAAATTGGATTTCCATTGATTATTTTTGTGTGATTTTGTTGTCAGCACATTCAACTATGTAAAGAAAAAAGTATTTAATAAGATTATTTCTTTCATTCAGATCTAGGATGTGTTGTTTAAGTGTTCCCTTTATTTTTTTGAGCAGTATATATATATATATATATATATATATATATATATATATATAATCGAGGAACGAGAGAGAGAGAGATACTGGGCCAACGAGGAATGCAAGAGAGAGAGACACTGGGCCAAGAAGGAACGTAAGAAAGAGATACCCGGTCAAGGGGGAATGCAAGAGAGAGATACTGGGCCCAGGAGGAACAAGAGCGAGAGATCCTGGGCTAAGGGGGAATGCAAGAGAGAGATACTGGGCCAAGGGGGAACGCAAGAGAGAGACACTCGGCCAAGGGGGAACGCAAGAGAGAGATGCTCAGCCAAGGGGGAATGCAAGAGAGAGATACTGGCCCAAGGAGGAACGCAAGAGAGAGATACTGGGCCAAGGAGGAACGCAAGGGAGAGATACTGGGCCAAGAAGGAACGCAAGAGAGAGATACTGGGCCAAGAAGGAACGCAAGAGAGAGATACTGGGCCATGAAGGAATGCAAGAGAAAGATACTGGGCCAAGAAGGAATGTAAGAGAAAGTTACTGGGCCAAGGAGGAACGAGAGAGAGAGAGAGAGAGATACTGGGCTAAGGAGGAACGCAAGAGAGAGTGTCACGGCTCCTCCTCTGCAGTGCAGGGGCGGTTCCTCCTGCAGGCAGAGGAGGGTCGTTAGTGATTGGAGCTGGCGTGATTGGAGCCACCTGGGCTCAGGGTATAAAACTGCTCCACTAACCTCTCTCTCTCTCTCCCTGCTCCTCCAGGTATGATCCTGTTTTGTTTGTTCCTTTGTAGGTTTATTTAGTTTCCACTCAGTCATGTTCCCACACACAGATTCATGCATCCATGCACCTTACATACACCCTACATTATGACATTTCCACACCTCATTCCTTTTTTCTTTGTTTAAAATTAATAGTTTTGTTTACAATAAAGATCCTTTTGAATTGGCCTATACCTGTTGTTGATGTCCCCTCATTTTTGCCACAGGCTATGAGCCGGCCTGTGACAAGAGATACTGGGCCAAGGAGGAACGCAAGAGAGCGATACTGGGCCAAGGAGGAACACAAGAGAGAGATACTGGGCCAAGGAGGAACACAAGAGAGATACCTGGCCAAGGAGGAAAGAGAGAGAGAGAGAGGCAGCGGAATGACAGGGGTACATAAGCAAGGGATTATGAGCGAGGGAGAATGGAGGAATGAAGCTGTGGGAAAGACATATAGGTGACAAGTAGGGGATGGAGTGACCATCAGGTTTGGAGAGGGAGTGAGAGAGGTAGACTACAGGGCAAAGATGAAGGGGATGGAAAAAATCAATAAGGGGTAGGTGTGTGTGTGTGTGTGTGTGTGTGTGTGTGTGTGTGTGTGTGTGTGTGTGTGTGTGTGTGTGTGTGTGTGTGTGTGTGTGTGTGTGTGTGTGTGTGTGTGTGTGTGTGTGTGTGTGTGTGAGACAGAAAAGAGGGGAGCGGTCTCTTGTAGTTGTTGTGAATTCTGAATAATCCCCTAGAATGAATGTTCTGCTTGAACTAGATTCAGTAACAGAAGTGCCGATAGGTCTCCTCTCACAAACTGAATGTGCCTCCTCATCAGAATACATGGCAAGGCTGTGAAGTGATGCTCCTGAATATTTTATCATGTTTCTTATTCATTAACATTAGGCTCTCTTTGAATATAAATGTTTTGCTGTGTGTTTTCTTCTCATGCATTTAGAAACAAAGATTGCATTCATTTGGTTCCTTTGTCTTCCAATCAAATAAAATGTATTTGTCACATACACATGGTTAGCAGGTGTTAATGCAAGTGTAGCAAAATGCTTGTGCTTCTAGTTCCGACCATGCAGTAATATCTAACAAGTAATATAACCTAACAATTTCACAACAACTACCTTATTCACACAAGTGTAAAGGAATGAATACGAATATGTACATAAAAATATACAAATGAGTGATGGCCGAACGGCATAGGCAAGATACAGTAGATGGTATAGGGTAGAGTATATACATATGAGATGAGTAATGTAGGGTATGAAAACATTATATAAAATGGCATTGTTTAAAGTAGCTAGTGATATATTACATCAAGATGGCAAGATGCAGTAGATGGTATAGAGTACAGTATATACATATGAGATGAGTAATGTAGGGTATGAAAACATTATATAAAGTGGCATTGTTTAAAGTAGCTAGTGATACATTACATCAAGATGGCAAGATGCAGTAGATGGTATAGAGTACAGTATATACATATGAGATGAGTAATGTAGGGTATGAAAACATTATATAAAGGGGCACTGTTTAAAGTGGCTAGTGATACATTTAATTACATCAAGATGGCAAGATGCAGTAGATGGTATAGCGTACAGTATATACATATGAGATGAGTAATGTAGGGTAAGTAAACATTATATATATAAAGTGGCTAGTGATAAATTGATTACATCAATTTTCCCATTATTAAAGTCTCCCTACGTGTTTGTCTTCTGTCTAACCTTTTATTGATTTGTTTAATTCCTCTTATAGTCCTTGTTTCTTTCTGTCATTTTACTTTTCTCTGTCATGCTAAAAGGAGAACCTAGATACAATGGTAGGAAAATGTGTCCTCAGTTGCAAGGTCTCATATGAAGTTGGCGTAGAGTGAAATATTGTGCGTTCTGTATGGATAGAGAGGTATAATATACTCCACAAACCCAGATTAGGTTTAATATGAGAAAGGGAGAGAGGTCACAGTTTGATAAAAGAAGACAGGGCTATTGGAATGAGGTGGAAGAGGAGGAGGAGGAGGATAACATAGACATTCTCTTTATTATAATAGATAAAGTAGGGTGGGATAAGGGACATTCTGATGAGAGTTGGGGTGATACAGCAATATTAATATGAAAAGGATGTACATGAATCAGTATTTGTTTAGACATATTACATCATAATATTATTTTAGTACTTTTCAGATCTTCTAAACTACCACAACCACTAGATTGCATTATTGTATGAATCACACTGCAACAGTTAACAACTTTTGCAAAGAGCTGTTCTTCTCTCGTTCCTCTCTTGTACGGTAATACCCTGGGAAAGCTGGAGCAGGGTGGTTCAGGGTGGTGGGCTGTGATCACAGGATCACTCTTAATGAGGAGATTCAGGCTCTGCTTTGATGCTCTGATGCTTTAGGGGGTTCTGGGAGACAAGATATGACCTTTGACCCCTCTGATAGGCAGGTAAAGCCCAGTTCTCCAGAGTTACCGTTGGTCCCTGGAAGTGGTGTAAAGTACTTAAGGAAAAATACTGGTGTGTCTGTACTTTACTATTCATATTTTTGTCTACTTTTACGTCACTACATTCCTAATGAAAATAGTGTACTTTACTCCATACAGTACATTTTCCTTGACACCCAAAAGTACTCATTACATCAATGCTACCGGTTCGATGACACACCTCACAAGTGCGAGGAGCTGGCACAGAACGCACTGGGCTGTGAAGGCGCACTGGAGACCTGGTGCGTAGAACCGGCACAAATTGTACCGGAACAATGACACACTTCGCACGGCGAGTGCGGGGAGCTGGTGCAGGACATACTGGGCTGTGGAGGCACACTGGAGACCTGGTGCGTAGAACCGGCATCGATGGTACCGGTTCGATGACACACTTCGCACGGCAAGTGCGGGGAGCTGGCACAGGACGCACTGGTCTGGGGACACGCACTTCAGGACGAGTGCGAGGAGGGGACACAGGACGTACCGGACTGGTAAGGTGCACTGGAGGCCTGATGCGTGGGACCGGCACAAGTTGCACCGGATTGGTGACACGCTCCTCCAAACGCCTGTGTTGCCTCATACTCTTAGCCAACTCCATTCTCCGGTATCCCTCCTCGCACTGTTCCATTGACTCCCAGGCGGGCTCTGGTACTCTCCTTGGGTCGACCGACCACCTCTCTATCGCCTCCCAGGTTGTCACTGGCTCACTCCCCGGCTCCGCCGACCACCCTGTGTGCCCCCCTCCAAAAATATTTTTGGGCTGTCCTTGTGGCCGCGAACCCCTGCGTCGTCGCTGTCCTCCCTTCTCTCCCTGCGTCTGCTTCCACGGAAGGCTTTCGTGTCCTGACATGATCTCCTCCCAAGTCCAGGATATTTTCTCCTCGATCTCCTCGTAAGTCCAGGATGCCATCTCCTCCTGGGCACACTGCTTGGTCCTGTTGTAGTGGGATCTTCTGTCACGTTCGTCGTAATGATTGGACCAAGGCGAAGCGTGAGTAGCGTTCCACATCTTTACTATAATGTGAAACTTCAGCAAAATACAAAAACAATAAATGATCAAACGAAACGTGAAGACAGTGAAGTGCAAATAGGCACCTACACAAAAACAAGATCCCACAAGCACAGGTGGGAAAAATAACTACTTAAATATAATCCCCAATTAGAGACAACGATTACCAGCTGCCTCTAATTGGGAATCATACAAAACACCAACACAGAAAAAGAAACTAGAACACAACATAGACATCGATATACTAGATCACCCCCTAGTCACGCCCTGACCTACTACACCATAGAGAAACAATGGCTCTCTATGGTCAGGGCGTGACACTGCCTCTGATCTGGCGGACTCACTAAACACAAATGCTTCGTTTGTAAATTATGTCAGAGTGTTGGAGTGTGCCCATGGCTGTCCGTATATTTAAAAAAAACAAGAAAATGGTGCCATTTGGTTTGCTTAATATAAGGAATTTGAAATGATATATACTTTTACTTTTACATTTGATATGTAAGTATATTTTAGCAGTTACAATTACTTTTGATACTTAAGTATATTTAAAACCAAATCATTTTAGACTTCTACTCAAGTAGTATTTTACTGGGTGACTTTCACTTTTACTTGAGTCATTTTCTGTTAAGGTATCTTTACTTTTACTCAAGTATGACAATTGGGTACTTTTTCCACCACTGGTCCCTGGTACTGTTGGCAGTAAACTGGTCCAGACTCCAGATGTTCACTGGAAGTTCATGTGGAGGATAGACAAGCAAACTAGCAAATGTAACTGTAAGAAGCAGATATCTCGACTATATTAGTCATTTTTTCATTCAGTTCAATAACCACACAGACCATGTTGAGAGGCTGCATCATTATTCTGATTTGAACAAGCAGCCATAGGCCACTCTCAGATGTGAGTTACTAGATGACCATAGACATGTCCTTAACGCAGTGAATTAACACAACAAAGTCCTTAGCTACTGGGCACCCTGGGAATGTGTTTATTTTCCTGGAAATCAGAAGTCATGGTAATGTATGAGTAATAATGTAGGCATGGTTCTCAGAATGTTCACAGCTTAAAGGTTATCCTGGGTGTCCGTCAATAAAGTGCCAGGCCATCTCGTAGTGATCGCACATCACCGTTTGAAGCCTCAGGTCGCAGGACTGTCAGGTCAGCTCTTTGGGATCTACTCTCTCCCAGGAGAACCAGGAGATCAAACAGAATCTAATTGATCTCATCTGAGAGGGTGTGATGTCACACAAATGATGTGGTCTCACAGAGGTAATTGACCGAAGAGGAGAGACCATTCACAGATACTTAAAATATGAATGCCTTCAACTGGAGTCCAAGAATGAGAAATGTATTCACCTAATTTCTCACATATCAAAATGACTTACAATTACATCTACACATTTCTATTGTCATACATGTAAGTTCACAATGACATTTCTGTTTCAAACCTTAAATCCATCATTTGACAATGCGCCTGTCAATCATCCAGTGGACTTCTGAGTAAAACTACTGTGGGTCTGAGTACTTACGGATCGAATAAGGAAACCTCCAATCTGCATAGCATACGCTGCTAATGCAGTTGCCTTTACATTAGCATTCCTATACTCTCCACCTGATAACCTTACCACATACACAGCACTGGATGTATGGAATACCAATCACACATGTTTATGCATGCAGCCCAGTGACTTATTTATAGAAATGAGGCTTTCTATAGGAATGGTCTACTGTTCTGCTCTGTGGCTGAGGCCATGGTTTGGGGAGACATACAGGAGAGTGTGGAGGTGATGTGCACCCCCCCAATTTCTCCACTGTTACTAGGACAAAATGTGTGTGTGTGTGTGCGCATTCATATTTGCATGTGTGCGTGAGTAAACACAAGCTCCCAGACAGTACATAAACAGTGTGTAGCTAAATTTGAGTAGTTAGAATTTATCCTCACAGTGTTAGAAACGCAGACGGTGAAGGTGACAGACAAACACAACTGACACGTCTGTTTGACGACTGGAGTAAATAGTATGGCTAGCATTTTCATTGGTTTTGACTGAAACATCAAAAGAGGTTTCACAGCTAGGAGTTTCATTTGTTTTGGCTGAGACATCAAAAGAGGTTTCACAGCTAGCAGTATCATTGGTTTTGACTGAGACATCAACAGATGTTTCACAGCTAGGAGTATCATTGGTTTTGACTGAGACATCAACAAAGGTTTCACAGCTAGCAGTATCATTGGTGTTGGCTGAGACATCAAAAGAGGTTTCACAGCTAGCAGTTTCATTGGTTTTGACTGAGACATCAACAGATGTTTCACAGCTAGGAGTATCATTGGTTTTGACTGAGACATCAACAAAGGTTTCACAGCTAGCAGTATCATTGGTTTTGACTGAGACATCAACAGAGGTTTCACAGCTAGGAGTTTCATTGGTTTTGACTGAGACATCAACAGAGGTTTCACAGCTAGGAGTTTCATTGGTTTTGACTGCAACATCAACAGATGTTTCACAGCTAGGAGTTTCATTGGTTTTGACTGAGACATCAACAGAGGTTTCACATCACAGTTGAAGTAGAATTCTGAGGAATCTTGCAGAATTTGTAGCAGAAATACACTGAGTGTACAAAACATTAGGAACACCTGCTCTTTCCATGACATGTAAAGTCCCCCTATAATCACCATAACATTGACTGACCAGGTGAATCCAGGTGAAAGCTATGATCCCGTATTGATGTTACCTGTTAAATCCACTTCAATCAGTGTAGATGAAGGGGAGGAGACAGGTTAAAGAAGGATTTTTAAACCTTGAGACAATTGAGACATTTAAGTGCCTTTGAACGGGGTAAGGTAGTAGGTGTCAGGCGCACCGGTTTGTGTGTGTCAAGAACTGCAACACTGCTGGGTTTTTCACGCTCAACAGTTTCCCATGTGTATCAAGAATGGTCCACCACCCAAAAGACATCCAGCCAACTTGACAACACTGTGGGAAGCATTGGAGTCAACATGTGCAAGCGTCCCCTGGAACACTTTCGACACCTTGTAGAGTCCATGCCCTGATGAATTGAGTCTGTTCTGAGGGCAAAAGGGGGTACAACTTAATATTAGGAAGTTGTTCTTAATGTTTTGTACACTCAGTGTATTTATCTATGCTGTTCCTAACTGCAAAAAGTATCATACAGGGATGATTTCTATATTTTGAAAGTTATATGTCTTGAAAACTTGATTGCTGAAAAGCAAAACATTTTGGGACCATGTCAACAATGCACTAATAAAACAAATACCAAAAGATTGTTTTTTGGGGAGTTTTCCTTTAATGTGAACCTATATAGTAAAGGCAGGATGTTCCAACATACAGCCTCTTTGTTGACCCAGCCAGCCCATCTGTCACTCTGTCATTATTTGTTGTCACCATAGAGATGCAATGACTAATAATGGCACCAGCCATCTCAGCTGACGTTTTACGGTCTCCTAACCAATTGTGCTTTTGTGTGTGTTTTTCACGTTATTTAGAACTTCTTTTTCTGCCACCGTCTCTTATGACCGAAAAGAGCTTCAAGATATCAGGACAGCGATTACTCACCTCGTACTGGAAGAAGATTTTTTTCTTTAACGAGTTGGACGCAAAGAATTTACTTCAGACACCTGACAAGAGAAAGAGATGGAGATATCGGGGATGTAGGTCGGGGTACCTTGTAAGGATCCGACGGCGAGTGGGTAATCTGCCTCTACAATCAGTACTATTAGCCAATGTACAATCATTGGCTAACAAATAGACAAACTACGATCACGAATATCCTACCAACGGGACATTAACCTCTCTGGGGTATGTGGGACGCTAGCGGGACACACTATTCAACAGCCAGTGAAATAGCAGGGGCGGCAAATTCAAAACAACAAAAATCGCATAATTCAAATTTCTCAAACATACAAGTATTATATCCCATTTTAAAGATACACTTCTCATTAATCCAACCACATTGTCTGATTTCAAAAAGACTTTACGGCGAAAGCATAACATTAGATTATGTTAGGACAGCGCTGAGACAAGAAAAACCACACAGCCATTTTCCAAGCAAGGAGAGGCGTCACAAAAACCAGAAATACAGCTATAATTAATCACTAACCTTTGATGATCTTCATCAGATGACACTCCCAGGACTCAGTTTTACACAATACATGTATGTTTTGTTCGATAAAGTTCATATTTATATCCAAAAACTCCATTTAACATTGGCGCGTGATGTTCAGAAAATGTTTTGCCTCCAAAACTTCCGGTGAATGAGCACATCAATTTACAGAAATACTCATCATAAATGTTGATAAGATTTACAACAGTTATTGAAAGAATTATAGATACACTTCTCCTTAATGTAACCGCTGTGTCAGATTTCAAAATAGCTTTACGGCGAAAGCACATTGTTCAATATTCTGAGTACAGAGCTCAGCCATCAAAGCAAGCTATACAGTTACCCGCCAAGTTCTGGAGTCAACAAAACTCAGAAATAGTATTATAAATCTTCACTTACCTTTGCTGATCTTCGTCGGAATGCACTCCCAGGACTCCCACTTCCACAAGAAATGTTCGTTTTGTTCGATATACTCCATATTTATGTCCAAATACCTCCGTTTTGTTCGCGCGTTCAGATCACTATTCCAAAGGCACAAGGGTTTGCGCGAGCGCAAAACCCTAGACGAAAAGTCAAAAAGTTCCATTACCGTTCGTAGAAACATGTCAAACGATGTTTACAATCAATCCTTAGGGTCTTTTTATCATAAATATTCAATAATATTCCAACCAGACAATAGCGTATGCATTACAGAGGAAAAAGAAGGAACGGCACTCCTGTGTGACCGCGCTGTAAACAACTCATTGGTCTCAGGCAGTCCACTTGTTGAGTCAGCTCTTATTCTCTCCCCAGTAACAGTAGAAGCATGAAACAAGGTTCTAAAGACTGTTGACATCTAGTGGAAGCCTTAGGAAGTGCAAAATGAACCCTAAGTCACTGTATACTGTATAGGCAATCACTTGAAAAACTACAAACCTCAGATTTCCACACCTCCTGGTTGGATTTTTCTCAGGTTTTTGCCTGCCATATGAGTTCAGTTATACTCAGAGACATCATTCAAACAGTTTTAGAAACTTCGAGTGTTTTCCATCCAAATCTACTAATAATATGCATATCCTACCTTCTGAGCCTGAGTAGCAGACAGTTTACTACGGGCACACCTTTCATCCGGACGTCAAAATACTGCCCCCTACCCTAGAGAAGTTAAAAACTGTAATATCTTATGTTTCACCGAGTTGTGGCTGAACGACGACATGAATAACATACATCTGGCCGGTTTTACGCTGCATCGGCAAGATAGAACAGCCGCCTCCGGTAAGACAAGAGGTAGCAGTCTGTGTATAGTTGTAAACAACAGCTGGTGCACGAAATCTAATAGTAAGGAAGTCTCGAGGTTTTGCTGGCCTGAGGTAGAGCATCTCATGATAAGCTGTAGACCACATTATTTACCAAGAGAGTTTTCATCTATATTCTTCATAGCTGTCTATTTACCACCACAAACTGATGCTGGCACTAAGACTGCACTCAATAAGCTGTATACGGCCATAAGTAAACAGGAAAATGCTCATCCAGAGGCGGAGCTCCTAGTGGCCGCGGATTTGAATGCAGGGAAACTTAAGTCCGTTTTACCGAATTTCTACCAGCATGTTAAACGTGCAACCAGAGGGAAAAAAACTCTAGACCACCTTTACTCTACATACAGATGTCACGAGCGGAATGACCAGTTTAAGGAGTGAGTCAGGGCGCAGCCCGGCAACCCTAATGCCTATATAATATAAGTAACACCACACGTAACAACGAACAATCCCGCACAAATCCTAGCTAAACACAGACAGACTAAATACCCCCCCACTAATGACAAACACAAAACAGGTGCAAACAAAAAACAGACATAACTAATAGACACTGAAACACAGATCGGTGGCAACTAGTAGGCCGGCGACGCCGAGCGCCGCTCGACCGAGGAGAGGCGCCACCTTCTGTGGATGTTGTGACAGTACCCCTCCCCTGACGCGCGGGTCCCGCAACGCGCCGACGCCGGCCTCGGGGACGACCCGGAGGGCGAGGCGCCGGGCGATCCGGGCGAAGGTTGTGGAAATTCCGCAACATGGCTGGATCCAGAATGTCCCTCGCCGGGACCCAGCACCTCTCCTCCGGACCGTACCCCTCCCAGTCCACGAGGTACTGCAGGCCCCCCACCCGACGTCGGGAGTCCAAGATGGCCCGGACTGTGTACGCCGGGGCCCCTCCGATGTCCAGGGGGGGCGGGGGGGCCTCCCGCACCTCAGCGTCCTGCAGCGGACCAGCTACCACCGGCCTGAGGAGAGACACATGAAACGAGGGGTTAATACGGTAATATGTAGGAAGTTGTAACCTATAACACACCTCGTTTATTCTCCTCAGGACTTTGAATGGCCCCACAAATCGCGGACCCAGCTTCCGGCAGGGCAGGCGGAGGGGCAGGTTCCGGGTCGAGAGCCAGACTCTATCCCCCGGGTTAAACACGGGGGCTTCACTGCGGTGGCGGTCAGTGCTCTCTTTGTGTCGTTCTCCAGCCTTCTTTATACACTCCTGGACCGCTTGCCAGGTCTCCCTGGAGCGCTGGACCCATTCCTCCACCGCAGGAGCCTCTGTCTGGCTCTGTTGCCATGGCACCAGGACCGGCTGATACCCCAACACGACCTGGAAGGGTGACAGGTTAGTAGAGGAGTGGCGCTGAGAATTCTGGGCCATCTCGGCCCAGGGTACGAACCGCGCCCACTCCCCTGGCCGGTCCTGGCAATATGACCGCAGGAACCTGCCTATATCCTGGTTAATGCGCTCTACCTGCCCATTACTCTCGGGGTGGAAACCCGAGGTCAGGCTGACCGAGACCCCCAGCCTCTCCATAAACAACCTCCACACCCTGGACGTGAACTGGGGACCCTGATCAGATACGATATCCTCGGGCACCCCGTAGTGCCGGAAGACGTGGGTGAATAGGGCCTCCGCGGTCTGTAGGGCCGTAGGAAGACCGGGCAACGGAAGCAGACGGCAGGACTTCGAGAACCGATCCACAACAACCAGGATCGTAGTATTTCCCTGAGATGGCGGGAGATCCGTAAGGAAATCCACCGAGAGGTGAGACCAAGGTCGTTGTGGAACGGGGAGGGGCTGTAATTTCCCTCGAGGCAGGTGCCTAGGAGCCTTACACTGGGCGCACACCGAACAGGAAGAGACATAGTGTGTTACATCCTCTACCAAGGTGGGCCACCAGTACTTCCCCCTCAGGCCTCGCACTGTCCGTTCCACCCCAGGGTGACCCGAGGAGGGTAGAGTGTGGGCCCATCGGATCAAACGATCGCGAACACCCAGCGGAACAAACTTCCGACCCGCGGGACATTGAGGTGGAGTGGGTTCGAGCCGACCTGCCCGCTCGATGTCCGCATCCACCTCCCACACCACCGGCGCCACCAGACAGGACGCAGGGAGTATGGGAGTGGGATCGATGGTCCGCTCCTCGGTGTCGTAGAGACGTGACAGTGCGTCGGCCTTCCGGTTCCGAGAACCCGGAATGTACGAAAGGGTGAACTGAAACCTCATAAAGAACATGGCCCACCTGGCTTGACGAGGATTAAGTCTCTTCGCTGCCCGGATGTACTCCAGGTTACGGTGGTCGGTCCAGATGAGAAAAGGATGACGTGCCCCCTCAAGCCAATGTCTCCACACTGTCAAACGCTTGACCACGGCTAACAACTCCCTGTCCCCCACATCATAGTTGCGCTCCGCCGGGCTCAGCTTCTTAGAAAAGAATGCGCAGGGGCGGAGCTTCGGAGGAGCGCCCGAACGCTGCGAAAGCACAGCTCCCACCCCAGCCTCGGACGCGTCCACCTCCACTATGAATGGCAAAGAGGGATCCGGATGCGCCAGCACCGGAGCGTTGATAAACAGAACCTTCAGACGACGGAAGGCTCTGTCCACCTCTGCCGACCACCGCAATTGCACCGGACCCCCCTTCATCAGTGAGGTAATGGGAGCTGCCACCTGGCCAAAACCCCGGATAAACCTCCGGTAATAATTGGCGAACCCCAAGAACCGCTGCACCTCCTTCACAGTGGTAGGGGTCGGCCAATTACGCACAGCCGTAACGCGGTCATCTTCCATCACCACCCCTGTGGTGGAAATGCGATATCCCAGAAAAGAAACGGCTTGTTGGAAGAACTCACATTTCTCAGCCTTGACGTATAGGTCATGCTCCAGCAGCCGCCCAAGCACTTTACGCACCAGAGCCACATGCGCGGCGCGAGTGGCGGAGTAGATCAAGATGTCATCGATGTACACCACCACCCCCTGCCCGAGCATGTCCCTGAGAACCTCGTCCACAAAGGATTGGAAGACGGCGGGAGCATTCTTTAACCCATATGGCATGACGAGGTACTCATAATGGCCCGATGTGGTACTAAATGCGGTCTTCCACTCGTCTCCATCTCGGATACGCACCTGAGATAGTTATAAGCGCTCCTGAGATCTAGTTTGGTGAAAAAGCGCGCCCCGTGAAATGACTCCACGGCCGTAGCAATGAGAGGTAGTGGGTAACTGAACCCCACTGTGATAGAATTTAGACCTCTATAGTCAATGCACGGGCACAGGCCTCCCCCCTTCTTCTTCACAAAAAAGAAACTCGAGGAGACGGGTGATTTAGATGACCGAATGTATCCCTGTCTCAAGGATTCAGTGACGTATGTCTCCATTGCCACTGTCTCCTCCTGCGACAGAGGGTACACGTGACTTTTAGGAAGGGCTGCGCCAGCCTGGAGGTTTATCACACAATCCCCTTGTCGATGGGGTGGTAATTGAGTCGCCTTCATTTTACTGAAGGCGATAGCCAAATCGGCATATTCAGAGGGAATGTGTACAGTGGAGACTTGGTCTGGACTCTCCACCGTGGTTGCACCGATGGAAACTCCTATACACCTACCTGAGCACTCCCTCGACCACCCCTTAAGAGCCCTCTGCCCCCATGAAATCAGAGGATTGTGAGAGGCTAGCCAGGGAAGTCCCAGCACCACCGGAAACGCCGGGGAATCAATAAGGAACAGGCTGATACGTTCCTCATGACCCCCCTGCGTTACCATGACCAGTGGCACTGTTTCCTCCCTCACTTGGCCAGACCCTAGTGGTCGACTATCTAACGCGTGCACGGGGAAGGGTTTGTCCAGTTTAACCAGGGGGATCCCTAACTTATCAGCAACACTTTGGTCCATGAAACTCCCAGCTGCGCCTGAATCGACTAGTGCCTTATACTGGGAGTGAGGGGAAAAACCAGGGAAGAAAACAGAGACATACATGTGGTCGACAGAGGGGTCTGGGTGAGGTTGGTGCTGACTCACCTGGGGGGTCGATGGAGTGCTCTGCCTGCCATCTGAGTTCCCGGGAGAACCTCTCCAGCACCAGTCAGCAGTGTGTCCTCTACGGCCACAGTGGGTGCAGGAGAGGCCCCCCCCCCTCCGGTCCTCCTAGCAGCGGTCCCTCCAAGCTCCATGGGCGTTGGAGCAGGAGGGATGGGAGGTGGAATGAATAGGCCCCGATCGGAACGTCCCCGGGCAGTTAGCAGGTTGTCCAGCCTGATGGACAAATCAATCAACTGGTCCAGAGTGATGGTATGGTCCCGGCAAGCCAGTTCCCGGCGGACGTCCTCACGTAGACTACACCTGTAGTGGTCAATCAGGGCCCGTTCATTCCACCCCGATCCGGCGGCTAGAGTCCGGAACTCCAGCGCAAAGTCCTGAGCGCTCCTCGTCTCCTGCCTCAGATGAAATAATCGCTCACCCGCCGCCTTGCCCTCTGGGGGATGATCGAATACCGCCCGGAAGCGGCGAGCGAACTCTGGGTAGTTGTCCTTTGCTGAGTCTGGGCCCTCCCAGACGGCGTTGGCCCATTCCAGGGCTCTACCCGTGAGGCACGAGACGAGGACGCTCACCCTCTCTTCATCGGAGGGAGAGGGCCGGACGGTCGCCAGGTACAGGTCCAACTGGAGCAAAAACCCCTTGCACCCGGCGGCCGTCCCATCCTTGCACCCGGCGGCCGTCCCATCGAACTCCCTGGGAGCCATTATCCGTATCCCGCTTGTACTGGGTTCGGTTGGATTCGGTAGGGGCGCAGGGTGATGAATTGGTCCTGGTGGGGGGGATGAAGCGACTCGCTCCCAGCTCTCCAATCGGGTCAGCACCTGGTCCATGGCCGTGCCCAGTCGCTGGAGGAGGCTGGCATGTTGGCCGACTTGTTCCTCCATTGACAATGTTCCTGTCCCTGCTGACTCCATAAGTGGTGCGGGATTCTGTCATGAGCGGAATGAACAGTTTAAGGAGTGAGTCAAGCGCAGGAGACTGAGGTCCGTTGGAACAATCTTAATTTAATAAATCCACGGGTAAGTTTCACATACGGCTGGGAGCATAACAGTCAGGAAAAATGACAAAAAGAAGCTCCGCTCAAAAGGCAGACGGGGCGCAGCCCGGCAACCCTAATGCCTATATAATATAAGTAACACCACACGTAACACCGAACAATCCCGCACAAATCCTAGCTAAACACAGACAGACTAAATACCCCCCCACTAATGACAAACACAAAACAGGTGCAAACAAAAAACAGACATAACTAATAGACACTGAAACACAGATCGGTGGCAGCTAGTAGGCCGGCGACGACGACCGCCGAGCGCCGCTCGACCGAGGAGAGGCGCCACCTTCTGTGGATGTTGTGACAACAGAGATGCGTACAAAGCTCTCCCTCACCCTCAATTTGGCAAATCTGACCATAATTCTATCCTCCCGATTCCTGCTTACAAGCAAAAACTGAAGCAGGAAGCACCAGTGACTTGGTCTATAAAACAGTGGTCAGATGAAGCAGATAATAAACTACAGGACTGTTTTGCTAGCACAGACTGGAATATGTTCCGGGATTCTTCCGATGGCATTGAGGAGTACACCACATCAGTCACTGGCTTCATCAATAAGTGCATCGATGACGTCATCCGCACAGTGACTGGACGTACATACCCCAACCAGAAGCCATGGATTACAGGAAACATTCTCACTGAACTAAAGGGTAGAGCTGCCGCTTTCAAGGAGTGGGACTCTAACCCGGAAGCTTATAAGAAATCCCGCTATGCCCTCCAACGAACCATCAAACAGGCAAAGCATTCTCCACAGGACTAAGATCGAATCGTACTACACCGGCTCCGACCCTCATCGGATGTGGCGGGGCTTGCAAACTATTACAAACTACAAAGGGAAGCACAGCCGATAGCTGCCCAGTGACACGAGCCTACCAGACAAGCTAAATAACTTCTATCCTCACTTCTAGGCAAGTAACACTGAAACATGCATGAGAGCATCAGCTGTTCCGGATGACTGTGTGATCACGCTCTCCACAGCCGGTGTGAGTAAGACCTATAAACAGGTCAACATTCACAAGGCCACTGGGCCAGACGGATTACCCTCATTCAATCACTGCTGTGATCCTTTCCCAAAACGGTGTAAGTAGCCTTCTCATTCTCATTCCCCATAATATTCTACTATAAATGTCTTTATTAAATTATTTAGGTTAAAATAATTACTCTGTGATGATTTTTTAAACACTTTGAAGTCTCTGTGCGTTCCGCGCCTACACTCTGGGTCTCCCATCCTTTGCAATTTTTCAAGGAAGTGAAGGCCCTCGGAGTGTGGTGTCAGAAAAATAATCTCACACTCAACGTCAACAAAACAAAGGAGATGATCGTGGACTTCAGGAAACAGCAGAGGGAGCGCCCCCCCCATCCACATTGACGGGACAGTAGTGGAGAAGGTGGAAAGTTTTAAGTTCCTCGGCGTACACATCACGGACAAACTGAAATGGTCCACCCAAACAGACAGCGTGGTGAAGAAGGCGCAACAGCGCCTCTTCAACCTCAGGAGGCTGAAGAAATTTGGCTTGTCACCAAAAACACTCACAAACTTTTACAGATGCACAATCGAGAGCATCCTGTCGGGCTGTATCACTGCCTGGTACGGCAACTGCTCCACCCTCAACCTTAAGGCTCTCCAGAGGGTAGTGAGGTCTGCACAACGCATCACCGGGGGCAAACTACCTGCCCTCCAGGACACCTATTTGTTGCGATTGCAAACATAATAAAATGGTGGTCCGATAGTCCAGGATTTTGAGGAAAAACATTAAGATCCACAACATTTATTCCACGGAACAAAACTAGGTCCAGAGTATGACTGTGGCAGTGAGTAGGTCCAGAGACATGTTGGACAAAACCCACTGAGTCGATGATGGCTCCAAAAGCCTTTTGGAGTGGGTCTGTGGACTTTTCCATGTGAATATTAAAGTCACCAAAAATGTGAATATTATCTGCTGTGACTGCAATGTCCGATAGGAATTCAGGGAACTCAGTGAGGAACGCTGTATATGGCCCAGGAGGCCTGTAAACAGTAGCTATAAAAAGTGATTGAGTAGGCTGCATAGATTTCATGACTAGAAGCTCCCTATTTAAGATTACTCTGATGTTTTTCGTATGATGTACCCAATGATTAATGAAAACTTGCTATGTCCTCATTGTGATTTTATGGACGTATTCAATGCGTCTTATCTATACACTTTGTAATATTTGTGAAATGCATATTGTTATGTTTGGTAGCACTTATTTATTTTTCCTTTGCCTCCAACCCCTTTCCATACGTGGAACGGATGTGGGTGGGGCTAGGTCTACATAGAGGTGCTGTTTTCAGAAAATTCACAAAAGCTCTGACGAAGGCCCTTAGGCCGATACGTAAGCTTATTAAATATCAGTGATACTATCAAGAGCAGTGTGCGGTTTCCTTTTTTCCTTCATGACTAGAAGCTCAAAAGACGAAAACGTCTGGGTTTTTTTGTAAATTGAAATTTGCTATCGTAAATGTTAGCCACACCTCCGCCTTTGCGGGATGCACGGGGGATATGGTCACTAGTGTAACCAGGAGGTGAGGCCTCATTTAACACAGTAAATTCATCAGGCTTAAGCCATGTTTCAGTCAGGCCAATCACATCAAGATTATGATCAGTGATTAGTTCATTGACTATAACTGCCTTTGAAGTGAGGGATCTAACATTAAGTAGCCCTATTTTGAAATGTGAGGTATCACGATCTCTTTCAATAAAGGCAGGAATGGAGGAGGTCTTTATTCTAGTGAGATTGCTAAGGCGAACACCGCCATGTTTAGTTTTGCCCAACCTAGGTCGAGGCACAGACACGGTCTCAATGGGGATAGCTGAGCTGACTACACTGACTGTGCTAGTGGCAGACTCCACTAAGCTGGCAGGCTGGCTAACAGCCTGCTGCCTGGCCTGCACCCTATTTCATTGTGGAGCTAGAGGAGTTAGAGCCCTGTCTATGTTCGTAGATAAGATGAGAGCACCCCTCCAGCTAGGATGGAGTCCTTCACTCCTCAACAGGCCAGGCTTGGTCCTGTTTGTGGGTGAGTCCCAGAAAGAGGGCCAATTATCTACAAATTCTATCTTTTGGGAGGGGCAGAAAACAGTTTTCAACCAGTGATTGAGTTGTGAGACTCTACTGTAGAGCTCATCACTCCCCCTAACTGGGAGGGGGCCAGAGACAATTAATCGATGCCGACACATCTTTCTAGCTAATTTACACGCTGAAGCTATGTTGCGCTTGGTGACCTCTGACTGTTTCACCCTAACATCGTTGGTGCCGACGTGGATAACAATATCTCTGTACTCTCTACACTCGCCAGTTTTAGCTTTAGCCAGCACCATCTTCAGATTAGCCTTAACGTCGGTAGCCCTGCCCCCTGGTAAACAGTGTATGATCGCTGGATGATTCGTTTTAAGTCTAATACTGCGGGTAATGGAGTCGCCAATGACTAGGGTTTTCAATTTGTCAGAGCTAACGGCGTCTCAGACCCTGGAACAGGAGGAGTAGAGACCAGAGAAGGCTCGGCCTCTGACTCCGACTCGCTGCTTAATGGGGAGAACCGGTTGAAAGTTTCCGTCGGCTGAATGAGCGACACCGGTTGAGCATTCCTACAGCATTTCCCTCCAGAAGCCATGAGAAAGTTGTCCGGCTGCGGGGACCGTGCGAGGGGATTTATACTAACGTTACTATCTGTACTTACTGGTGGCACAGACGCTGTTTCATCCTTTCCCACACAGAAATTACCCTTGCCTAACGATTGCGTCTGAAGCTGGGCTTGCAGCACAGCTATCCTCGCCGTAAGGCGATCGTTCTCCTGTATTTTATGAGTACAGCGACTGCAATTAGAAGGCATCATGTTAATGTTACTTAGCTTCGGCTGTTGGAGGTCCTGACGAACCATGTCCAGATAAAACGTCCGGAGTGGAAAAGTTGAATGAAAAAAAGTTGAGTGAGGGAAAAACTAAAAACATAAACAGTAATTAAAAAGTAAAAACCGTAAAGTTGTCAGGTAGAAAAGTATAGGAATACACTATAGGGTGTCACACCATCTAAAGGCTTGTGTGACGGATGAGACCAATGTAAATAAGACAGAATTCCTGAGAGGACAATAAAACCCTTTTGCATAGAATAATGTAAAGTTCACCCTGTCCAGATACAAGTTACCACAGAGACCATACATATAGATGGCATCAGAGTTCTATTCAGAGGAAAAGTTTGAGATGCCAAACATGGCTGCTGTAGGATTATTCTATCACACATTTAATAGTCAGTCCTCTGGATACTGCAAAAGACTGATACATTTTGGCCCCTCAGAGGGGGAATGGCTGGCTGGTTCTTAGGAATTGGCTTGGGCCATTTTCCATGTGGCTGGAGGTGACAGAGCGCACATAGATTAGGGCCGATCATACACCGTAGCGTCATGTATGGACTCAGAGGTCATATAGAGTACTTGTATGGAGAAAGTGAAACGAGGGGAGGTAAGAACAAAGAGAGGGAGAGTGAAAAAGGAGGAAGAGCGAGAAGAAGAGTGTGAAAAGAAGAGAGAGAGAGTGAGCAATCCCGATGATGAGCGGTAAAGAGGTAGAGATGTTGTAAGCGAATGATTATCACCCAGCTACAGTGGAAGTCGGACATTTACATACACTTGGTTGGAGTCATTAAAACTCGTTTTTCAACCACTCCACAAATTTCTTGTCAACAAACTTTAGTTTTGGCAAGTCGGTTAGGACATCTACTTTGTGCATGACACAAGTAATTTTTTCCAACAATTGTTTACAGACAGATTATTTCACTTATAATTCACTGTATCACAATTCCAGTGGGTCAGAAGTTTACATACACTAAGTTGACCGTGCCTTTAAACAGCTTGGAGAATTCCAGAAAATTATGTCAAGGCTTTAGAAGATTCTGATAGGCTAATTGACATCATTTCAGTCAATTGGAGGTGTACCTTTGGATGTATTTCCAGGCTTAACTTCAAACTCAGTGTCTCTTTGCTTGGCATCATGGGAAAATCAAAATAAATCAGCCAAGACCTCAGGTTTTTTTTTTAGACCTCCACAAGTCTGGTTCATCCTTGGGAGCAATTTCCAAACGCCTGAAGGTACCACGTTCATCTGTACAAACAATAGTACGCAAGTATAAACACCATGGGACCACGCAGCCGTCATATCACTCAGGAAGGAGACGTGTTCTGTCTCCTAGAGATAAACGTACTTTGGTGCAAAAAGTGCAAATCAATCCCAGAACAACAGCAAAGGACCTTGTGAAGATTCTGGAGGAAACAGGCACAAAAGTATCTATATCCACAGTAAAACGAATCCTATATCGACATAACCTGAAAGGCCGCTCACCAAGGAAGAAGCCACTGCTCCAAAACTGGCATAAAAAGTCCAGACTAAGGTTTGCAACTGCACATGGGGACAAAGATCGTACTTTTTGGAGATATGTCCTCTGGTCTGATGAAACAAAAATAGAACTGTTTGGCTATAATGACCATCGTTAGGCTTGGAAGTAAAAGGAGGACGCTTGCAAGCCGAAGAACACCATCCCAACCATGAAGCACGGGGGTGGCAGCATCATGTTGTGGGGGTGCTCTGCTGCAGGAGGGTCTGGTGCACTTCACAAAATAGATGGCATCATGAGGCTGGAAAATTATGTGGATATATTGAAGCAACATCTCAAGACATCAGTCAGGAAGTTAAAGCTTGGTCACAAATGTGTCTTCAAATTGGACAATGACCCCAAGCATACTTCCAAAGTTGTGGCAAAATGGCTTAAGGACATCAAAGTCAAGTTATTGGAGTGGCCATCACAAAGCCTTGACCTCAATCCCATAGAAAATGTGTGGTCAGAACTGAAAAAGAGTGTGCGAGCAAGGAGGCCTACAAACCTGACTCAGTTACACCAGTCAGGAGGAATGGGCCAAAATTCACCCAACTTTTTGTGAGAAGCTTGTGGAAGGCTACCCGAAACATTTGACCCAAGTTAAACAATTTAAAGGCAATGCTACCAAATACTAATTGAGTGTATGTAAACTTCTGACCCACTGGGAATGTGATGAGAGAAATAAAAGCTGAAATAAATCATTCTCTCTACTATTATTCTGACATTTCACATTCTTAAAATAAAGTGGTGATCCTAACTGACCTAAAACAGGGAATTTTTACTAGGATTAAATAAAAAAGTGAGTTTAAATGTATTTTGCTAAGGTATATGTAAACTTCCGAATTCAACTGTATGCCCGTTGTCTCTGCCCAATAAAGAAATCGTGAGGCTTGAAGGTGTTGTTGTTAATGTGGATATGACTTTGTATTTTAAGACTTTTTAATGACAGTCATGCTTATCCATGACATGGTAAGTGGTTTGTGTTATACCAGGCAGTGTCAAAGGAAGGCCCCAGCCACCCAAGCCCTAGACTGTTCACTTTGCTACCGCACGGCAAGCGATACCAGAGCACCAAGTCTGTGACCAAAAGGCTCCTGAACAGCTTTTACCCCCCTAACCATAAAACTGCTGAATCAAATGGCTACCTGGACTACCTGCATTGACCCTTTTTGTACTGGCTCACTAGACCCAAACACTCACACATACTACACTGACACTCCAACACGCACACGCATACGCACACGCACACGCACACACACACACACACACATACTACACTGACACTCCAACACACACACACACACACACACACACACACACACACACACACACACACACACACACACACACACACACACACACACACACACACACACACACACACACACACACACACACACACACACACTGCTGCTGTTGCTGCTCTGTTTATTGTCTATCCTGATTGCCTTGTCACTTTTACCCCTACCTACATGTACATGTTAGCTCAACTACCTCGTACCCCTGCACATTGACTTGGTACCGGGTATAGCCTCGCTATTGCTATCTATTGTGTTACTATTTTCTATTCTTATTTGCTAATTTTTCTACTTTCTTCTCTGCATTATTGGGAAAGGGCTCATGAGTTAGCATTTCACAGTAAAGTCTACACCTGTTGTACTTGGCGCATGTGACAAATCAAATGTTATTTTGATTTGATTTGTTGGAGAAACAATTAAAGCCTTTAATTACAGAGCCTCTGGAATATCAGAAGATAAAAGGATACCGTAGAATAAACACTCTGTTGAGACAGAGATTCACACTGGTTCTGTTGAAACAGATTCACACTGGTTCTGTTGAAACAGAGATTCACACTGGTTCTGTTGAAACAGAGATTCACACTGGTTCTGATGAGGCAGAGATTCACTGGTTCTGTTGAAACAGAGATTCCCTGGTTCTGTTGAAACAGAGATTCACTGGTTCCAGGAAACCAGATGAAGTGCCATGCAAGAGGTGGAGAGGAAAGAAGAGGAGACGCCATGAGAGAGGAGAGAAACAGGAGGAGATGCCATGAGAGAGGAGAGGAAACAAGGGGAGATGCCATGCGAGAGGAAGAGAGTAAACACGAGGAGACGCCATGAGAGAGGAGGAGAGGAACAAGAGATGCCATGTGAGAGGAGATGAGGAACAAGAGGAGACAGGAGGTGGAGAGGAAACAAGAGGAGATACTATGAGAGAGGAGGAGATGCAATGAGAGAGGAGGGGAGGAAACGAGGAGATGCCATGAGAGGAGAGGAGAAGAAACAAGAGAAGATGCCATGAGAGGAGAGGAGAAGAAACAAGAGGAGATGCCATGAGAGGAGAGGAGAAGATATAGAGGTATTAGACAGAGGAAAGGAGGACTCACTGAAAATCAGTTAGTGTGTGACTGACTGACTCGTGGGAATAAAAGAGTGAGAGAAAGAAGAATGTAAATACAGGAATAAAAGGTACAAAGAAAAAGAAGTGAATGAAAATAAAGAGCTGATTAACAAAAGCCTATGATTAGAAGAAAGACCAAAGATAGGCCTTTAGTGTGTCTAACACACCTACACACACACACACACACACACGTTACACTGCGTGCCTGGTTACTCTGCGGACCTCCTGTCAGACCTGACCTTTTTTAAATGAAAGGAGATGCAAATAACCAGCTCATATTCCTCCATTTAACCGGACAGAATGATTTATAGAAGTGAATGAGCTTCTCCAAGGTCTACTGAGAATAACTGTCACTCTCCTTAGCCGGGTTTGATTAGTAATTTATACAGCCGCCCTCCCTGAATCAACAGAACAGATGCAAATCAACCATGACCCGGTTCTTTTTTAAAACATTTATTGGAAGGGATCCTGATGATAAGGGAGGGAGAATCATCATATCTATCTCTCTTCCACCTCTCTCACTCTCGTTCTCTCTCGTTCTCTCTCTCTTTCTCTCTCTCTTTCTGCCCTCCCCCAGGTGTGAAAGCAGTTGGCTGGCCTCCAGCTGGGTAATGTTGTTTCAGTGATTGATCTGTAGCCTGATGGGTAAACATGGTGGTATAAAGGGGCTGTGACCTACACTGTAGGACCTACAGCAGTCATTATGCAATGGCTCAGACCAACGGGAGAGGGAAATGATGCCTGGCTTGAGCTAGTGTGGACGGGACCCAACATCAACAAACATCAGATCAATGTTGGAGCTGTTAATGCTGACCTTTATGATGCTACGGTATCAGAGTCACAGACAGACAGACAAAATCGTATGTTAATAACTGCAAAGACGTGGAGTTTCATGGGTTCAAATTGAGCATGACTTAGAATTGGAAAAGAATCCTGAAGACACCATTACAAGGCATAAAATCAATTTCCACAGTCTTAACATAGATCTCTGCGCAACTTGTTTTTTGTTTGACCTGAAGCCTTTGAGGTAAATGGCAATATGTCAGCTTCCAGGACATCATTAAACCAACCAATTATATATTTTCCTGGCTCTTCTACCAACCAATCATACATGTTCTGGTGTGTCACCTCCCTGCACCAAGATAAATCTAGCCGTGTGAACCCAGACTGTTGGGAGAATGCCGAGGTGGACGTTGAGGCTTATTTTCCCAGAATTGATAACATAGATTTGTCTGTTTCTAAATGTAGGGTTTATGTTTCCCCATATACAGTGCATTCGGAAAGTATTCAGACCCCTTCATTTTTTGTTATGTTACAGCCTCATTCTAAAATTGATTAAATAAATACAAATCCTCAGCAATCTACACACAATACCCCATAATGACAAAGCGAACAGGTTTTTAGACATTTTTACAAATGTATTACAAATAAAAAACTGAAACACCTTATTTACATAAGTATTCAGACCGCTTGCTATGAGACTCGAAATTGAGCTCAAGATCTTTCCATTGATCATCTTTGAGATGTTTCTACAACTTGATTGGAGTCAACAGATGGTCATTTCAATTGATTAGACATGATTTTGAAAGGCACACACCTGTCTATATAATGTCCCACAGTTGACAGTGCATGTCAGAGCAAAAGTCAAGCCATGAGGTCAAAGGAATTGTCCGTAGAGCTCCGAGACAGGATTGTGTCGAGGCACCGTTTCTTCTGGTCACTCTGACAGAGCTCCAGAGTTCCTCTGTGGAGATGGGGGAACCTTCTAGAAGGACAAATATCTCTGCAGGCCTTTATGGTAGAATGGCCAGACGGAAGCCACTCCTCAGTAATAGAGGCACATGACAGCACGCTTGGAGTTTGCCAAAAGGCACTTAAAGGACTGTCAGACCATGAGAAACAAGATTTTCTGGGGCTGATGAAACCAAGATTGAACTATTTGGCCTAAATGTCAAGCGTCACATCTGGAGGAAACCTGGCACCATCCCTATGTTGAAGCATGGTGGTGGCAGCATCATGCTTTGGGGATGTTTTTCAGCGGGAGGGACTGGGAGACTAGTCAGGATCGAGGGAAAGATGAACGGCGCAAAGTACAGAGAGATCCTTGAATGAAAACCTGCTCAGAGAGCTCAGAACATCAGATTGGGGTGAAGGTTCACCGGCCCTAAGTACTCAGCCAAGACAATGCAGGAGTGGCTTCGGGACAAGTCTCTGAATGTCCTTGAGTGGCCCAGCCAGAGCCCGGACTTGAACCTGATCGAACATCTCTGGAGAGAACTGAAAATAGCTGTGCAGTGACGCTTCCCATCCAACCTGACAGAGCTTGAGAGGATTTGCAGAGAAGAATGGGAGAAACTCCCTAAATACAGATGTGCCAAGCTTGTGGAGTCATATCCAAGAAGACTCAAGGCTGTAATCACTGCAAAAGGTAAACAAAGTACTGAGTAAAGGGTCTGAATACTTATGTAAATGTGATACTTCTGAGGTTTTTTACTTTCATAAATTTGCCCAAAAATTTGAAAAAAGTGTTTTTGCTTTGTCATTGTTGTGTGTAGATTGTTGAAGGGAAAAAACAATTTAATCAATTTTCGAATAAGGCTGGAACGTACTTCCCAATGGCATTGTATGGTTGTGAGTCCCTTCTCTAACCGTTTCTTCTTCTTTTGTCTTTGCTGCTCACTATCTAACTCCCCCATGTCTTTCCTTCTTTCCTACTCCACTCGCCTCCTTTTCTCTTTCACACCAGTGTTTGGGATGAAGTACAGGAGAAGGAGCGGAGAGTATGCCCCCATCCACGTTGATGTTGCTCTAGTGGAGCTGGTCAAGAGCTTCAAATTCCTTGGCTACCACAACACTAAGGACCTAACATAGTCAACACACACTGCACAGTGGTGAAGAGGGCACGACAGCACCTCTTCCCCATCAGGAGCCTGAAAAGTTTTGGCATGGCCCCTCGGATCCTCAAAAAGTTCTACAGCTGCACCATTGAGAGCATCTTGACTGGCTGCATCCCCACTTGGTATGGCAAATGAACCACGACCGCAAAGCGCTACATAGGGTGGTGCAGATGGCCCAGTACATCACAGAGCCTGAGCTCCCTGCCATCCTGGACCTCTATATCAGGCGGTGTCTGAGGAAGGTCCGTCCGTCAAACAGTACCGGAGCATCGACTCTCGGACCAACAGGCTCTGAGACAGCTTTTACCCCCAAGCCATAAGACTGCTAAATACATTTTAAATGTTTAGATTTTGTTATTTAGTGGATGCTCTTGTCAAGAGCGACTTACAGGAGCAATAGGGTTAAGTAAGTGCCTTGCTCAAGAGCACAACAACAGACTGTGATGGTTACCTGGACTATCTGCACTGATCCTATCTTGCACTGATCCTATCTTGCACTGCTATATGCACACTAACAAGAATATACACTGAGTGTACAACACATTAGGTACACATTCCTAATATTAAGTTGCATCCCCTTTTGCCCTCATAACAGACTCAATTCGTCGGGGCATGGACTCTACAAGCTGTTGAAAGCGTTTCACAGGGATGCTGGCCCATGTTGACTCCAATGCTTCCCACAGTTTTGTCAAGTTGGCTGGATGCACTTTGGGTGGTGGACCATTCTTGATACACACAGGAAACTGTTGAGCGTGAAAAACCCAGCAGCGTTGCAGTTCTTGACACACTCAAACCAGTGCGCCTGGCACATACTACCATACCCCGTTCAAAGGCACTTAAATCTGTTGTCTTGCCCGTTCACCCTCTGAATGGCACACATACATAATGTCACACCCTGATCTGTTTCACCTGTCCTTGTGATTGTCTCCACCCCCGTCCAGGTGTCACCCATCTTCCCCATTATCCCCTGTGTATTCATACCGGTGTTCTCTGTTTGTCCATTGCCAGTTCGTCAAGTCAACCTGCGTTTTTGTGTCTCAGCTCCTGCTTTTCCCAATCTCTATTTTTCGCCCTCCTGGTTTTGAACCTTGCCTGTCCTGTCTCTGAGCCCGCCTGCCTGACCACTCTGCCTGACCCTGAGCCTGCCTGCCGTCCGGAACCGTTGCCCCACCTCTGGTTTACTGACCCTGCCTGACATGACCTGTTAATTGCCTGCCCCTGTTGGAATATTAAACCATTGTCAATTTGACGTGTCTGCATCTGGGTCTTACAGTGATTCCTGATACATAATCAATGTCTCAACTGTCTCAAGACTTAAAAATCCTGTCTCCTCCCCTTCATCAACCACTTCCAAGATGGCGCAGCAGTAAGACGTGTTTGTTTTCGCCCCATGTAAATATTGTCTTTTAAAAAAAATGTTTTATATACATTTCATTATATTTCAATCTCTTTTTTTCCATTTTTGAATTAAATATACCTTCCTGCAACCCGCCTCACCCAATGTGGTACGGATCTGCTATTTTTTTAGACCTTATAACTGGAACCTCCATCGGAAGCTAGCCAGCTAATTAGCTACAAGATATTTAGTCATTGGTAGCCACTGCTAGCGGTCTTTACCTTTAGCTCGGACGCCAGCCACTTTAGCCCGGATAGCCCGGATAATACCTGCCAGTCTGCACAGCGCGATATCAGCCCTGAGCATATCGGACTGCTTTTTTCCACTACATCACTGGATTCCTGCCGCAAGCTCTGGATCATTACACTGGATCTTCACAGCTAGCTAGTTGCTACCGAGTGGCTATTGTGGCTAACGCCCTTGTCCAGAAGCATGCACCAGTTAGCTTTGAGCTGGCCTCGAGCTAGGCCCATCTCTCGGCTAGCAAACGAAGTACACAACCTACAATACCTCTCTTGCCAATTGACCTGGACCCTTTGTCGACATGGAGCCCCGCCGACTCATCACTGCTGGTCTGCTGCCGTAATTTGGCCGATGTGCTCTCAACCGGCCTCTGCGTTGTGGATGTTGGTGATGATCCATCTGCTAGCCCCGGCCTGCTAGCTTCCTGAATGCCATGTCTCCCGCTCGCCTAGCGTAGTAATCGACTACCGAACGGCTCCCTGTTTCATCTATTGCTGCTCATTGGACCCTATGATCACTCGGCTACACTGCTGATGCCTGCTGGACTCTTCATTAACATGGTACTTTATTCTGTTTATCTGTTGGCCCCAGCCTCGAACTCAGGCCCTGTGTGTAGCTAACTGACCCTCTCTGCCCATTCATCGTCATTTACCCGTTGTTGTTGTCCTAGCTGTTTATCTGTTGTTGTCTCACTCCCTGTTGTCTTAGCTCTCCCAATCAACACCTGTGATCGCTTTATGCCTTTCTCTAATGTCAATATGCCTTATATACTGTTGTTTAGGGCTGCTCTCATTGTTTTATTTTACTGCGGAGCCCCAAGTCCTGCTCAACATGCCTCAGATAGCCCCCCCCCCACACACACATGCAGAGACCTTACCTAGCTTAACTGGCGCCTCCAGAAATGCAACCTCTCTCATTGTCACTTAATGCCTAGGTTTAACCCCACTGTACCCGCACCCTACCATACCCTTGTCTGTACACTATGCTCTGAATCTATCATACCACGCCCAGAAATCTGCTCCTTTTATTCTCAAGGCACTAGACGACCAGTTCTTATAGCCTTTAGCCGTACCCTCATCCTACTCCTCCTCTGTTCCTCTGATGTAGAGGTTAACCCAGGCCCTGTGTGTCCCCAGGCTCTCTCATTTGTTGACTTCTCCAACCTTAAAAGCCTTGGTTTCATGCATGTTAACATCAGAAGCCTCCTCCCTAAGTTTGTTTTATTCACTGCTTTAGTACACTCCGCCAACCCTGAAGTCCTAGCCGTGTCTGTATCCTGGCTTAGGAAGGCCACCAAAAATGTGGACGTTTCCATCCCCAATTACAACATTTTCCATCAAGACAGAACTGCTAAAGGGGGCGGAATTGCAATATACTGTAGAGTTCTGTCATACTATCCAGGTCTATGCCCAAACAGTTTGAGCATCTACTTTTAAAGATCCATTTCTCCAGAAATAAGTCCCTCACTGTTGCCGCTTGTTATAGACCCCCCTCAGCTCCCAGCTGTGTCCTGGACACCATATGTGAATTGATTGTCCCCCATCTATCATCAGAGTTTGTACTGCTAGGTGACCTAAATTGGGATATGCTTAACTGTCCTACAATCTAAGCTAGATGCCCTCAATCTCACACAAATTATCAAGGAACCTACCAGGTACAACCCCCAAATCTGTAAACATGGGCACCCTCATAGATATCATCCTGACCAACTTGCCCTCTAAATACACCTCTGCTGTTTTCAACCAGGATCTCAGTGATCACTGCCTCATTGCCTGTGACCGTTGTGGAACCGCGGTCAAACGACCACCCCTCATCACTGTCAAATGCTCCCTAAAACACTTCTGTGAGCAGGCCTTTCTAATCAACCTGGCCCGGGTATTCTGGAAGGATATTGACCTCATCCCGTCAGTAGAGGATGCCTGGTTGTTCTTTAAAAGTGCTTTCCTCACCATCTTAAAACCTGTTAGGGCTAGGGGGCAGTATTGACACGGCTGGATAAAAAACATACCCGATTTAATCTGGTTACCACTCCTACCCAGTAACTAGAATATGCATATACTTATTACATATGGATAGAAAACACCCTAAATTTTCTAAAACTGTTTGAATGGTGTCTGTGAGTATAACAGAACTCAAATGGCAGGTCAAAACCTGAGAGATTCCTTTACAGGAAGTGGCCTGTCTGACCATTTCTTGAACTTCTTTTCCATCTCTATCATTTACTAAGGATCTCTGCTCTAACGTGACACTTCCCACGTCGTCCATAGGCGCTCAGAGCCCGGGAAAAAACAGAATGTCGTCATCCCAGCCCCAGGCTGAAACACATTATCGCCTTTCTCAAGTGGCCGATCAAGGGACACTGGGCTTATGCGCGTGACCCCGACCGCCCCCGCCTTTGGGATTTTTTCCTCTGTTTGCCGAAAAGGAGATTCCCTGTCGGAATATTATCGCTTTTCTACGAGAAAAATGTCGTAAAAATTGATTTTAAACAGCGGTTGACATGCTTCGAAGTACGGTAATGGAATATTTAGAATTTTATTGTCACGAATTGCGCCATGCGCACGACACTTCTTTACGATTTCGGATAGTGTCTGGAACGCACGAACAAAACGCCGCTATTCGGATATAACGATGGATTATTTTGGACCAAACCAACATTTGTTATTGAAGTAGCAGTCCTGGGTGTGCATTCTGACGAAGACAACAAAAGGTAATCAAACTTTTATAATAGTAAATATGATTATGGTGAGTGCTAAACTTGCCGGGTGTCTAAATAGCGAGCCCGTGATGCCTGGGCTATGTACTTAGAATATTGCAAAATGTGCTTTCACCAAAAAGCTATTTTAAAATCGGACATATCGAGTGCATAGAGGAGGTCTGTATCTATAATTCTTAAAATAATTGTTATGCTTTTTGTGAACGTTTATCGTGAGTAATTTAGTAAAATGTTAGCGAATTCCCTGGAAGTTTGCTAGTTCTGAACGTCACATGCTAATGTAAAAAGCTGGTTTTTGATATAAATATGAACTTGATTGAACAAAACATGCATGTATTGTATAACATAATGTCCTAGGGTTGTCATCTGATGAAGATCATCAAAGGTGAGTGCTGCATTTAGCTGTCTTCTGGGTTTTGGTGACATTATATGCTGGCTTGAAAAATGGGTGTCTGATTATTTCTGGCTTGGTACTCTGCTGACAAAATCTAATGTTTTGCTTTCGTTGTAAAGCCTTTTTGAAATCGGACAGTGTGGTTAGATTAACGAGAGTCTTGTCTTTAAATGGCTGTAAAATAGTCATATGTTTGAGAAATTGAAGTAATAGGATTTTTAAGGTTTTGAAAATCGCGCCACAGGCTGGCAGTGGCTGTTACGTAGGTGGGACGCAAGCGTCCCACCTAGCCCATAGAGGTTAAATAAGCATGCTCCTTTCAAAAAATTTAGAACTAAGAATAGATAAAGCCCTTGGTTCACTCCAGACTTGACTGCCCTTGACCAGCACAAAATCACCCTGTGGCGTAATGCACTAGCTTCGAATAGTCCCTGCGATATGCAACTTTTCAGGGAAGTCAGGAACCAATACATGCAGTCAGTTAGGAAAGCAAAGGCTAGCTTTTTCAAACTGAAATTTCATCCTGCAGCACTAATTCCAAAAAGTTTGGGGATTGGAGTCCATGGAGAATAAGAGTACCTCCTCCTAACTGCCCACTGTGCACTGAGACTAGGAAACACTGTCACAACCGATAAATCCACGATAATTTAGAATTTCAATAAGCATTTCTCTACAGCTGGCCATGCTTTCCACCTGGCTATCCCAACCTTGGCCAACAACTCTACACCCCCCCCCCCCCCCCCCCCCAGCTTCTCCTTCACCCAAATCCAGACTGCTGATGTTCTGAAAGAGCTGCAAAATCTGGATCCCTACAAATCAGCTGGGCTAGACAATCTGGACCCTCTCTTCCTAAAATTATCTGCCGCGCAACCCCTATTCCTACCCTGTTCAACCTCTCTTTCGTATCGTCTGAGATTCCTAAACATTGGAAAGGGGCCGCGGTCATCCCCCTCTTCAAAGGGGGAGACACTCGAGACCCCAACTTTTACAGACCTATATCCATCCTGCCCTTCCTTTCTAAAGTCTTCGAAAGCCAAGTGAACAAACAGATCACCGACCATTTCGAATCCCTCTGAACCTTCTCCACTATGCAATCTGGTTTCCAAGCTGGACATGGGTGCACCTCAGCCATGCTCAAGGTCCTAAACGATATCCTAACCACCATCGATAAAAGACAGTACTGTGCAACCGTCTTCATTGACCTGGCCAAGGCTTTCGACTCTGTCAATCACCGTATTCTTATTGGCAGACTCAACAGCCTTGGTTTCTCAAATGACTGCGCCCGGTTCACCAACTACTTCTCAGATAGAGTTCAGTGTGTCAAATCGGAGGGCCTGTTGTCCGGACCTCTGGCAGTCTCTATGGGGGTGCCACAGGGTTCAATTCTCGGGCTGACTCTTTTCTCTGTATACATCAATGATGTTGCTCTTGCTGCTGTTGATTCTCTGATTCACCTCTACGCAGACGACACCATTCTGTATACTTCTGGCCCTTCTTTGGACACTGTGTTAACAAACCTCCATACGAGCTTCAATGCCATACAACACTTTTTTCGTGGCCTCCAACTGCTCTTAAATGCTAGTAAAATGAAATGCATGCTCTTCAACCGATCGCTGCCCGCACCCACCCTTCCGACTACAATCACTACTCTAGACGGTTCTGACTTAGAATACGTGGACAACTATAAATACCTAGCTGTCTGGCTAGACTGTAAACTCTCCTTCCAGACTCACATTAAGCATCTCCAATCCAAAGCTAAATCTAGAATCGGCTTCCTATTTCTCAACAAAGCCTCCTTCACTCATGCTGCCAAACATACCCTCGCAAAACTGACTATCCTACCGATACTTGACTTCGTGGATGTCATTTACAAAATAGCCTCCAACACTCTACTCAGCAAATTGGATGCAGTCTATCACAGTGCCATCCGTTTAGTCACCAAAGCCCCATATACTACCCACCGCTGCGACCTGTACGCTCTCGTTGGTTGGCCCTCGCTTCATATTCGTCGCCAAACCCACTGGCTCCATGTCATCTATAAGTCTTTGCTAGGTAAAGCCCCGCCTTATCTCAGCTCACTGGTCACCATAGCAACACCCACCCGTAGCACGTGCTCCAGCAGGTATATTTCACTGGTCATCCCCAAAGCCAACTCCTCCTTTGGCTGCCTTTCCTTCCAGTTCTCTGCTGCCAATGACTGGAACAAATTGCAAAAATCACTGAAGTTGCAGCTGTACACAGCCCATCTGTAAATAGCCCATCCAACTACCTTCCTCATCCTCATATTTGTTTTTGTTTTTCTGCTCTTTTGCACACCAGTATTTCTACTTGCACATCCTCATCTGCACATCTATCACTCCAGTGTAAATTGCTCAATTGTAATTACTTTGCCACTATTGGCCTATTCATTGCCTTACCTCCTTTCTTCATTTGCACTCACTGTATACAGATTTTTCTATTGTGTTATTGTCTGTACATTTGTTTATCCCATGTGTAACTCTGTGTTGTTGTTGTTGGTCGCACTGCTTTGGTTTATCTTGGCCAGGTCGCAGTTGTAAATGAGAACTTGTTCTCAACCGGCCTAACTGGTTAAATAAAAAATGTAATAAATCAACGCTGATTGTTGTGGATTTAACAGGTGACGTCAATAAGGGATCATAGCTTACACCTAGATCCACCTGTTCAGTCTACGTCATGGAAATGTTTTGTACCGTAAGTGTATATACACACACTCACACACATACACTGATACTCTCACACAATAGTCTACAGCCATTGTATTCAGAGCATGTGACAAATAACATTTGATTCGATTTTTTTTAATTTGAAGTGTGAAATTATTTAGTTGTTTGCTTCTGTTTGTCAAGATGAGAACCTGTTGGTGTTCTTGTTGACATTTGCTTAATGTGTGTGTGTGTGTGTGTGTGTGTCTGTCTGTGGTAGTCTCTCTGGTTCAAATGCTTTCATACTACCACAGTTTATCATTCCTGGGTGTGTGTGTGTGTTTCTGTGTGTGTTACTAACCTCGTTTCCAGCCACAGTTTATATGTGATTGAAGTCATACCATATAAAACAAAATCACGACAGCTGTGATGGAAACAGGAAGTTTTGGAACAGTTGTATAAATGCGGACAGATAAGTTGTTTGTTCCACATGGTGGGATCTTTTGTGTCTGTAAAATTAATTATGCAGTGGAAACACCTTTATGTGCAAATATTGATATAATAATCATCATATTGAAATAAACTTGGAGTCACACAATGTTATGGTGTGTGGTCCTCCCACTACGACTCGGGCAACCATGCAGTTTATTAGGTTACATGAAAACTTAAGCGAAAAGGTACATTTTGTGTGCAAGTCAATTTGATGGAAACCCGTCTTTGGTGGGAAAATTGTTTTTATGCATTTTTTTATATCTTTGCATGTAAATCTGTGGCCAATTGGATGGAGACCTAGCTAGCTACAACAGTTTATTTGTTCTTCCATCCTCTTTTCAGTTTCTCTAAATAACCGGAAATTAACCTAAAATCGACCTAAATCTCCCCTCCCTCTTCGTCTCTGTTCCCATCCCGCATAATGAAATCCCTCCTTCCTCATCTGAAATGTCCTAAGAATAATCAGAATAACAACCATGGAATAGATACCCTGCCTTCAGAAAGTATTCACACCCGTTGACTTTTACAGCCTGAATTTAAAATTGATTAAACTGAGATTTTGTGTCGCTGGCCTACACACAATACCCCATCATGTCAAAATTGAATTATGTTTTCAGAATTTGTTTACAAATTAATTAAAAATGAAAAGCTGAAATATCTGGAGTCAATAAATATTCAACCCATTTGTTACAGCAAGCCTAAATAATAAATGTACATAAGTCACATACTAAGTTGCATGGACTCATTCTGTGTGTAATAATAGTGATTAACATGTTTTTTGAATGACTACCTCATCTCTGTACCCCACACATACAATTATCTGGAAGGTCCCTCAGTAGAACATGAATTTCAAACACAGATTCAACCACAAAGACTGGGGAGGTGACATGTGAAGTTTCATGGGTTGAAATTGAGCATGACTTAGAATGGAAAAGAATTCCAAAGGCACCATTACAAGGCATAAAATCAATTTCCAGTCATAACATCGATCTCTGCTCAACTTGTTTTTTTGTTCGACCTGAAACCTTTCAGGTAAATGTCAATATCGCAGCTTCCAGGACTTCATTAAACCAACCAATTATATCGCTTCCTGGCTCTTCTACCAACCGATCATACAGTATCACTGTGTGTCACCTCCCTGCACCAAGAGAATTCTAGCCGTGTGAAATCAGACTGTTGGGAGAATGGTGAGGTGGACAATGAGGCTTATTGGTAGTATTTAACATGTTTTTTGAATGACTACCTCATCTCTGTACCCCACACATACCAATATCTGCAAGGTCCCTCGGTAGAACATGAATTTCAAACACAGATTCAACCACAAAGACCGGGGAGGTTTTCCAATGCCTCGCAAAGAAGGGCACTTATTGGTAAATGGGTAAAAAAAAGCAGACATTAGATATCCCTTTAAGCATGGTGAAGTTATTAATTACACTGTAGATGGTGTATCAATATACCCATTCACTAAAAAAAGATACAAGCGTCCTTCCTAACTCAGTTGCCAGAGAGGTAGGAAAGTGCTCAGGGATTTCTCAGAGGCCAATGGTGACTTTAAAACAGTTAGAGTTTAATGGCTGTGATAGGAGAAAACCGAGGATGGATCAACAACATTTTAGTTACTCCACAATACTAACCTAAATTATAGAGTGAAATAAAGGAATTCTGTACATAATAAAAATATTCCAAAACATCGAATATGTTTTGGAATATGTGTGCAATAAGACACTAAATTAAAGATGCAGAAAATGTAGCAAAGAAATGAACATGAGATGCATAAAGTAAAATGACTACAGTCACATACAACTCAGAATCAGTGTAGAGGATTTATACAGTCCTGTCATCGATGTCAAAATTACACTGCAAATAGTCTGGGTAGCCATTTGATTAGCTGTTCAGGAGTTTTATGGCTTCGGGGTAGAAGCTGTATAGAAGCCTCTTGGACCTAGACTTGGCGCTCCGGTACCGCTTGCCGTGCGGTAGCAGAGAGAACAGTCTATGACTAGGGTGGCTGGAGTCTTTGACAATATTTAGGGTCTTCCTCTGACACCGCCAGGTATAGAGGTCCTGGATGGCAGGAAGCTTGGCCCCGGTGATGTACTGGACCGTATGCACAACCCTCTGTAGTGCCTTGCGGTCGGAGGCCGAGCAGTTGCCATACCAGGCAGTGGTGTAACCCGTCAGGATGCTCTCGATGGTGCAGCTGTAAAACCTTTTGAGGATCTGAGGACCCATGCCAAATCTTTTCAGTTTCCTGAAGGGGAATAGGCTTAGTCGTGCCGTCTTCACGACTGTCTTGGTGTGCTTGGACCATGTTAGTTTGTTGGTGATGTGGACGCCAAGGAGCTTTTCCTTTAGTCCACAATCATCTCCTTTGTCTTGATCACGTTGAGGGAGAGGTTGTTGTCCTTGCGCCACACGGTCAGGTCTCTGACCTCCTCCCTATATGCTGTCTCATCGTTGTCGGTGATCAGTTGTGTCAGCAGCAAACCTAATGATGGTGTTGGAGTCGTGCCTGGCTGTGCAGTCATGAGTGAACAGGGAGTAGAGGAGGAGACTGAGCACGCACCCCTGAGGGGCCCCCATGTTGAGGATCAGCGTGGCAGATGTGTTGTTACCTACCCTTACCACCTGGGGGCGGCCTGTCAGGAAGTCCAGGATCCAGTTGCAGAGGGAGGTGTTTAGTCCCAGGGTCCTTAGCTTAGTGATGAGCTTTGAGGGCACTATGGTGTTGAACGCTGAGCTGTAGTCAATGAATAGCATTCTCACATAGGTGTTCCTTTTGTCCAGGTGGGAAAGGGCAGTGTAGAGTGCAATAGAGATTGCATCATCTGTGGATCTGTTTGGGAGGTATGCAAATTGGAGTGGGTCAAGGGTTTCTGGGATAATGGTGTTGATGTGAGCCATGACCAGCCTTTAAAAGCACTTCATGGCTACAGATGTGAGTGCTACGGGTCGGTAGTTATTTAGGCAGATTACCTTAGGGTTCTTGGGCACAGGGACTATGGTGGTTTGCTTTAAACATATTGATATTCCAGACTCAGACAGGGAGAGGTTGAAAATGTCAGTGAAGACACTTGCCAGTTGGTCAGCGCATGCTCAGAGTACACATCCTGGTAATCCGTCTGGCCCAGCGGCCTTGTGAATGTTGACCTGTTTAAAGGTCTTACTCACATCGGCTACAGAGAGCGTGATCACACAGTCATACTGAACAGCTGATGCTCTCATGTATTATTCAGTGTTACTCGCCCCGAAGCTAGCATAGATGTTATTTAGCTCGTCTGGTAGGCACGTGTCACTGTGCAGTTCTCAGCTGCGCTTCCCTTTGGGGTCCGTATTAGTTTGCAAGCCCTGCCACATCCGATGAACGTCGGAGCCGGTGTAGTATGATTCTGTCTCTAGCTCTCCGTCTCTAGCTCTCTGTCTCTAGCTCTCCGTCTCTAGCGCTCCGTCTCTAGCCCTCCGTCTCCAGCGCTCCGTCTCTAGCTCTCCGTCTCTAGCTCTCCGTCTCCAGCGCTCCGTCTCTAGCTCTCCGTCTCTAGCTCTCCGTATCTAGCTCTCTGTCTCTAGCTCTCCGTCTCTAGCACTCCGTCTCTAGCTCTCCGTCTCTAGCTCTCCGTCTCTAGCTCTCCGTATCTAGCTCTCCGTCTCTAGCACTCCGTCTCTAGCTCTCCGTCTCTAGCGCTCCGTCTCTAGCTCTCCGTCTCCAGCGCTCCGTCTCCAGCTCTCCGTCTCTAGCTCTCCGTCTCTAGCTCTCCGTCTCTAGCCCTCCGTCTCTAGCCCTCCGTCTCTAGCTCTCCGTCTCTAGCTCTCCGTCTCTAGCTCTCCGTCTCTAGCTCTCCGTCTCTAGCTCTCCGTCTCTAGCACTCCGTCTCTAGCTCTCCGTCTCTAGCTCTCCGTCTCTAGCTCTCCGTCTCTAGCACTCCGTCTCTAGCTCTCCGTCTCTAGCACTCCGTCTCTAGCACTCCGTCTCTAGCTCTCCGTCTCTAGCACTCCGTCTCTAGCTCTCCGTCTCTAGCGCTCCGTCTCTAGCTCTCCGTCTCTAGCTCTCCGTCTCTAGCGCTCCGTCTCCAGCTCTCCGTCTCTAGCTCTCCGTCTCTAGCTCTCCGTCTCTAGCTCTCCGTCTCTAGCTCTCCGTCTCTAGCTCTCCGTATCTAGCTCTCCGTCTCTAGCTCTCCGTCTCTAGCTCTCCGTCTCTAGCACTCCGTCTCTAGCTCTCCGTCTCTAGCGCTCCGTCTCTAGCTCTCCGTCTCCAGCGCTCCGTCTCCAGCTCTCCGTCTCTAGCTCTCCGTCTCTAGCTCTCCGTCTCTAGCCCTCCGTCTCTAGCTCTCCGTCTCTAGCTCTCCGTCTCTAGCTCTCCGTCTCTAGCTCTCCGTCTCTAGCTCTCCGTCTCTAGCTCTCCGTCTCTAGCTCTCCGTCTCTAGCTCTCCGTCTCTAGCACTCCGTCTCTAGCTCTCCGTCTCTAGCTCTCCGTCTCTAGCTCTCCGTCTCTAGCACTCCGTCTCTAGCTCTCCGTCTCTAGCACTCCGTCTCTAGCACTCCGTCTCTAGCTCTCCGTCTCTAGCGCTCCGTCTCTAGCTCTCCGTCTCTAGCTCTCTGTCTCTAGCTCTCCGTCTCTAGCGCTCCGTCTCTAGCTCTCTGTCTCTAGCGCTCTGTCTCTAGCGCTCTGTCTCTAGCGCTCTGTCTCTAGCTCTCTGTCTAGCACTCTGTCTCTAGCACTCTGTCTCTAGCACTCTGTCTCTAGCTCTCTGTCTCTAGCGCTCTGTCTCTAGCTCTCTGTCTCTAGCTCTCTGTCTCTAGCTCTCGGTCTCTAGCTCTCGGTCTCTCGGTCTCTAGCGCGCTGTCTCTAGCGCTCTGTCTCTAGCGCTCTGTATCTAGCGCTCTGTCTAAAGCTCTCTTTTAATCTCTTTCTTTAGAGCTCAGTCTCTAGCTCTATGTCTCTAGCTCTCTATCTCCAGCTCTCTGTCTCTAGCGCTCTGTATCTAGCTCTCTGTCTCTAGCTCTCTGTCTCTAGCGCTCTGTATCTAGCTCTCTGTCTCTAGCTCTCTGTCTCTAGCTCTCTGTCTCTAGCTCTCTGTCTAACTCTGTCTCTAGCTCTCTGTCTCTAGCTCTCTGTCTAACTCTATGTCTCTAGCTCTCTGTCTCTAGCTCTCTGTCTAACTCTATGTCTCTAGCTCTCTGTCTCTAGCACTCTGTCTCTAGCTCTCTGTCTCTAGCTCTCTGTCTCTAGCTCTCTGTCTCTAGCTCTCGTCTACTCTGTCTCTAGCTCTCTGTCTCTAGCTCTCTGTCTCTAGCTCTCTGTCTCTAGCGCTCTGTCTCTAGCTCTCTGTCTCTTTAAAACACACAAACAAATAAGGTTATGAAGTGTGTGTGTGTGTGTGTGTGTGTGTGTGTGTGTGTGTGTGTGTGTGTGTGTGTGTGTGTGTGTGTGTGTGTGTGTGTGTGTGTGTGTGTGTGTGTGTGTGTGTGTGTGTGTGTGTGTGTGTGTGTGTGTGTGTGGGGGGGGGGGGGGGGGGGGGGAAAGGTCAGTTGGTCTCAGGCGGTGGGCAGGCTTACTGTGATATGTTTGTGTTGCTTTTCATCTCAATTTGTGGCAAAAGTCACAGAGCAAGTTATCAACACTGTAACTCAACAGTGCTGCTTTGCAATATGTTGGGTAACACTTTACATTATAGTTTACTTTATAAAGGGATTGAAAGTAATTTATGAATAGTTAAATATTAGTTTTGAGCACTACTTTTGACCAAAGATACATTGAGTTCTCTCACTGCACCTCCACTCTTATAATACTCAGCCCATACAGGACTTTATGTACAGTACTGCACTGAAGGTCTCCCAAAACTGCAATGGTAATCAGAAGTAGATGGCTGACAGTTGGACTAGTTGGTATTAATAGTGAGCATCTATTTCCATAAATCCTGAAGCAATCCTGTTTCCTCAGAAATAATCACTGTAAAGTGTAGATTCCCACTATTATCTGCAACGCTCCTCTTCTCAGGCTTCTCCAGGGTCCCTTGACTCTACCTTTTCTTTCGTTTCACTCATCTTCCTCCTGTCTTTCTCCTGTTAATGATCTTCAGTCTCTGATTAACTCTGTTTGAATGTCATTCGCTGTCACTATATGGTCATGTCCAGTATCCACATCCCAAACCTCTCTCTTTTTGTCTCGCTCGCTCTCTCTCTCTGTCTCTTTCTTTCTCTCTTTTTGTCTCTCTCTTTCTCCTCTCTCTGCTACATAGTAACCATCTCTTTGTCTCTCTCCTCTCTCTTGGGCTTTTGACGAGTGATGTGCAGAAGTCTATAAAACTCTCACACACACACACACACACACACACACACACACACACACACACACACACACACACACACACACACACACACACACACACACACACACACACACACACACACACACACACACACACACACACACACACACACACACACACACACACACGTCTCTGCTTCCTCCCAGTTAAACATTCAGCTGAAGTAGGAGTGCCTGAATGAGCATTGAACCCTTTTGACATCTCTCTCTCTGAGGGAAAGTTAGTTTAATACCAGCCAGCCGCAGAGAGATAGAAGGACAACTCCATGAGATGGGGCTGAAAGGGCAGAGAGAGTAGGGGAGTCTGACCTCACTTTGATTCCACGGGACACAAGGTGGGCCAAGGTGATAATGGTGGAGATTTCATATGGTTTCTTTATATGAGTGTGTGAACTGATTGTACTAGCTGCAGGGAGTAGTAGGAAGGACTGGGAGATATGGGTGAACGTGTGTGAACGGATCAAAGTGACTGTGTATGAGTGTGTATGTGGTGGGGGGATGGTGAGGGAGGGTGGTCTGTCATGTCAGTTCAACACGGTGAGTGGGTGTTGGGAGAGAGGAGCCCTTAAACATCCCAAAACACCACCAAGAGAGTCCCCTCGAGCTTCCCCATCCAATCCCCCTCACCTCCCTCAACCCCACCATGCAGACGTTGATAATGAGGTTGTTAATAACTCGTTCATTAATGAACGATCACAGCTTTAAGTCCAAACCTTGGAGCAGAGAAGAGACTCAGTACTTTGGTTCTCTGTGCTGAGGTGGTGGTGATGGAGTTAGTAGTTGCTAGTGGGGGTGTTGGGGAAGTACTGTACCTATAGGGGGGAAATGAGATCAATGAATATAACCAGCAAAATGTGAAGAAGACTACTGCAATCTACAGCCCCAAGCAACGGTTTTACCACAGATGATTTCTCTCCGGGTTAAAGCCCACGGTCATCACTGTGATCCTGTGGGATCCCAATCAATTAATGATGGGCAATTCCTGTAATTGGTTCACAAAATTTTCCCGATTACATCTCCACCTTGTCCCATTGTGTTAGGGCTGGAGCCCAGGGCGGTTATGACAATGACACAAGAGTCAATTAATTGATATTACAATCGTGACACCCTCCCTATCAACCCAACTCTTTATTATTTTATTATTTAACCTTTATTTAACCTTTATTTAACTAGGCAAGTCAGTTAAGAACAAATTCTTATTTGCAATGACTACGTACTCTCACCATGGTCATTCTAAATGAAGGTTCCAAACGATGCATTGATTCTAGGTAAATTCACCATAAGAGGGAATTCATTGTTACGTTAATTCACCATACATATCGGGATATTATTTTGGATGATGTATCGTTTTGACAATATCACAATATAATTGTTGCGCTAGTTTGCTGTACCTGCACCAAAACTCCAGTATTCTTCCTTCATAGCCATCTTTTAAAATAGGGAGCCATTTGATTTCAGCACTTTTATTTCCATGACTGATCAGAACTTGCTTTCTCATGGCTCTCTCTTGTCCCTCTGCTGTGGACATATGGTGAGCAATATGTTTGGAACATCGAATCACAATAAAATCACAGTATTGAATCACAATGCATATAACACATAGAATCATGTAGTAACCAAAAAAGTATTCAAAAAATCAAAACACATTTTATATTTTAGATTCTTCAAACAGCTTTGCACACTGTTGGCCTTCTATCAACCAGCTTCACCTGGAATGATTTTCCTGAACAGTCTTGAAGGAGTTCCCACATACAGTATGCTGAGCACTTGTTGGCTGCTTTTCCCTCACTCTGCAGTCCAACTCATCCCAAACCATCTCAATTGGGTTGAGGTCGGGTGATTGTGGAGGCCAGGTCATCTGATGCAGGACTTCATCACTCTCCTTGTTGGTCAAATAGCTCTTACACAGCCTGGAGGTGTTGGGTCATTGTCCTGATGAAAAACAAATGGCAGCCCCACGAAGCGCAAACCAGATGGATGGCGTATTGCAGCAGAATGCTGTGTTGGCCATGCTGGTTAAGTGTGCCTTGAATCCTAAATAAATCACTGACATTGTCACCTGCAAAGCACCCCCACACCATCACACCTCCTCCTCCATGCTTCACAGTGGGAACCACACATGCGGAGCTCATCCGTTCACCTACTCTGCGTCTCATAAAGATACGCCGGTTGGAACCAAAAATTTCAAATTTGGACTCATCAGACCAAAGGACAGATATCCACCTGTGTAATGTCCATTACTTGTGTTTCTTGGCCCAAGCAAATCTCTTCTTATTTTTGGTGTCCTTTAGTTGTGATTTCAAATCAAATCACATTTTATTTGTCACATACACATGGTTAGCAGATGTTAATGCGAGTGTAGCGAAATGCTTGTGCTTCTAGTTTCGACCATGCAGTAATATCTAACAAGTAATCTAACAATTTCACAACAACTACCTAATACACACAAGTGTAAGGAATGAATAAGAATATGTACATAAAAATATATATGGATGAGCGATGGCCGAACGGCATAGGCAAGATGGTATAGAGTACAGAATATACATATGAGATGAGTAGTGTAGGGTATGTAAACATTATATAAAGTGGCATTGTTTAAAGTGACTAGTGATACATTTATTACATCCAATTTTTAATTATTAAAGTGGCTAGAGATTGAGTCAGTATGTTGGCAGCAGCCACTCAATGTTAGTGATGGCTGTTTAACAGTCTGACGGTCTTGAGATTGAAGCTGTTTTTCAGTCTCTCGGTGCCAGCTTTGATGCACCTGTACTGACCTCGCCTTCAGGATGATAGCAGGGTGAACAGGCAGTGGCTCGGGTGGTTGTTGTCCTTGATGATCCTTTTGGCCTTCCTGTGACATCGGGTGCTGTAGGTGTCCTGTAGGGCAGGTAGTTTGCTCCCGGTGATGCGTTGTGCAGACCTCACTACCCTCTGGAGAGCCTTACGGTTGAGGGCGGAGCAATTGCCGTACCAGGGGGTGATACAGCCCAACAGGATGCTCTCGATTCCTCTTGTCCAGATGGATTTTGTTGCAGCAATTCGACCATGAAGGCCTGATTCACTGTCTCCTCTGAACAGGTGATGTTGAGATGTGTCTGTTACTTGAACTCTGTGAAGCATTTATTTGGGCTGCAATTTCTGAGGCTGGTAACTCTAATGATCGTATCCTCTGCAGCAGACGTAACTCTGGGTCTTCCTTTTCTGTGGCGGTCCTCATGAGAGCCAGTTTCCGCTCAATGTTTTTTTCAACTGCACTTGAAGAAACACTCAAAGTTCGACATTGACTGACCTTCATGTCTTAAAGTAATGATGGGCTGTCGTTTCTCATTACTTATTTGAGATGTTCTTGCCATAATATGGACTTGGTCTTTTACCAAATAGGCTTATCTTCTGTATACCACCCCTACCTTGTCACAAAACAACTGATCGGCTCAAACGCATTAAGAAGGGAAGAAATTCCACAAATGAACTTTTAACAAGGCACACCTGTTAATTGAAATGCATTCCAGGTGACTACCTCGTGAAGCTGGTTGAGAGAATGCCAAGAGTGTGCAGAGCTGTCATCAAGGAAAAGGGTGGCTACTTGAGTCCATTTTGATTTGTTTAACACCTTTTTGGTTACTACGTGATTCCATATGTGTTATTTTATAGTTTTGATGTCTTCACTATTATTCTACAATGTAGAAGATAGTAAAGATTAAGAAAAACCCTTGAATGAGTAGGTGTATCCAAACTTTGGACTGGTACTGTATACATTTTTTGGGTGCGTATGTATGCGCAAGCGGGTCCCCAACTTTAATAATGCTTACATACAGTTGAAGTCGGAAGTTTACATACACCTTACCCAAAACCATTTAAACTCAGTTTTTCACAATTCCTGACATTTAATCCTAGTAAAACTTCCCTGTCTTTGGTCAGTTAGGATCACCACTTTATTTTAAGAATGTGAAATGTCAGAATAATAGTAGAGAGAATGATTAATTTCAGCTTTTATTTCATTCATCACATTCCCAGTGGGTCAGAAGTTTACATACACTCAATTAGTATTTGGTAGCATTGCCTTTAAATTGTTTAACTTGGGTCAAACATTTTGGGTAAACTTCCACAAGCTTCCCACAATAAATTGGGTGAATTTTGGCCCATTCCTCCTGACAGAGCTGGTGTAACTGAGTCAGGTTTGTAGGCCTCCTTGCTCGCACATGCTTTTTCAGTTCTGGCCCCTATGCGATTGAGGTCAGGGCATTGTGATGGCCACTCCAATACCTTGACTTTGTTGTCCTTAAGCCATTTTGCCACAACTTTGGAAGTATGCTTGTGGTCATTGTCCTTTTGGAAGACCCATTTGCGACCAAGCTTTAACTTCCTGACTGATGTCTTGAGATGTTTCAATATATCCACATAACTTTCCCTTCCTCATGATGCCATCTATTTTGTGAAGTGCACCAGTTCTTCTTGCAGCAAAGCACCCCCACAACATGATGCTGCCACCCTTGCGCTTCACGGTTGGGATGATGTTCTTCGGCTTGCAAGCCTCCCCCTTTTTCCTCCAAACATAACGACGGTCATTATGGCCATGGCTTCCTTTCCTCTTTACCATAGCCACTGCCTAAGCCTGAAGCGGGGTTGTTTCGAACGAATACAGTCCACACTCAAGGATTCCAAACGGCCAAAACATTCAATGAGATCCAGTGATATGGTGCAACAAAAAGTTGTATTCTTCTTATATCTAACAGAAAAAAAGATTCTCCAATCAACTTAAATCATAGATTACTTGACATGGAAAATACATAACATGACCTGTTTGTATGTCTGTATGGTCAAAAAACTATACCGTTCCCGCGTCTAGCTAGGACTCCCCCTCCCAAAGGCCCAACTTCCTGCTTTTATCCTAACATACAATGAATGGGCAAGAGGGGGGGCCAAAAACCAAGTTACACTAACAACAAATGAATACATCTCAATCAGGTAAATATAAATCATAAAGGTACGTACCTAATATTTCATCACGTACATTAATATTTCATATATTTACACAAATGTACATGGAGCTCTGTATACAAATATGTCCAAATCGGCTCTAACACAGTTCTATTTTTGTTTCATCAGACCAGAGGACATTTCTCCAAAAAGTACGATCTTTGTCCCCATGTGCAGTTGCAAACCGTAGTCTGGCTTTTTTACGGCAGTTTTGGAGCAGTGGCTTTTTCCTTGCTGAGCGGCCTTTCAGGTTATTTCAATATAGGACACATTTTACTGTAGATACTTTTGTACCTGTTTCCTCCAGCATCTTCACAAAGTCCTTCCTGTTTTTCTGGGATTGATTTGCACTTTTCGCACCAAAGTACGTTCATCTCTAGGAGACAGAACGCGTCTCCTTCCTGAGCGGTATGGCGGCTGTGTGGTCCCATGGTGTTTATACTTGCGTACTATTGTTTGTACAGATGAACGTGGTACCTTCAGGCATTTGGAAATTGCTCCCAAGGATGAATCAGACTTGTGGAGGTCTACAATTTTTTTTCTGAGGTCTTGGCTGAATTCTTTTGATTTTCCCATGATGTCAAGCAAAGAGGCACTGAGTTTGAAGTTAGGCCTTGAAATACATCCACGGGTCACCTCCAATTTACAAAAAAACTGTCAATTAGCCTATCAGAAGCTTCTAAAGCCATGACATAATTTTCTGGAATTTTCCAAGCTGTTTAAAGGCACAGTCAACTTAGTGTATGTAAACTTCTGACCCACTGGAATTGTGATACAGTGAATTATAAGTGAAATAATCTGTCTGTAAACAATTGTTGGAAAAATTACTTGTGGCATGCACAAAGTAGATGTCCTAACTGATTTGCCAAAACTATAGTTTGTTAACAAGAAATTTGTGGAGTGGTTGAAAACAAGTTTTAATGACTCCAACCTAAGTATATGATAACTTCCTACTTCAACTGTATCTTATATTACTCATATCACATGTATGTACTGTATTTTATACCATCTATTGCACCTTGCCTATGTCGCTTACCCATCGCTCATCCATTTACTTACATGCACATATTGTCATTCACCCCTTTAGATTTGTGTGTATTAGGTAGTTGTTGGGGAATTGTTATATTACTTGTTAGATATTACTGCACTGTCTGAACTAGAAGCACAAGCATTTCGCTACACTCACATTAACATCTGTGAAATGTGATTTGATGAGAAAGGCATTCCATCACATCAGGGAGAGACTGGCCAAACCCAGAAATTAAGGAAATTAAGGAGTCCAAGGAGTCCGTGTGTGAGTGAAAAGACAGGGGTACTCATATATACAAACACACACGGAAGCACATACACAGGTGTAACAGTGTTGCTTCCGTCCCTCTCCTTGCCCCTACCTGGGCTCGAACCAGGGACCCTCTGAACACATCAACAACTGCCTCCCACGAAGCATCGTTACCTATCGCTCCACAAAAGCCACGGCCCTTGCAGAGCAAGGGAAACAACTACTTCAAGGTCTCAGAATGAGTGACGTCACTGATTGAAACGCTATTAGTGCACAGCGCTAAGTACCATTTCACACCGGTTACACAGGCATACACATTCACCCCCCCTTTGACCTCCTCCTTTCCGCAGCAACCAGTGATCCGGGTCAACGGCATCAATGTAACAGTGCTGCTTCCGTCCCTCTCCTCACCCCTACCTGGGTTCAAACCAGGGGCCCTCTGAACACATTAACCACTGCCTCCCATGAAGCATCGTTACCTATCGCTCCACAAAAGCAGAGCAAGGGAAGCAACTACTTCAAGGTCTCAGAGTGAGTGATGTCACCGATTGAAACGCTATTAGCGTGCACCACTAACTAGCTAGCCATTTCACACCGGTTACACAGGCATACACATTCACACATATCACGAGCCCTCAAACTTTCCCATTTACCCCACATCTTCTTTCCACACTTGAACATGCTAAATCCACACGATTAAACATTTTGCCACCTCCGGTTCACTCTGAGCTGTTTATCCACGTGAGCCACATTCAAAGAGGCCATTCTCTGTGTGTGTGTGCTGCATGATCTATGATGTCTGTATTGTATGATCTAAAGCTTAGGACCCAGGCAGGCTTTATAAGAGCCTGTAGAGTGTAGCTTTTAATTATCGGCAGCCAGGGCCTGTGGACTTATCCTCTCCTCTCCAGTTCCTTTGAGTTGAGGGCTGACGACGTCTCGGCACTCAGGGAGCCAGCATTGTGTGTGTGTGTACCTGGTAGGGCATGTAAAGCGTGCAAACGGCGCAGTGCGGCGTAATCGTGGCTGTGTTGGCATTGTACTGTCTCTCAGCTGTGATACTTCCTGTACTAAACAGGAAGAGGAGAGGCTTAGCCCACAGCTTCACCTCCTGCTCCTCCGCCTCCGTCATAGACACCCCGGAAGGTTCTGGGTAGAGCATTTAAAGGACCTGAATGGTCAAAATTGTGTTTTTCTGCAGTGTTAATGAGTCTCCAGAACTTTAGCTCATGTAGCAGACAATACCTACTTTATGAGGTAGTACAAACCAATGGCAGGGTTAGACAGATGGGTATACAGACAAGTTTTACTTGGGTCCCAGCCCATGTGGGGATGGAGGGGAATGAGGCAGCTGATGTACTGGGTGAACAAGCACTTAGTAGTGGGGATGTGGATGTTGTAGTTTCAATGAGCAAGGCTGAGGCAAAAAGCATGATATGGACAGTGATGGTGCAGAGATGGCAGGAGCATTGGAATAGAGATACTAAAGGCAGGCATTTACTTCAAGTACAGGGGAAAGTCAAGGAGGGGAGGACGGCAGGAAGCGAAGGAAGAGAGGAGGCTATTTTTACAAGATTAAGGGTTAACATCTGCTAACCATGTGTATGTGACCAATAACATTTGATTTGATTTTAAGTGTGCCTTGAATTCTAAATAAATCACAGACAGTGGCACCAGCAAAGCACCCCCACACCATAACACCATCTCCTCCATGCTTTACGGTGGGAAATGCACATACAGAGATCATCCGTTCACCCACACCGGGTCTCACAAAGACCCGGCGGTTGGAACCAAAAATCTCGAATTTCCACCGGTCTAATGTCCATCGAATATGAGTTCCAAGATGGCGTAGCAGTCGGATGTCTGTTTTGATTGTCCCGTCCCGTGTATATATCGTTTTTCTTCGTTTGTATTTTTAATATTTTTAATCTCAATTTCTATCTACGGACTGAACATACTCTCCTGCAACCCGCCTGGTACGGATCTGCTGTTTTTTATACTTTAGAACCGGAAGCCCCTTCTGAAGCTAGCCAGCTAACTAGCTACTAGCTAGTAGTCAGTTAGACACTACTAGCAGACATCACTGTTAACTCGGACATCTGCCAGCCTCAGCCCGTCAATTCCTGCCAGTCTGAACAGCGCGATATCAACCCAGAGCATATCGGATTATTTTTTCTCTACCACATCTCCAGATTCCTACCGCAAGCTCTAAAACCTTTACTCCGGATCATCGTAGCTAGCTAGCTGCTATCTGAGTGGCTACTCCTGGCTAACTTCTCTGTCCTGAAGCAAGCACCAGTTAGCCTGGAGCTAGTCTCGAGCTAGGCCCATCTCCCGGCTAGCCGAAGAGATCCATCAGACAATTCCTGGGCTTCAATACCTCTTTTTCCAATTGGCCTGGACCTTTTGCTGCCGACAAGGAGCCCCGCCGATCCATCACGACTGTTCTGCCGACGTAACCGTCCAAGGGGGTTTCAACAGGCTCTCCCTTTGCGACGTCCCCCTGAGGCCCATCTGCTAGCCTGCAAGCCTCGGCCTGCAAATTGTTTGAATCGCCGTGCCTAACGCTCGCCTAGCTACTCACTGGACCCTATGATCACTCGGCTACACATGCCTCTCCCTAATGTCAATATGCCTTGTCTATTGCTGTTTTTGTTAGTGATTTTTGTCTTACTTCACTGTAGAGCCTCCAGCCTGCTCAATATGCCTTAGCTAGCCCTTTTGTTCCACCCCCCACACATGCGGTGACCTCAATTGGCTTAAATCGTGCCTCTAGAGACAAAACCTCTCTCATCGTCACTCAATGCTTAGGCTTACCTCCACTGCACTCACATCCTACCATACCCTTGTCTGTACCTTATGCCTTGAATCTATTCTTCGCGCCCAGAAACCTGCTCCTTTAAGTCTCTGTTCCGAAAGCACAAGACGACCAGTTCTTTAAGCCTTTAGCCGTACTCTTATCCTACTCCTCTTCTGTTCCTCTGGTGATGTAGAGGTTAACCCAGGCCCTGCAGCCCCCAGCATCACACCCATTCCCCAGGCGCTCTCATTTGTTGACTTCTGTAACCGTAAAAGTCTTGGTTTCATGCATGTTAACATTAGAAGCCTCCTCCCTAAGATTGTTTTATTCACTACTTTAGCACACTCCGCCAACCCAGATGTCCTAGCCGTGTCTGAATCCTGGCTTAGGAAGGCCACCAAAAATCCTGAAATTTCCATCCCAAACTATAACATTTTCCGACAAGATAGAACTGGCAAAAGGGGCTGAGTTGCAATCTACTGCAGAGAAAGCCTGCAGAGTTCTGTCATACTATCCAGGTCTGTGCCCAAACAATTTGAGCTTCTACTTTTAAAAATCCACCTTTCCAGAAACAAGTCTCTCACCGTTGCCGCTTGTTATAGACCCCCTTCAGCCCCCAGCTGTGCTCTGGACACCATATGTGAGTTGATCGCCCCCCATCTCTCTTCAGAGTTCATAGTGTTAGGTGACCTAAACTGGGACATGCTTAACACCCCGGCCATCCTACAATCTAAGCTAGATGCCCTCATTGTCACACAAATTATCAAGGAACCTACCAGGTACAACCCTAAATCTGTAAATCTTAGATATCATCCTGACCAGCTTGCCCTCTAAGTACACCTCTGCTGTCTTCAACCAGGATCTCAGTGATCACTGCCTCATTGCCCGCGTGCGTAATGGGTCTGCGACCACCCCTCATCACTGGCAAACGCTCCCTAAAACACTTCAGCGAGCAGGACTTTCTAATCGACCTGGCCCAGGTATTCCGGAAGGATATTGACCTCATTCCGTCAGTAGAGGATGCCTGGTTACGCTTTAAATTTGCTTTGCTCTCCATCTTAAATAAGCATGCCCCATTAAAAAAATTTAGAACTAAGAACAGATGTAGCCCTTGGTTCCCCCTCAGACTTGACTGCCCTTGACCAGCACAAAAACATCCTGTGGCGTTCTGCATTAGCATCGAATAGCCCCCGCGATATGCAACTTTTCAGGGAAGTCAGGAACCAATATACTCAGTCAGTTAGAAAACCTAAGGCTAGCTTTTTCAAACAGAAATGTGCTTCCTGTAGCACTAATTCCAAAAAGTTTTGGGACACTGTAAAGTCCATGGAGAATAAGAGCACCTCCTCCCAGCTGCCCACTGCACTGAGGATAGGAAACACTGTCACCACCGATAAATCCACGATAATCGATCATTTCAATAAGCATTTCTCTACAGCTGGCCATGCTTTCCACCTGGCTACCCCAACCCCGGCCAACAACTCTGCACCCCCCGCAGCAACTGGACCAAGCCTCCCTCCGCTTCTCCTTCACCCAAATCCAGACAGCTGATGTTCTGAAAGAGCTGCAAAATCTGGATCTCTACAAATCAGCTGGGTTAGACAATCTGGACCCTCTCTTTCTAAAATTATCCACCGCAATTGTTGCAACCCCTATTACTAGCCTGTTCAATCGCTCTTTCGTATCGTCTGAGATCACCAAAGATTGGAAAGCTGCCGTGGTCATCCCCCTCTTCAAAGGGGGAGACACTATAGACCCAAACTGTTACAGACTTATATCCATCCTACCCTGCCTTTCCAACGTCTTCGAAAGCCAAGTTAACAAACAGATCACCGACCATTTCGAATCCCACCGTAACTTCTCCACTATGCAATCTGGTTTCCGAGCTGCACCTCAGGCCACGCTCAAGGTCCTAAACGATATCATAACTGACATCGATAAAAGGCAATACTGTGCAGCCGTCTTCATCGACCTAGGCAAGGCTTTCGACTCTGTCAATCACCGCATTCTTATCGGCAGACTCAACAGCCTTGGTTTCTCAAATGACTGAGAAGTAGTTGGTGAACCAGGCGAGGCATATAGAGTTCAATGTGTCAAATCAGAGGGCCTGTTGTCCGGACCTCTGGCAGTCTCTATGGGGGTTCCACAGAGTTCAATTCTCGGGCCAACTCTTTTCTGCATACATCAAATCAAATCAAATGTGGCTATGAGGGGTGGCCAGTCCTCTTCTGGCTGTGCCGGGTGGAGATTATAACAGCACATAGCCAAGATGTTCAAATGTTCATAAATGACCAGCATGGTCAAATAATAATAATCATAGTAGTTGTCGAGGGTGCAACAAGTCAGTAACACAAGAGTAAGTGTCAGTTGGCTTTTTCATAGCCGATCTTTGAGACTATCTCTACCGCTCCTGCTGTCTCTAGAGAGTTGAAAACAGCAGGTCTGGGACAGGTAGCACATCCAGTGAACAGGTCAGGGTTCCATAGCTGCAGGCAGAACAGTTGGAACTAGAGCAGCAGCACGGCCAGGTGAACTGGGGACAGCAAGGAGTCATCAAGCCAGGTAGTCCTGAGGCATGGTCCTAGGGCTCAGGTCCTCCGAGAGAGAGAAAGAAAGAGAGAAAGAGAGAATTAGAGAGAGCATATTTAAATTCACACAGGACACCGGAAAAGACAAGAGAAATACTCCAGATGTGACAGACTGACCCTAGCCCCCCGACACATAAACTACTGCAGCATAAATACTGGAGGCTGAGACAGGAGGGGTCAGGAGACACTGTGGCCCCATCCGATGAAACCCCCGGACAGGGCCAAACAGGTAGGATATAACCCCACCCACTTTGCCAAAGCACAGCCTCCACACCATCAATGATGTCGCTCTTGCTGCTGGTGATTCTCTGATCCACCACTACGCAGACGACACCATTCTGTATACATCTGGCCCTTCTTTGGACACTGTGTTAACAAACCTCCAAACGAGCTTCAATGCCATACAACACTCCTTCCGTGGCCTTCAACTGCTCTCGGCTTCCTATTTCGCAACAAAGCCTCCTTCACTCATGCTGCCAAACATACACTCGTTAAACTGACTATCTTACCAATCCTTGACTTCGGCGATGTCATTTACAAAATAGCCTCCAACACTCTACTCAGCAAACTGGATGTAGTCTATCACAGTGCCCTCCGTTTTGTCACCAAAGCCCCATAAACTACCCACCACCGCGACCACCGCGACCTGTATGCTCGATTTTGGCTGGTCCTCACTACATATTCGTCGCTAAACCCACTGGCTCCATGTCATCTATAAGTCTTTGCTAGGTAAAGCTCTGCCTTATCTCAGCTCACTGGTTACCATAGCAACACCCACCCATAGCACACGCTCCAGCAGGTATATTTCACTGGTCATCCCCCAACCCAACTCCTCTTTGGCCGCCTTTCCTTCCAGTTCTCTGCTGCCAATGACTGGAACGAATTGCAAAAATCACTGAAGTTGGAGACTTATATCTCCCTCACTAACTTTAAGCATCAGCTGTCAGAGCAGCTTACCGATCGCTGCAGCTGTACACAGCCCATCTGTAAATAGCCCATCCAACCAACTACCTACCTCATCCCCATATTTGTTTTTCTGCTCTTTTGCACACCAGTATTTCTACTTGCACATCCTCATATCTATCACTCCAATGTTTAACTGCTAAATTGTAATTACTTCACCACTATGTGACAGACTTCGCCATCCCCGCTCCTCTCCCTGTAACTATTGCCTTACCTCCTTACTTCATTTGCACACACTGTATACAGATTTTCTTTTGTGTTATTGACTGTATGTTTGTTTATCCCATGTGTAACGCTGTGTTGTTGTTTTTGTCGCACTGCTTTGCTTTATCTTGGCCAGGTCACAGTTGTAAATGAGAACTTGTTCTCAACTGGCCTACCTGGTTAAATAAAGGAGAAAACAAATGGAAAAAAAACCTAGGTGTCATCTCCATGATCAAGCTAGACATGTTCAGTTAAATGTTGACTGCTGGCTGGTTGATAACACCCCATGGTGATAAGACCGTTCCTTGAGCATTTTAGGTCATTATCATTGGCTCTGTCTATTGATCTAGGACCGAGTTAAAGGACTCAACTGTTGAACAGGAGACTTGATGATGATGCTTTTAGTAACATTAGTTAACCGTTTAGCGTTGTGGGTCCTACTGATTATCCAAAACAACCTCAACTACCTAAAATAGCTATCACTGTAGTTTTTAGTTGTTTGTGATAGTAGTTTTGTGTAGTTTGTGGTAGTAGTTTTGTGTAGTTTGTGGTAGCTGTTTTGTGTAGTTTGTTGTAGCTGTTTTGTGTAGTTTGTTGTAGCTGTTTTGTGTAGTTTGTGGTAGCTGTTTTGTGTAGTTTGTTGTAGCTGTTTTGTGTAGTTTGTTGTAGCTGTTTTGTGTAGTTTGGTGTAGTTGTTTTTGGTAGTTTGAGGCTGTCTTCGGTAGTTTCATGGTTGTTATGGGTAGTTTGTGTTAGTGGTTTTGGGTACTTGTTTTGGGTAGTTTGTGCAACTTGTTTTGGGTAGTTTGTGCTACTTGTTTAGGGTAGTTTGTGCTAGCTGTTTTGGGTCATTTGTGGTCGCTGTTTTTGGTAGTTTGGGGTAGCTTTGGGTTGGGACGCCTAGTAGTTATTAATAAGTATTAATGAATCTCCCCCACATAGCTTTTCGTGACGCTGTAATAGCAGCAGTGCTGGGATTTACGTCTGGAGTACCTGGAAGCTACTTGCTATCCTCCACAGTGGCAGCAGGTGACCGGTTTGGGCCTCCACCAGGAGACATTAAAATAAAAGAATTAGGGGCCTATCATGAGCATTACATGTTAATGACTCTTCATATAGGATTTCCTCTGATGTTGTTTCTGCCAATGATAGTAGGACAACTGGCCAAAACTGCCTCTAGGAGAATTAGGAGGGTTGGGATGACTGAGCTGAATGCTACGGAGGTGACTGCAGTTCTGATAGCGACCACTGTTGCATGTGGAGGTTTGGGACACCTCATGGAAACCATCATTGGAAAATTGTCTGAACTCCTAATTGTGTACAAATATGGGCTTGTAAAATGTGCATTTCTTATAGCAGCACTTACTGTGGCATTACTTGTAGCCTTGATAACGGCTCGGTTGGCAGCAGCATACCACCCTGCATCCCACTGCTAGCTTGCTTCTGAAGCTAAGCATGGTTGGTCCTGGTCGGTCCCTGGATGGGAGACCAGACGCTGCTGGAAGTGGTGTTGGGGGCCCGTAGGAGGCACCCTTTCCTCTGGTCTAAAAAAATATCCCAATGCCCCAGGGCAGTGATTGGGGACATTGCCCTGTGTAGGGTGCTGTCCTTCAGATGGGATGTTTAACAGGTGTCCTGACTCTCTGTGGTCACTAAAGATCCCATAGCACTTATTGTAAGAGTAGTGGTGTTAACCCTGGAGTCCTGGCTAAATTCCTAATCTGGCCCTCATACCATCACGGTCACCTAATTATCTCCAGTTTACAATTGGCTCATTCATCCCCGCTCCTCTCCCTGTAACTATTCCCCAGGTTGTTGCTGTAAATGAGAACGTGTTCTCAGTCAACTTACCTGGTAAAAAAAGGGTTAAACATGTTTTATCATAATAATAAAAAAATGGGAGCTGTGAAACCAGGAGCAGCAGCTGGAGGAGGGGGATTATTACCAGTCAGTCCTGGGGAATTGGGCGACCGTGGGGGCTCTGTTGGGTCCAGCAGGGATGGCTCTGTCTGCTGCACTAACATGGAGCAGTAGTACCTATGGGAAGGCAGGGAGAGTGGGGGCAATACTGGGGGCACTGTCTGCATCTTGATCTGATAGTGGTCTTCTGGCTCTCAGTAGTCTGTATATAATATCCCAAGAGATACAGAACAGAAATTGTTTGACTAAAGTTTTTATTTTTTATTTCTCGTGCCTTTGTAGTCATTGTATGTAATCATTGTATTTTAATCACATGTACGTACGTATGGGACTTCAGGCCGTCATTGTAAATAAGCATTTGTTCTTCTCATTTAAATATGTTTTGACTCTCCTTGATTAAATAATCGTAATGTATATAATATATATATATATATATATATATATATATATATATATATATATACACTGCTCAAAAAATAAAGGGAACACTTAAACAACACAATGTAACTCCAAGTCAATCACACTTCTGTGAAATCAAACTGTCCATTTAGGAAGCAACACTGATTGACAATAAATTTCACATGCTGTTGTGCAAATGGAATAGACAACAGGTGGAAATTATAGGCAATTAGCAAGACACCCCCAATAAAGGAGTGGTTCTGCAGGTGGGGACCTACCTGCAGAATACCGTTTACAGGGAATTTATTCCTTCACACAGGTAAGGTAGGAGAGGGGGCTTTGATATTTACTTTCTTTGCTTTGGTTCCGTCCAGCCCCTTTTCCCCAAACTTACCATGTGAAGGAATAAATTCCCTGTAAACGGTATTCTCTGCCTATTTGTCATCCTTACTCACACCTACAGTCCATACCTCTTTCACACCACGGAGAGTTAAGTTGTAGTAGGGTGTTGCGTTCCCTCTTTCTAGAGGCGTGCGTAACAGGACCACAGACCACTTCTCAGTTCCTATGCTTCCTGGCTGATGTTTTGGTCACTTTTGAATGCTGGCGGTGCTTTCACTCTAGTGGTAGCATGAGACGGAGTCTACAACCCACACAAGTGGCTCAGGTAGTGCAGCTCATCCAGGATGGCACATCAATGCGAGCTGTGGCAAGAAGGTTTGCTGTGTCTGTCAGCGTAGTGTCCAGAGCATGGAGGCGCTACCAGGAGATAGGCCAGTACATCAAGAGACGTGGAGGAGGCTGTAGGAGGGCAACAACCCAGCAGCAGGACCGCTACCTCCGCCTTTGTGCAAGGAGGAGCAGGAGAAGCACTGCCAGAACCCTGCAAAATGACCTCCAGCAGGCCACAAATGTGCATGTGTCTGCTCAAATGGTCAGAAACACTCCATGAGGGTGGTATGAGGGCCCGACGTCCACAGGTGGGGGTTGTGCTTACAGTCCAACACCGTGCAGGACGTTTGGCATTTGCCAGAGAACACCAAGATTGGCAAATTCACCACTGGCGCCCTGTGCTCTTCACAGATGAAAGCAGGTTCACACTGAGCACGTGATAGACGTGACAGAGTCTGGAGACGCCGTGGAGAACGTTCTGCTGCCTGCAACATCCTCCAGCATGACCAGTTTGGCGGTGGGTCAGTCATGGTGTGAGGTGGCATTTCTTTGGGGGGCCGCACAGCCCTCCATGTGCTCGCCAGAGGTAGCCTGACTGCCATTAGGTACCGAGATGAGATCCTCAGACCCCTTGTGAGACCATATGCTGGTGCGGTTGGCCCTGGGTTCCTCCTAATGCAAGACAATGCTAGACCTCATGTGGCTGGAGAGTGTCAGCAGTTCCTGCAAGAGGAAGGCATTGATGCTATGGACTGGCCCACCTGTTCCCCAGACCTGAATCCAATTGAGCACATCTGGGACATCATGTCTCGCTCCATCCACCAACGCCACGTTGCACCACAGACTGTCCAGGAGTTGGCGGATGCTTTAGTCCAGGTCTGGGAGGAGATCCCTCAGGAGATCATCCGCCACCTCATCAGGAGCATGCCCAGGCGTTGTAGGGAGGTCATACAGGCACGTGGATGCCACACACACTACTGAGCCTCATTTTGACTTGTTTTAAGGACATTACATCAAAGTTGGATCAGCCTGTAGTGTGGTTTTCCACTTTAATTTTGAGTGTGACTCCAAATCCAGACCTCCATGGGTTGATAAATTGGATTTCCATTGATTATTTTTGTGTTTTTGTTGTCAGCACATTCAACTATGTAAACAAAAAGTATTTAATGAGATTATTTCTTTCATTCAGATCTAGGATGTGTTGTTTAAGTGTTCCCTTTATTTTTTTGAGCAGTATATTTCAGACGCCTTGACTTTTCCCTCATTTTGTTACATTGCAGCCTTTTTCTAAAATTGATTAAATCTTTTTCCCCCTCTCATCAATCTACACACAATACCACATAATGACAAAGCAAAAGAACATGTTTGCACATTTTTTTTTTTTTTAAACTGAAATATCACATTTACATGTATTCAGACCCTTTACTCAGTACTTTGTTGAAGCACCTTTGACAGTGATTACAGCCTTGATTCTTCTTGGATATGACGCTACAAGCTTGGCACACCTGTATTTCTCCCATTCTTCTCTGCAGATCCTCTCAAGTTCTGTCAGGTTGGATGGGGAGCATTGTTGCACAGCTATTTTCAGGTCTCTCCAGAGATGTTCGATCGGGTTCAAGTCCGGGCTCTGGCTGGGCCACTCAAGGATATTCAGAGACTTGTCCCGAAGCCACTACTGCGTTGTCTTGGCTGTGTGCTTAGGGTCGTTGTCCTGTTGGAAGGTGAACCTTCACCCCAGTCCTGAGTGCTCTGGAGCAGGTTTTCATGAAGTATCTCTCTGTGCTTTGCTCCGTTCCTCTTTCCCTCAATCTTGACTAGTCTCCCAGTCCTGGCCGCTGAAAAACATCCCCACAGCCTGATGCTGCCACCTCCATGCTTCTCCGTAGGGATGGTGCCAGGTTTCCTCCAGATGTGGCATTCAGGCCAAAGAGTTCAATCTTGGTTTCATCAGACCAGAGAATATTTTTTTCTCATGTTGTGATAGTCTTTAGGTGCATTTTTTGCAAACTCCAAGTGCGCTGTCATGTACCTTTTACTGAAGAGTGACTTCCGTCTGGCCACTCTACCATAAAGGCCTGATAGGTGGAGTGCTGCAGAGATGGTTGTCCTTCTGGAAGGTTCTCCCAGCTCCACAGAGGAACTCTAGAGCTCTGTCAGAGTGACCATCGAGTTCTTGGACACCTCCCTGACCAAGACCCTTGTCCCCTGATTGCTCAGTTTGGCCTGATGGCCAGCACTAGGAAGAGTCTTGGTGGTTCCCAACTTCTTCCATGTGTTGTGTCAAAAGTTTGGACACACCTATTCATTCATGGGTTTTTCTTTATTTGACTATTTTCTACATTGTAGAATAATTGTGAAGACATCAAAACTATGAAAGACACATATGGAATCATATAGTAAGTGTTAAACAAATCAAAATATATTTTATATTTGAGATTCTTCAAAGTAGCCTTGACGACTGCTTTGCACACTCTTGGTATTCTCTCAACCAGCTTCACCTGGAATGCTTTTTTAACAGTCTTGAATGAGTTCCCACATATGCTGAGCACTTGTTGGCTGCTTTTCCTTCCAAACCATCTCAATTGGGTTGAGGTTGGGTGATTGTGGAGGCCAGGTCATCTGATGCAGCACTCCATCACTCTCCTTCTTGGTCAAATAGCCCTTACACAGCCGGGAGGTGTGTTGGGTCATTGTCCTGTTGAAAAACAAATGATAGTCCACTAAGCGCAAACCAGATGGGATGGTGTTTCGCTGCAGAATGCTGTGGTAGCCATGCTAGTTAAGTGTGCCTGGTTAAGTGTGCACTCCACACCATCACACTTCCTCCTCCATGCATCACGCCGGGATCCACACATGCAGAGATCATCCATTGCTCTTGTTTCTTGGCACAAGCAAGTCTCTTTTTATTATTGGTGTCCTTTAGTAGTGGTTTCTTTGCAGCAGTTCGACTATGAAGGCCTGATTCTCACAGTCAGAATTGTATGGGATGGTCTGCTCAATCCAAGATTACAACCAATTGATTACACCATTACCCCAAAAATGGAGGAGGCAGGTGGCAGCAGGAGGAGGTAGGGAACTGGTCTGTCTGCCCAATTTAAAGGATCAAAACTGGCAGAGCAATAAAGATTGCATAAAGTATACCAGTTTAATTTGAGGACCAGGATGTTGACAGCTGTGCCATACAGATTGCAAAATAGTTGAGGAGAATTTGATGTACCGATTCCATGGTACAGGGTGTATGAGTTGATATATAAAATGGCGCAAGATTCAAGACTTCGTAGTACTGTTGGGAGATCTGGAGAGACCGGGTCAGTCAATTTACTCTTAGTAAAAGTATTTATATTCAACTCTCGATCTGTGGATTCTATTCAATTAGATAGATTGAAATTGTATGTTAAACATCACAGCATAGTTGAAAGATATATGGTGCAAAGAAATCCAAAGAGGGTGGCCAGCAGAGATAGGTGGGATGGGCTGAGGGAAGCTGAGGGTTGGGATGTGGAATTGGAGACAAGTGAGAGTGAAGTTGCTGGGCCGGGGATAGAATGACAGTCAAAGACAAAAGTTTAAAAAATAGAGTCAAAATAAAACATAAAAGTCCGTTTCAATGACACTGAGGGGCAGTGATGTTACAGTTAATGCCGGTTTGCCTGAGGCTGATGCCGTGCAGGTGTTTGTACACATGAAATATACACACACTCTCATTCGAATGCACACTCACAGACACGCACACATGTAAATAGTGCCACACGTGCACTCAAACATATTCATTTGGCCTTGCTGTTGTGATTTTTGGTTCCTTGATGTCTTTTGTTTTTTACATTTTTTTCCCTCTTTTTTCTCGTTTGTTCATGTTGTTGGTGCACTGGGGGGGGGGGGGGGGGATGATATTTTATTACAATTTTTCTAGGGAACTGTGGAGGGGGGTTCTCTGATGGTTGAGGGGCAGCTCTTGGGGAACTGTGGGGAGGGTCTTAGAGGGCTGGAGGCCTGGCGTTTGGGAGCTTGGACCGGTGGCTGATGGATCGCTGGTTCGGGTCCCCATTTTTTACTTTGTGGGAGATCTGTCGACGTGCCCTTGAGCAGGACGTTGACCCTGTTGGCTTCTGTGTGTCTCTCTGGATGGGAGGCTGTTAGATGACTAATATGATGTAGTTGTTGAGCGTCTTCACTGCAAGAATATTGCATGTTGTAAATATTCAATAAAACATTTTTGGTAATTTAACAGGATGTGGGTATCATTCTGGGCCTCCCAAAATAATCTTAAGATCATTGTTAAAACATGCCATCATCGCAAATTGCATGTACTGAAACAGAAGGGTGATGCAATTTATTAGCAACGTCTGCAGCATGCTGTGTAGAGAGGGAGGGTCTAGAATGCACACTGAAACCCCATAAACACTGTAAGGAGAGCGAGTAAAAAAGCAGAAATGACAAAACAAAATGACGCGCACCCAAACTAACTGAAGAGATTAGAGGGAGATGTATTTCATTTGGGAGGAGTCAAGGTAAGGATACCAGGGTACATCTAAAATGGCTCCCTATAGAGTGCACTACTTCTGACCCGAGCCTATTGGGATCTGGTAAAAAGTAGTGCACTGTATCGGGAATAGGGTGCTATTTGGGACATACACTATCATATCAGACTGATATAGGAGCCTCCCACCCCATTCCTGTTCCTCTTCTCTACCCTGAACCCGTGACTACATTTCTAATTTTCCCTTCTATTTTAGGCTAGAAGACATGTGTCATGAACAGAAACAGTATGGCGTTGTGTAAGAGAAGTGGGGGGGGGGGGGGGGGGAGGGATGGAAACGAGTTAGAGGGTGAGTGAATTACTGACAGCAAAATGGAAAAATAGTGAGGGAGTGAATGAGTGTGAAAGTGAGTGTGCATAGTTTCAATAAATAAAAAAACAGACAAGCGCAGTTGATCTGAGGGTGGTATTTTTTAATGATAATGTCACCATCCAGTGGCCATATCCAGTACCACAGATACTTTACCAAGTTTGAATCTGAATCTGTGTTTAATATCAAATCAAAGTTTATTTGTCACATGCGCCGAATACAACAGGTGTAGACCTTACAGTGAAATGCTTACTTACAGGCTCTAACCAATAGTGCAAAAAAGGTATTAGGTGAACAATAGGTAAGTAAAGAAAAAAAACAACAGTAAAAAGACAGGCTATATACAGTAGCGAGGCTATATACAGTAGCGAGGCTACATACAGACACAAGTTAGTCAGGCTGATTGAGGTAGTATGTACATGTAGATATGGTTAAAGTGACTATGCATATATGATGAACAGAGAGTAGCAGTAGCGTAAAAGAGGGGTTGGTGGGTGGCGGGACACAATGCAGATAGCCCGGTTAGCCAATGTGCGGGAGCACTGGTTGGTCGGCCAAATTGAGGTAGTATGTACATGAATGTATAGTTAAAGTGACTATGCGTGTATGATAAACTGAGAGTAGCAGCAGCGTAAAAGAGGGGTTGGGGGGGGGGGGGCACACAATGCAAATAGTCTGGGTAGCCATTTGATTACCTGTTCAGGAGTCTTATGGCTTGGGGGTAAAAACTGTTGAGAAGCCTTTTTGTCCTAGACTTGGCACTCCGGGTAGTAGAGAGAAAAGTCTATGACTGGGATGGCTGGGGTCTTTGACAATTTTTAGGGCCTTCCTCTGTAGAGGTCCTGGATGGCAGGCAGCTTAGCCCCAGTGATGTACTGGGCCGTATGTAGTGCCTTGCGGTCAGAGGCCGAGCAATTGCCGTACCAGGTAGTGATGCAACCAGTTAGGATGCTCTCGATGTTGCAGCTGTAGAGGATCTCAGGACCCATGCCAAATCTTTTTCGTTTCCTGAGGGGGAATAGGCTTTGTCGTGCCCTCTTCATGACTGTCTTGGTGTGTTTGGACCATTCTAGTTTGTTGTTGATGTGGACACCAAGGAACTTGAAGCTCTCAACCTGCTCCACCACCCCGTCGATGAGAATGGGGGCGTGCTTGGTACTCCTTTTCGTGTAGTCCACAATCATCTCCTTAGTCTTGGTTACGTTGAGGGATAGGTTGTTATCCTGGCACCACCCGGCCAGGTCTCTGACCTCCTCCCTACAGGCTGTCTCGTCATTGTCGGTGATCAGGCCTACCACTGTTGTGTCATCTGCAAACTTAATGATGGTGTTGGAGTCCTGCCTGGCCATGCAGTCGTGGGTGAACAGGGAGTACACGAGGGGACTGAGCATGCACCCCTGGGGAGCTCCAGTGTTGAGGATCAGCATGGCAGATGTGTTGCTACCTACCTTCACCACCTGGGGGCGGCCCGTCAGGAAGTCCAGGATCCAGTTGCAGAGGGAGGCGTTTAGTCCCAGGGTCCTTAGCTTAGTGATGAGCTTTGAGGGCACTATGGTGTTGAACGCAAAGCTGTAGTCAATGAATAGCATTCTCACATAAGTGTTCCTTTTGTCCAGGTGGGAAAGGGCAGTGTGGAGTGCAATAGAGATTGCATCATCTGTGGATCTGTTTGGGTGGTATGCAAATTGGAGTGGGTCTTGGGTTTCTGGGATAATGGTGTTGATGTGAGTCATTACCAACCTTTCAAAGCACTTCATGGCTACGGACGTGAGTGCTACGGGTCTGTAGTCATTTAGGCAGGTTGCCTTTGTGTTCTTGGGCACAGGGACTATGGTGGTAGTTGAAAATGTCAGTGAAGACACCTGCCAGTTGGTCAGCACATGCCCGGAGCACACGTCCTGGTAATCCGTCTGGCCCCGCAGCCTTGTGTATGTTGACCTGTTTAAAGGTCTTACTCACGTCGGCTACGGAGAGCGTGATCACACAGTCATCCGGAACAGCTGATGCTCTCATGCATGCCTCAGTGTTGCTTGCCTCGAAGTGAGCATAGAAGAATTTAGCTTGTCTGGTAGGCTCGTGTCACTGGGCAGCTCGCGCCTGTTTGATGGTTCGTCGCAGGGCATAGCAGGATTTCTTGTAAGCTTCCGGGTTAGAGTCCTGCACTTTGAAAGCGGCAGCTCTACCCTTAAGCTCAGTGCGAATGTAATCCATGGCTTCTGGTTGGGGTATGTACTTACAGTCACTGTGGGGACGACGTCCTCGATGCACTTATTGATGAAGCCAGTGACTGATGTGGTGTACTCCTCAATGCCATCGGAAGAATCCCGGAACATGTTCCAGTCTGTGATAGCAAAGCAGTCCTGTAGTTTAGCATCTGCTTCATCTGACCAGTTTTTTATAGACCGAGTCACTGATGCTTCATGCTTTAATTTTTGCTTGTAAGCAGGAATCAGGAGGAAAGAGTTGTGGTCAGATTTACCAAATGGAGGGCGAGGGAGAGCTTTGTATGTGTCTCTGTGTGTGGAGTACAGGTGATCTAGATTTTTTCCCCTCCGGTTGCACATTTAACATGTTGATAGAAATTTGGTATAACTGATAGTCACTTGTTCAGGGTTGCAGATGTGATTGCAAGGTACAGTGAAAATCTTAGGCGTCGGGCTCCAACATGCAGGACTAAGTTAAATAAAATAATGAAAATGTCCATTGGGGTGCAGGCATAGTAAGAACTGTTGAGGGGGTAGGGAGAGAATGACCACAGGAGGAGCAGCATGACCATTGAGGGGGTCTGAGGACCAAGTGAAATTAAAAACAATAAATTGTAATAATATACATATTAACTGCAAAAGTGATGAATGTCATTGAGGTGGGGGCAGAGAAAGTCCATAGGGGGAATAACAGGGGAGCTAACTGACTAGTGGTGATTCAGCAGCCTGATGGTCTGAGGGTAGAAACTATTAGCCACTCTCCGTTTTTGCCATGATGCTCCTGTGCTGCCCGTGTCTGAGTGATTGAACCGGGGAGAACAGGGCGTGCCTGGGGTCCCTGATGATCTTCCTGGACTTCCTGCGACACCTGGAGTTGTGGGTGTCCTGTTGGGCAGGCAGTCTGCACCCAATGGTGTGTTCAGCTGCACGTATAGCAGCTGAAGAGTTATAAATTGTGTTCAACCGCGGCTCCCTTGAAAAAGAGGCCTTGGTCTCAATGGGATTCCCTGCTAAAATAAAAATACAGTCAACAAATAATTTACAATGTAAAAGGTTTATAAAAATAAAACAAAGACGCATTCAAGTTTTCATTTAAGTTTTATTTTTATATATATATTTTTTTTCCATCAAAAAGTTGTTTGGAAACTGAGACCCCTTTATTCCCAACCTGCTATTCTAAGCAACCGGGAAGAAAAATATGGATAATCGATAATACACACCTCATATACAGAAATGCATAGTGGTCTAGCACACACCTCCAGTAACTGCCTCCTCCAATGAGGTTCATTTTATCAACTGGGGTGCGTTCAATTTAACGTTTCCTCCATTGCGTGACAGTTTGTACTGAATGACACGCTTCCCCAAAACGGTGTGTACCGTTCTTCAAAAGTCTTTGAGGTGTGTTTGCTCTCGTTTGGTGGGTGTGGCATGATCAATATGGGTGTGACCATTTAAAATCGTAAAACCCGTGCAGCACACACCATTTACAATCTCCCTCTGGGCCAACATAATCACACTGTTCTTCAACTGACAGTTTAGTGGAGTACAGTTTCCGTTGAGTTAAATGATTTGATGGAGAAAACTTAACACCATTCTTTCGTACTGAACGCACCCCTGGTTTGCACCAATGAGGTTTGTTCATTACAACTTTTCACCAATCAACAGTCTCAGCGTAAGTGCAAAGTTAAAGGCACCACTGACACATCGGGGCTGCCTTTTACATGTGTTACCCTTTGTCACCAGAAGGATGTGTCAGAGCGTGACTAAACTCCACAGTATTCCCTTCACACACTGCCTCTGATCTAAAGTCAGTTTTGCTCTCTAGCCTGTCCAAGCATGACGAGAAGGCAGAGTGAACCCAGGACAAGACTCCCCGTCTCAGTGTACCTCCAGAGTGGTGGACCTGCTTAGCGAGTAAGACAGAGAGAGCCTGTACACTGTATGCGTACTCCTCACTCCGTAAGAGCTACAAACAGGAGTCCCAGTGCAGAGTGAGGTCCGAGCTGTCCAGGAAGTCCGCTGAGAACACACTGGGGGGCGTGTGGGGGCACAGAGGGGCGAGACTCGTCCTCCCACCTCCACCACCCATAGAGATGTCCAGCCAGTCCATGCTGTCCAGGACTGGGTCCCCGAAGTCAAGCCCTGCCGGGTGGGTGGAGAAGCCCAGGTCGCTAGTGTCCATGTCCACCGGGGAGGGGGGATGGTCCAGGATGCTGGGGGTGCTCAGCATTTGGCTGTGGAGGTTGTCAATCAAAGTCAGACCGCAGTCAGGCTCCACCCCCAGGAGGGGTGTGCCCGTGGTGCTCTCAAGGAAGTCCTCCAGACGACCACTTCTTGTGCAGGGCAATGAGCAGGGCGATGGCAAGGGCTGCTGGGAAGGCACAGCGGGCAGGGAGGGCTCCGGAGGGGTGGTGGACGGCGAGATGTGGAGAGGGGACGAGGGAGGGTTGGGGGGGTCGGAGTGGATTTGGGCCAGGGAAGGGTCTGGGTTGGCTCGGAATCCAAAGATTTCTGGTTGGGGAAGAAAAAATAAAAAGCATTAATTTTAACAATGATCAAAACAAATGGGTTTGCTCATGTACTGGCAGTGAGACATGAAGATATACAGTACCAGTCAAAAGTTTGGACACACCTACTCATTCAAGGGTTTTTCTTTATTTGAACTCTTCTCTAAATTGTAGAAAAAAATTGAATAAATCAAAACCATGAAATAACACATATAAAATTGATTTTATATTCTTCAAATAGCCACCCTTTGCCTTGATGACAGCTTTGCACACTCTTGGCATTCTCTCAACCAGCTTCACCTGGAATGCTTTTCCAACAGCATTGAAGGAGTTCCCACATATGCTGAGCACTTGTTGGCTGCTTTTCCTTCACTCTGTGGTCCAACTCATCCCAAACCATCTCAATTGGGTTGAGGTCGGTTGATTGTGGAGGCCAGGTCATCTGATGCGGCACTCCATCGCTCTCCTCATTGGTCAAATAGCCTTTACACAGCATGGAGGTGTGTTGGGTTATTGTCCTGTTGGAAAATAAATGATTGTCCCACTAAGCACAAACCAGATGGGATGGTGTATCGCTGCAGAATGCTGTGGTAGCCATGCTTGTTAAGTATGCCTTGAATTTTAAATAAATCACCTGCAAAGCACCCCTGCACCATCACACCTCCTCCTCCATGCTTCACGGTGGGAACCACGCGTGCGGAGATCATCCATTCACCTACTCTGCGTCTCAAAAATACATGGCGGTTGGAACAAAACAAATAAAACGCTAATTTGGACTCATCAGACCAAAGGACAGATTTCCACGATCTAATGTCCATTGCTCGTGTTTCTTGGCCCAATCAAGTCTATTCTTCTTATTGGTGTCCTTTAGTAGTGGTTTCTTTGCAGAAATTCGACCATGAAGGCCTGATTCACGCAGTCTCCTCTGAATAGTTGATGTTGAGATGTGTCTGTTACTTGAACTCTGTGAAGCATTTATTTGGGCTGCAATTTCTGAGGCTGGTAACTAATGAACTTATCCTCTGCAGCAGAGGTAACTCTGGGTCTTCCTTTCCTGTGGTGGTCCTCATGAGAGCTAGTTTCATCAAAGTGCTTGATGGTTTTTGTGACTGTACCTGAAGAAACGTTCACACTTTTGGACCTTTTTGTCGGATTGACTGACCTTCATGTCTTAAAGTAATGATGTACTGTCATTTCTCTTTGCTTATTTGAGCTGTTTTTGCCATAATATGGACTTGATCTTCTACTAAATAGGGCTATCTTCTGTATACCACCCCTACCTTGTCACAACACAACTGATTGGCTGAAACGCATTAAGAATGCACACCTGTTAATTGAAATGCAAAATATATTTTGATTTGTTTAAAAACAATTGGGTTACTACATGATTCCATGTGTTATTTCATAGTTTTGATGTCTTCACTATTATTCTACAATGTAGACAATAGTGAAAAATTCAGAAAAACCTTGAATGAGTAGGTGTATCCAATTATTTTTGCTGGTACTGTATATGTGAGTGTTATGTTGTGTGAACTGCTATGTTCTCTTACCTCCACTCTTCAAGAGGATGTCAAACAGATCGTCCATCTGTTGACTACTCAGCCCGTTCTCCTGGGAGAAGAGGACATATATTTTGAACAGTTTACAGTACTCATGGTTGTTTAAACAAAATCGTCAAACATGTACAGTACTATAAAATTACCAAAATACTTTGAGCAAATTTGAGACGAGACCGACGCATACAGATGGACAGAGAAAACGAGAGAAGAGAAAGTAAGAGAAGAAAAGAGGAAAGACATGAATAAACATGAGCAGAGGGAGATGGGAGGAGTGAAGGACATACTTTGGGGCGTTGAGTGAAGGAGAAAGAGGTCTGTTCAGGAGAGGGAGGGGTGAACAAAGTGTGCCGGTCAAAAGTCGGACACACTTCTCTCTGAAAGGGTAGAAGCAGAGAATAAAGAAAGGAAGAGGGAAGGGGAAAGGAAATAGGCTACAGAGAAAGAATAAAAACATGGAGACGAATGAAAAATCAAATATGAGATGACGTTGACATGCCATGAATGATCATTGCAGAATATATCTTACCTTGAGGGAGGGGGGAGAGGTGCTTTGGCTTTCAGACAAGTTGGACACCTCGCCAAAGAAAGGATGGAGATTGGGCGGGGCGGAGACAGACTGAGTGGGCTCTGGCACTCCATTGGTTATGCCATTTGTTTCCAGATGTAGACTCACCTTCAGTTCCAGAACGAGAGCGGGAAGAGGAAGAGGAAATTAAATAAGGCCAGTCTTGATTTTTGTTATCATTTTAAGAAGGTGCTAACACGGCCACTCATTCATATTGAGTATTTCCCTACGCACCCCTAGTCCCTTTAGTTAGAATGCCCGACAGCTCCTCAGTCACCCCTAATTTTCTATCCAATCAGAGACTTTCTCTTTAGCCTGCTAATTGTAAATCCCCCCTCGTTAGTGAGTTGCGTTGAAGACAGGCAGTTTGTGAGTTCGCCACAGAAGCAACAAGACGACAAGTTGCACCATGTTTAACGTTATTTGTGCGCGCATCTAATAGTCCAGGAACTGTGTTTTATCACACAGTATGCTGCACGCAATGGCGATGCTTCTAGCTACTAGCTAGTTAGCCAGGCTAACTATTTACTATGGTTCACACACACATTACATTGCAGTTATATTTATGATTGAGATACAAGAATATATGTCCTGTTATTATTGCATTTACTCTATGCAGTTTGTTGTATTGTACAGCCTGCTTGTAACTGTGGCAACTTATTAGAGTTGTATTATGGTATTAGTATTGTATACTGTATGGTAATATATATCTTAGATTATACTGTATGCATATTTCAGGTCCATCTGTGTATAGCCATACATAACCTACTATAGTACACAATAATATGTAAAAGGGGCATCTTTGGGCTCCAGAGTGGCGCAGCAATCTAAGGCACTGTATCTCAGTGCTAGAGGCGTCACTACAGACCCTGGTTCGATTCCAGGCTGTATTACAACCGGCCGTGATTAGGAGTCCCATAGGGCGGTGCACAATTGGCCCAGCGTTGTCTGGGTTAGGGTTTGGCCGGGGTAGGGCGTCATGGTAAATAAGAATTTGTTCTTAACTGACTTGCCTAGTTAAATAAAAGGTTAAAAATATATATATTTTCTACCTTGTAGAACCACTACCTAGTTACCCATTAAAGAACCCTAAAGATCTCCAGTGTGTTGGTTGACAGTGATGTGTGACAAGTCAGTCAAGACAGCACCCATACAGGTTTACCCCCTATCCTTTTTTACAGACGGTGACTGCTAATATTGTGTGTATGTGTGTGTGTGTGAGACAACCTTGTTTCTGTCACAATATTTTGTCATTTGAATACCTTTTTGATTGACTGGTTGACAGGGCCTGGTTGTAACTGTTGTTTTGATTGGGTAACGGGGCTCAGTATCTCAGCTGGCAATTGGCTGGGGAGCTTGCTTGGAGTTGACTGCAATCGCTAGAGTAAAAAGGGCAACTTTACTGCACTGTGATACCATCTTACACAATCATGTCACCAACATAGAGACCTGTAACACTTAATAGCAGATTTACAGTGTAATTGTACTGTACCTGCAGTGTGATGCGTTGCGATCCACTGGTTTTGCCCAATGAGGTCACGCCGTTTTGGCCCTCTGCACTGTTATTGGTCAGTGCTATCAGGTAGTGGTTGCCATTGCCGTCGGTGACCAGGGTGGGTGTGGTGCCCGACTTGAGGAGGTCCAATGAGAAGGTCTGGGCGGGGACCTGGGTGCCATTCTGTTGGCTGATGAAGACTGGAGTGACCTGAAGAGAATAGAGTAGGAAAGAGGCATATTCAAACACAGGGCCCAGACACAAGACAGAGAAGGGGAAGAGACTAGGTTTGAAACCTGTCTCTCCTGCTTGCCAGACTGTTTGCCTGTTGAGCTAAAGTCTTCAGGTTTCAGACAAGTTTATTCCGTTAAATATGAAATATGGACCTGATGTGTGGCGACTGTCAGCGGCGTGTATTCCTATACTGTAGATCTACAGACTGTACGATCGAGAGCTGTAATGATTGAATGTACCTGTTGTGGGGTGACTGTCTGACTCAGTTGTTTGTTCTGCTGCTGTCTCTGGGACTGTCTCTGCTGCACTTGCAGCTGTTTGTCCTGCAGCTGTTTGGCCTGCAGCTGTTTGGCCTGCAGCTGTTTGGCCTGCAGCTGGAGCTGTTTCTGCTGAGTCTGCTGGATGATCAGCTGCTGTTGGAATAATAACTGGGCCGAAGGCTTCTGCATCTGCTGTGTCTGTTGTTGCTGGAGCTCTTTGGAATGCTGTTGTGTCTGTGTCTGTTGTTGTTGTTGTAGTGAGTGTGTCTGTAGTAGTTGTATCTGTGGTTGTTGTGTCTGCTGTTGTTTCAGTTGTTGTGTCTGTTGTTCAACCTGTATCCGGGGGATTTGCTGCAGTTTGAGCAGGTTCTGCTGAGAGCAGTGTGTCGGCTGAGCCTCGTCCACTCCCTCCATCCCTTCTTCTGTCTCTACCTCCTTCTTGACCCTCACCATGTCTGTGTTGGTGAGAGAGAGATGGAGGATGGTAGAGGCTTTGATGGGGGTGGTTTGGGCCTCCTGGGCATAACTGTTCACCACCCCTCCCTGTACTCCCTCCATCTCTTCTCCCTCCATCTCTCTCACTGTTCCAGTCTGTTTCCCCTGCTCCAATTGGGAGCGGAGGTTCTCCACCAGCCTCTGTTTCTGCCTCAGCATGCGTGTCAGCTCCTCAATCTGCTTGTCCTTCTCCTGGAGCATCTGGTCCTTGTCCAAGGGGGAGGCCTCCATGGTTGCCCCGGCTAGGGGCTCCTGAGGTGGGGCGGCAGGCTGAAGCTCGGTGGGAGAAGGCCGGGACTGGGAGAGGCTGCAGGTGGATAAGTGACCCTGGTTCTCCTCTTTGATGGAGGCTGGGGAGGGGTGCTGTGGAGAGGGGTGCAGGCTGAGCTGGGTCAGGGGAGAGCTCACCATCTCCCCGAACACGTCTCCATTACAGCTGGTCTCGTCGGGGCTCATCACCGCCAGAGACCGTTCTGACGGGGTGGGGGAGACTGGAGGGGAGGAGCTCGTACTGCCAAACCTCATAATACAGGCCGGAGCGGCACTCTGAGCCAATGAGAAAGCGGGTATATTCCCTGCTGCCTCTCCTGAATGGTGGGTGTGGGGATTAGTTCTGGCCTGGGGGGGGGGAGGGCTGGTGGAGCCAGCAGGTTGGGTTGAGGCGTGCGGTGGGGTTGGTTGGCTGGGTTTAGGGGTTACAGTAGCAGTAACACCAGCTCGACCTCCACCGTTCTGCTCCTGGTAGTTCCTCAGCCTCTCGATCAGGTCCATCTTGGTGCCAGACACGGTCAGACACCGTAGTTTCAGCTCCTGTTTCAGCTCAGCAACCTGGAGGAGAGAGGTAGAAGTACAGTTATGATTCTGATCCATTACATCTGTCCGTCTCTCTCTCTCTCTCTCCGTCTCGCTCGCTCTTCAAGCTGCTTTATTGGCATGAAAAACATTGTGTCAATATTGCCAAAGCAACAATGTATATAATATACATTGTAATAAAATTATAAACAATTACAAATAATAATATAAAATGGCAGTAAATAATAATACAAAATTAAATATAAAAATCTAAATATGGAAAATGAAACTATAACTTATAACTAACTAAACAACGGTCATCTTCACCATTACATCAGTACTACAACCAATCGGCCAATCGGTGGTCACTCAGCCTGTACTTGGTAAGGATCTGTCTCTGCTTCGTATCTCTGACAGAGTAGAGATAATCAGCCAATTCATATTCTCTGTTTAGGGTCAGATAGCAATTTAGTCGGCTTTGGGATTTTGTTTTGTTTTTCCAATGTTGTAAATATGAGTCTTTTGATTGGTTCATGATTTTGTTTATTTGAATTCTTTCTTTTGAAGCAGTGCTGGTGTCAGCTTGGTTGGTGAGGTCCAACATCAGCTGACTGAGAGGGCTCGTTTCTGGGCTCAGCTCTTGGGTTTGAAGTGCTTTAAATTGCAGACTTGAATTTGGACTTGAATTTAGATGTAGCCAAAATGTTTATGATCTTTTCTGTATTTTCATTATTACTGGAAAGCGGCCCAATTCTGCCCTACATGCATTAGTTGGTGTATTTCTCTGGACTTGGGCCGCTCGCATGTAGGGGTCTTCAATTGGATGTTTGTCCCACATTTTAAAGTCCACTTTATTGAGTGGCCCCCAAACCTCACTTCCGTAAAGCGCTATTGGTAGGATTACACTGAAATATTTTGGTCCAAATTCAGGGATGTTGATTTTGAATAATTTCATTTTTATTGCATACAATGCTCTACGGGCTTTTTCTTTGAGTGCATTCACTGCCATATTAACGTTTCCCGATGCAGATATGGTCAGACCAAGGTAGGTGTACTTTTTAGTGTGTTCAATGATGGTGTTGTTCAGGGTGAATTTATATTTGTGTTTCTGACATCTGTTTTTTTGGGGGGGAAAGTCATGATTTTCGTTTTTTGGGAAATTTACTGCCAGGGCCCAATTATGGCAATATTGCTCTAGAATATTAATGTTCTGTTGAAGACCTTCTTTGGTTGGTCATAGAAGTACCAAGTCATCAGCATATAGCAGGTATTTCACCTCTGTGTCAAATAGTGTGAGTCCTGGGGCTGGAGAATGGTCCAACATGTCTGCTAATTCATTGATATAAATGTTGAAAAGATTTGGACTCAAACTGCAGCCTTGTCTCACACCTCGACGTTGTGAAAATAATTATGTTCTTTGGTTTTTGATTTTTATTGCACACTTGTTTTCTGTGTACATACATTTTATTAAGTCATACACCTTACCACCAAGCCCACTTTGTAGAATTTTGTAGAATAGCCCTTCGTGCCAAATAGAATAAAATGCTTTTTTAAAGTCAATAAAGCAAGCAAAGATTTTGCCCTCATTTTTTTGGTGGACGTGTTTATTAATTAGTGTGTGTAAGGTGTATATATGGTCAGTAGTGCGATGGTTAGGGAGAATGCCAATTTGACATTTACTTATTAAATTTTTTTCTTGAGCAAAGGTTTGAATTCTTGAACAGCATTTTGCAACTCAGGTGTGCTGTTTTTCAGCATTTCATTTCTGATGTTGTCTAGACCACAAGCCTTCTTTGATTTAATAGATTTGAACTTTTCATTTAGTTCTTGTTGGGTTATTGGGTAATATAATGGATTTTGGTTGCTTTTAATGACTGATTCAAGGATGTTCAATTTTTCTTTAATTTCTAATTGGTTCTGTTGTAAGTCTTTTTGTGAGATGTTTTTGTATAGATTATCAAAATAAGCTTAAATTGTTCCACATGTCCCAGAACTGATATTGGTCAATTGCGTTTTCAATTTCATCAAGTGTCTTGTTGGTATAATTCAATTTCTTGCGTTTCAGTGTTTGTTTATACTGTTTCAGAGTTTCAAAGTATTCATATCGTAGCCCTGGGTTGTTTTGCTGCTTACGTTTTTTGTTTGACATTTGTCTAAGGTGTTTTCTAATTGTTTTACATTCATTATCAAACCATTTGTCAGAAACATTTTGGTTTTTGTTTCTGTGGTTTTCACAAATTTGCTTTCGATGCTGCTTTTTGGTATATTTAGTTGATGTTTTGAGTAGCCGAATTGACACCATCTTTATTGTTTTGGTACTGTGAGTTATTGAAAAACTGTATAGAGTTCATCATTTCATTTGAGTTCAATGTTTCAATGAATCTCTCTGCACTGTTTGGAGCCCATCTGTACGATGGGTTTATGTTGTAGAGTTTATTGGGCTGTTTTTTTGATTGAGTATTGCCGGTTAATTTCTTTAGAAACACGTTGATCTGACTGTGATCTGACAGTGAATGCACTAATGGAGGAGGGGTCAATGTCAGTGATGGCATAATCGACTACACTTGTCCCAAGAGCTGAGCAGTAAGTAAACCGACCTAAAGAGTCCCCTCTGATTCTACCATTAAGCATGTACAGGCCTAAGACTTGACAGAGATGCACTAACTCTCTCCTTCTCTCCCCGTCTCTCTCTCTCCCCCCGTCTCTCTCTCTCTCTCCCCGTCTCTCTCTCTCTCTCCCCGTCTCTCTCTCTCTCTCCCCCATCTCTCTCTCTCTCCCCCGTCTCTCTCTCTTCCCATCTCTCTCTCTCTCCCCCATCTCTCTCTCTCTCTCTCTCCCCCCGTCTCTCTCTCTCTCTCCCCCCCGTCTCTCTCTTTCTCCCCGTCTCTCTCTCTCTCTCTCCCACCCTTCCCGTCTCGCTCTCTCCCTCCCAGTCTCTCTCTCCCCGTCTCTCCCTCCCCGTCTCTCTCTCTCTCTCCTCGTCTCCTCCCGCGCTCTCTCTCCCCATCTCTCTCTCTCCCCCGTCTCTCTCTCTCTCTCTCCCCCCCGTCTCTCTCTTTCTCCCCGTCTCTCTCTCTCTCCCTCTCTCTCCCTCCCCGTCTCCCTCTCTCCCTCTCTCCCTCTCCGTCTCCCTCTCTCTCCCCGTCTCCCTCCCCGTCCCCCTCTCCCTCCCAGTCTCCCTCCCCGTCTCCCCGTCTCCCCCTCTCCTCCGTATCCCTCTCTCTCCGTCTCCTCCGTCTCCCTCGTCTCCCTCTCTCTCCCCCTCCCCGTCTCCCGCTCTCCCTCTCTCCCTCTCTCCCTCTCCCCCCGTCTCCCTCTCTCCACCTCCCCGTCTCCGTCTCTCTCCCCCTCCCTCCCTCTCTCTCTCCCTCTCTCTCTCCGTCTCTCTCTCCATCTCCCTATCTCTCTCCGTCTCTCTCTCCGTCTCTCTCTCCGTCTCTCTCTCCGTCTCCCTCTCTCTCCCCCTCTCTCCCTCCGTCTCCCTCCGTCTCCCTCTCTCCCCCCGTTTCCCTCTCTCTCTCCCTCTCTCTCCCCGTCTCTCTCCGTCTCTCTCCCTCTCTCTCCCCGTCTCCCTCTCTCTCCCCGTCTCCCTCTCTCTCCCCGTCTCCCTCTCTCTCTCCGTCTCCCCGTCTCCCTCCCTCTCCCCGTCTCCCTCCCTCTCCCCGTCTCCCTCTCTCTCCTCCGTCTCCCTCTCTCTCCCCGTCTTCTCTCTCTCCCCGCCTTCCCCTTCTCCCTCTCTCTCCCCGTCTCCCTCTCCGTCTCCCTCTCTCTCCCCGTCTCTCTCTCTCTCCCCGTCTCCCTCTCTGTCTCCCTCTCTGTCTCCCTCTCTCTCCCCGTCTCCCTGTCTCCCTCTCTCTCTCCGTCTCCCTCTCTCTCTCCGTCTCCCTCTCTCTCTCCGTCTCCCTCTCTCTCTCCGTCTCCCTCTCTCTCTCCGTCTCCCTCTCTCTCTCCGTCTCCCTCTCTCTCTCCGTCTCCCTCTCTCTCTCCATCTCTCTCTCCCCGTCTCCCTCTCCCCGTCTCCCTCTCTCTCTCCCCGTCTCCCTCTCTCTCTCCGTCTCTCTCCGTCTCCCTCTCTCTCCCCCTCTCTCTCCGTCTCCCTCTCTCTCCCCCTCTCTCCCCGTCTCCCTCTCTCTCTCCGTCTCCCTCTCTCTCCCCGTCTCCCTCTCTCTCTCCGTCTCTCTCTCCGTCTCCCTCTCTCTCTCCCTCTTTCTCTCCGTCTCTCTCTCCGTCTCCCTCTCTCTCCGTCTCCCTCTCCCCCCCCGTTTCCCTCTCTCTCTCCCTCTCTCTCCCCGTCTCTCTCCGTCTCTCTCCCTCTCTCTCCCCGTCTCCCTCTCTCTCCCCGTCTCCCTCTCTCTCCCCGTCTCCCTCCCTCTCCCCGTCTCCCTCCCTCTCCCCGTCTCCCTCTCTCTCCCTCTCTCTCCTCCGTCTCCCTCTCTCTCCGTCTCCTCCGTCTCCCTCTCTCTCCCCCTCTCTCTCCGTCTCCCTCTCTCTCCCCCTCTCTCCCCGTCTCCCTCTCTCTCTCCGTCTCCCTCTCTCTCCCCGTCTCCCTCTCTCTCTCCGTCTCTCTCTCCGTCTCCCTCTCTCTCTCCCTCTTTCTCTCCGTCTCTCTCTCCGTCTCCCTCTCTCTCCGTCTCCCTCTCTCTCTCCCCGTCTCCCTCTCTCTCTCCGTCTCTCTCCGTCTCCCTCTCTCTCCCCCTCTCTCTCCGTCTCCCTCTCTCTCCCCCTCTCTCCCCGTCTCCCTCTCTCTCTCCGTCTCCCTCTCTCTCCCCGTCTCCCTCTCTCTCTCCGTCTCTCTCTCCGTCTCCCTCTCTCTCTCCCTCTTTCTCTCCGTCTCTCTCTCCGTCTCCCTCTCTCTCCGTCTCCCTCTCCCCCCCCGTTTCCCTCTCTCTCTCCCTCTCTCTCCCCGTCTCTCTCCGTCTCTCTCCCTCTCTCTCCCCGTCTCCCTCTCTCTCCCCGTCTCCCTCTCTCTCCCCGTCTCCCTCCCTCTCCCCGTCTCCCTCCCTCTCCCCGTCTCCCTCTCTCTCCCTCTCTCTCCTCCGTCTCCCTCTCTCTCCGTCTCCTCCGTCTCCCTCTCTCTCCGTCTCCTCCGTCTCCCTCTCTCTCCGTCTCCCTCCCTCTCCGTCTCCCTCCCCCCCTCTCTCCGTCTCCTCCGTCTCCCCCTCTCTCCGTCTCCCTCTCTCTCCCCGTCTCCCTCTCTCTCCCCGTCTCCCTCTCCGTCTCCCTCTCTCGCCGTCTCCCTCTCTCGCCGTCTCCCTCCCTCGCCGTCTCCCTCTCTCTCTCCGTCTCCCTCTCTCGCCGTCTCCTCCGTCTCCCTCTCTCTCCCTCTCCCCGTCTCCCTCTCTCTCCGTCTCCCTCTCTCTCTCTCCGTCTCCTCCGTCTCCCTCTCTCTCTCTCCGTCTCCTCCGTCTCCCTCTCTCTCTCTCCGTCTCCTCCGTCTCCCTCTCTCTCTCTCCGTCTCCTCCGTCTCCCTCTCTCTCTCTCCGTCTCCTCCGTCTCCCTCTCTCTCCGTCTCCTCCGTCTCCCTCTCTCTCCGTCTCCGTCTCCCTCCGTCTCCCTCTCTCTCTCTCCGTCTCCCTCTCTCTCTCCGTCTCCCTCTCTCTCTCCGTCTCCCTCTCTCTCTCCGTCTCCCTCTCTCTCTCCGTCTCCCTCTCTCTCTCCGTCTCCCTCTCTCTCTCCCTCTCTCTCTCCGTCTCCCTCTCTCTCTCCGTCTCTCTCTCCCCGTCTCCCTCTCCCCGTCTCCCTCTCTCTCTCCCCGTCTCCCTCTCTCTCTCCGTCTCTCTCCGTCTCCCTCTCTCTCCCCCTCTCTCTCCGTCTCCCTCTCTCTCCCCCTCTCTCCCCGTCTCCCTCTCTCTCTCCGTCTCTCTCCCCGTCTCCCTCTCTCTCTCCGTCTCTCTCTCCGTCTCCCTCTCTCTCTCCCTCTTTCTCTCCCTCTTTCTCTCCGTCTCTCTCTCCGTCTCCCTCTCTCTCCGTCTCCCTCTCCCCCCCCCCGTTTCCCTCTCTCTCTCCCTCTCTCTCCCCGTCTCTCTCCGTCTCTCTCCCTCTCTCTCCCCGTCTCCCTCTCTCTCCCCGTCTCCCTCCCTCTCCCCGTCTCCCTCCCTCTCCCCGTCTCCCTCCCTCTCCCCGTCTCCCTCCCTCTCCCCGTCTCCCTCTCTCTCCCTCTCTCTCCTCCGTCTCCCTCTCTCTCCGTCTCCTCCGTCTCCCTCTCTCTCCGTCTCCTCCGTCTCCCTCTCTCTCCGTCTCCCTCCCTCTCCCCGTCTCCCTCCCCCCCTCTCTCCGTCTCCTCCGTCTCCCCCTCTCTCCGTCTCCCTCTCTCTCCCCGTCTCCCTCTCCGTCTCCCTCTCTCGCCGTCTCCCTCTCTCGCCGTCTCCCTCCCTCGCCGTCTCCCTCTCTCTCTCCGTCTCCCTCTCTCTCCCTCTCCCCGTCTCCCTCTCTCTCCCTCTCCCCGTCTCCCTCTCTCTCCGTCTCCCTCTCTCTCTCCGTCTCCTCCGTCTCCCTCTCTCTCTCTCCGTCTCCTCCGTCTCCCTCTCTCTCTCTCCGTCTCCTCCGTCTCCCTCTCTCTCCGTCTCCTCCGTCTCCCTCTCTCTCCGTCTCCGTCTCCCTCCGTCTCCCTCTCTCTCCGTCTCCGTCTCCCTCTCTCTCCGTCTCCCTCTCTCTCTCTCCGTCTCCTCCGTCTCCCTCTCTCTCTCTCCGTCTCCCGCCGTCTCCCTCTCTCGCCGTCTCCCTCTCTCGCCGTCTCCCTCTCCGTCTCCCTCGCCGTCTCCCTCCCTCGCCGTCTCCCTCCCTCGCCGTCTCCCTCCCTCGCCGTCTCCCTCCCTCTCCGTCTCCCTCTCTCTCCGTCTCCCTCTCTCTCCGTCTCCTCCGCCCCCTCTCTCCGTCTCCTCCGCCCCCTCTCTCCGTCTCCTCCGCCCCCTCTCTCCGTCTCCCCCTCTCCCCGTCTCCCCCTCTCGCCGTCTCCCTCTCTCGCCGTCTCCCTCTCTCGCCGTCCTCCCTCCCTCTCCGTCTCCCTCCCTCGCCGTCTCCCTCTCTCGCCGTCTCCTCCGTCTCCCTCTCTCTCCGTCTCCCTCCCTCTCCGTCTCCCTCTCTCTCCGTCTCCCTCTCTCTCTGTCTCCCTCTCTCTCTGTCTCCTCCGTCTCCCTCTCTCTCCGTCTCCTCCGTCTCCCTCTCTCTCCGTCTCCCTCCCTCTCCCCGTCTCCCTCCCCCCCTCTCTCCGTCTCCTCCGTCTCCCCCTCTCTCCGTCTCCCTCTCTCTCCCCGTCTCCCTCTCCGTCTCCCTCTCTCGCCGTCTCCCTCTCTCGCCGTCTCCCTCCCTCGCCGTCTCCCTCTCTCTCTCCGTCTCCCTCTCTCGCCGTCTCCTCCGTCTCCCTCTCTCTCCCTCTCCCCGTCTCCCTCCCCCCCTCTCTCCGTCTCCTCCGTCTCCCCCTCTCTCCGTCTCCCTCTCTCTCCGTCTCCTCCGTCTCTCTCCGTCTCTCTCCCTCCCTCTCTCTCTCTCCCTCTCCCTCCCTCTCCCTCTCCCTCCCTCCCTCCGTCTGTGTCTCTCTGTCTAAAAGTGCATATCAATAGTCTAATGTGGTTCTCTTCTAATCTCCCTTTCTTTATCTACACTGATCTGAAATAAATACATTCCCAGTAGTTAGTGTCTTCTGTTTCTATGTATCCACCTATCTACTCACTTTGAAGTCATCCAGGTTGGCTGGTAGCGTCAAAGGTTTGGTCCCTCCCACAGGGGTTTGGCTCTGACGACTGGACCCATTCTGATTGGAAGGGGCAGGGGTCGTCGGGGGAACACTGTGCAAAAGGGAGGGGGTGGGGTTGGTTGAAGGTAGTTGCTCTGCAGGTGGTCTGAGGAGAGAGAAACAACAGATGAGTCAGTCCACACACACAGTCTTATGCAGCTAACCTTATGGGGCCATACAATTCAGTTCAAAATCCTATTATTTTAACCCGTACCCTAACGCTAACTTTAAGCCAAAAACCTAACCTTAACCCTAGCTTAGGTTTAGAATTAGGTTTAGGAGCTTGTGGGGACCAACAAAATGTCCCCAGTTGGTCAAATGTTTGTTTGTTTACTATTCTTGTGGGGACTTCTGGAGAGACACACACCTCTTCCCCCCCACACACCCTACACCTTTCCCCCCCCCACACACCTCTTCCCCCCCACACACACACCTTTCCACACCCCTCTTCCACACCCCACACACCTCTTCCACACCCCGCACACACCTCTTCCACACACCCCCCACACCTCTTCCACACCCCCCACACCCCTCTTCCACACCCCCCACACCTCTTCCACACTCTACACCTCTTTCACACCCACACTCACACCCCTTTCACACTCTACACCTCTTTCACACCCACACTCACACCTCTTCCCCCCACACACTCACTTGGGTGGTGCTGGGAGGATGGTGTGGTAGTTATAGTGCTGCTGCTGCTGGTGGAGGATCTGCAGCTGGAGGAAGAGCTGCTGCTGGTGGAGGATCTTGGTGTAGGTGGAGTCCAGCTGAGGGGGAGGCTCCCGGTCAGCCTTCTGGTCCGGAGGGATGTACTGGTGGTACTTCAGCTTCTTCATCTTGGGCTTGTTGTCTTTGGCCTTCTTAGGCCTCTGGGTGGCCCGCTCCGAACTGGGCTTCGACTGGGAGTGGTGGAAGAGTGGGAGATGGAGAAATAGTAAGTAAGATATGATTGCTTGTATACACAAAGTATTAAATTCCATGATACTCTGATAGACAAACGACAGGGGATGTCTCTCACCTTGGTCTGACCAGTAGCAGGGCGGGAAGCTACCGGCATCGCTGTCCCATTGGTCAGCTTCTGAGGTGGCAATGATTCTTGGCCATTCACCAACAGCGGAGGTGGTGGTGGGACCTGGGTAAGAAACTGAGAAAACATCTGATTGATTAGTTTAAGTGTCAACAATGGGACAACTCCTGTGATTACTTGTCTATGTAACTTGCAGGAATACCAGTGGCTATCGCCATTATGTGGCTATACGTACTGTACAAAAATAAGACTTCAACCTACTACCTGTGAGGGGGACATGTCCCTGTTCTGAGTGAGCATGTCAGAGGGGGAGAGCTGGGAGAGTGGACCCAGTGGAGAGTCGTGATTGGCTAGTGTACCCGGAGAAAATGCATCACTGCTGTCCTCGTCCAATGAGGATTCTCCTGCACCCTTTGGAGAATCTGAGAGAGACATTTATTAAACTTCTATTTTGCCGTTCTTCTCGCCAAACAAATGATCGTCTACAACAACAAGTTGATTAGTTGTGAGGTTGAGTCTCACTACAACAAACATCAACTGTATTTCAAACAGAGGGAATAGTAATTGGTAATACAAAAAGAGGCGATGGCCAAACCAGAATGACTAATGATGGAAGTGGTCACAGTCTCTCCAGCACAAGGATTTAGCAATAACAATGTCCCCACACCAGTCCAGTATTGTGAAATGTATGTATTGCAATGATAACATTTGAGGAAGATTTGAACGTGAACCATGAACAGTGATTAATTGAAGATAAGGGAGTTTGGGAGTGGTTGGTTAAATTTGTCTGAGTGAGAGGACTAATTCACCTGGCCAGTAAACGTGTTGCAGTGGACTGTGCACAGGAAGGACGCTCCTACCCAGTTGACTAAGGTGTTGCTGTGTACATACTGGAACTTATATTGTGTATGTACCCAGTAAAGTGTTGCAATGAGAAGTAGTGTTGTATACTTGATCTGTAATGTATGTTACACTGGACAATAACAATGGGTACATACCTAGAACAGAAGTGAGTGTTTCAGTGGACATTCTGTGTGTGTGTGTGTGTGTTGCAGTGGACAGTGTGTGTCCATACCCAGTAGTGAGTGCTGCAGAGGACAGTCCAGGTCTACAGGCAGGATGTTCTTGTGGATGAGCTCTATAGGACCAGGTCTGTGGGAGATCTTATCATTGAGGTCATCAGCCAGCCTGGCCCTCTTCAGCTGCAGCTGCTTGGCCTGCAGAGACGGCTCCGCTGACGTCTCTGTGTGAAGAGGAACAAAAAGACACAGTATTAGGCCGGTTAGATGTACTGCTAAATTCTCTAAAACGACATTGGAGGCAGCTTATGGTAGATAAATGAACACTAAATTCGCTGGCAACAGCTCTGGTGGACATTCCTGCAGTCACAATATGCCAATTTCACACTCCCTCAAAACTTGAGACATTTGTGGCATTGTGTTGTGTGACAAAACTGCACATTTTAGAATAGCCTTTTTTATTGTCCCCAGCACAAGGTGCACCTGTGTAATGATCATGCTGTTTAATCAGCTTCTTGATATGCCACACCTGTCAGTTGAATGGATTATCTTGGCAAAGGAGAAACGCTCACAAACAGAAATGTAAACACATTTTCCATACACACAGAATTTGAGAAATAAGGTTTGTGTGTGTATGGAACATTTCTGGGATCTTTTATTTCAGCTCATGAAACATGGGACCAACACTTTACATGTTGCGTTTACATTTTTGTTCAGTGTAGATCAGCACAAACAGATGCGGTATATTTGGCGCACTGCCTCTAGAGAAGTAGTGTGTGGGGGGTGTAGTTCTGTGGTGATCAGCGAGGGGGCGCTGTGACTCACCCTCCAGTATGTGCATCCTGACCAGCTCTGAGCGCTCAGGACGACTCCTGATCTTCCTCTTCAGATAGTCCTCAGTCTGGAAGAGAGGAGAGGAGAGATGGATGAGAGGAGAAAGGGACAGGCGAGACAGGAGAGGGACAGGCGAGAGAGGAGAGGGAGGAGAGGGAGAAAGGGACAGGAGATGGAGAGAGAGGGTCAGGAGAGGGAGAAAGGGACAGGAGATTGAGAGAGAGGGACAGGAGATTGAGAGAGAGGGACAGGAGATGGAGAGAGAGGGTCAGGAGAGGGAGAAAGGGACAGGAGATTGAGAGAGAGGGACAGGAGATGGAGAGAGAGAGAGAGAGAGAGAGAGGGAGAGAGAGAGAGAGACAGGAGATGGAGAGAGGGAGAGAGAGAGAGAGAGAGGGACAGGAGATGGAGAGAGAGAGAGGGACAGGAGATCGAGAGAGAGAGAGAGGGACAGGAGATCGAGAGAGAGAGAGAGGGACAGGAGATCGAGAGAGAGAGAGAGAGGGACAGGAGATGGAGAGAGAGAGAGGGACAGGAGATGAGAGAGAGGGACAGGAGATGAGAGAGAGAGAGAGGGACAGGAGATGAGAGAGAGAGAGAGAGAGGGACAGGAGATGAGAGAGAGAGAGAGAGAGAGACAGGAGATGAGAGAGAGAGGGGGACAGGAGATGAGAGAGAGAGAGAGGGACAGGAGATGGAGATGGAGAGAGAGGGACAGGAGATGGAGATGGAGAGAAAGAGACAGAAGATGGAGAGAGAGGGACAGAAGATGGAGAGAGAGGGACAGAAGATGGAGAGAGAGGGACAGAAGATGGAGAGAGGGACAGAAGATGGAGAGGGAGAAGGACAGAAGATGGAGAGGGAGAAAGACAGAAGATGGAGAGGGAGAAGGACAGAAGATGGAGAGAGAGAGGGAGAAGGACAGAAGATGGAGAGAGAGAGGGAGAAGGACAGAAGATGGAGATGGAGAGAGAGAGGGACAGGAGATGGAGAGAGAGAGGGACAGGAGATGGAGAGAGAGAGGGACAGGAGATGGAGAGAGAGAGGGACAGGAGATGGAGAGAGAGAGGGACAGGAGATGGAGAGAGAGAGGGACAGGAGATGGAGAGGAGAGGGACAGGAGATGGAGAGAGAGAGGGACAGGAGATGGAGAGAGAGAGGGACAGGAGATGGAGAGAGAGAGAGGGACAGGAGATGGAGAGAGAGAGGGACAGGAGATGGAGAGAGAGAGGGACAGGAGATGGAGAGAGAGAGGGACAGGAGATGGAGAGAGAGAGGGACAGGAGATGGAGAGAGAGAGGGACAGGAGATGGAGAGAGAGAGGGACAGGAGATGGAGAGAGAGAGAGGGACAGGAGATGGAGAGAGAGAGAGGGAGAGGATGCGCTTCAACAAAGACTGCACTTGTTGAACTAAAGAGAGAAAAAGTGCTGGAGAGACTACAAGACTTACCCTAGCTCTCTCCAGATTCCTCCGCTGCTCGTGGAAGGCTGCCGGACTCTTCAGTGCTGTGGTGAGGGAAAGAGAGAAAACAATAAAGGAGAGGGAACGACCGTGAATGAAAACTCAAACAAATGAGTACAGAGTAAATCACTAGTGGAGACAGTGCGAGAGCTGATATTGAGGAACACACGCACAAAGCAGAACTCTCTATATGAAAAAGTCACTGGAGTTCTATCCACCAAACAGTAAGAACAGAAAACAGAACAGTATGTTTTTGTCTTGACTAGTGAGTGACCTGTTTCAGCAGAACAGTGAAGGAGGAACGGCTTGCTATAGTATAAGAGAGGTGTACGCATGAGAACCCATAGAACTATCAATAAAGATGTGAATTACAGCACAGCCAGGAGATTTAAGGAGGACATGTGAGAGCTGAGAGAAGAGTGATGGGATGACTTTCTGAGAGAGGGACTTTCTACACTTATCACTCTCTTCAACTGTATGGGTCTTCAGCATGCCTGTGTGTGTCACATCATTCAGAAGTTGGAAAACACACACACACACACACACACACACACACACACACACACACACACACACACACACACACACACACACACACAGGATGGTTGAACAGGATGTTGGAGGGACACTGCAGATTTCATCATCACCTTTTGCCCAATGTGAAGCCTTAAATCAGCTCAACTGTCAAACAGTGACGTCTGGCCCTGCTGAGTGTGTGTTTATTGAGGGACGCAATTCTGGCGTACAGAAGGGGTCAAGCCGGAGGTTAGGAGGTCAACTAGGAGGGTCGCAGACTGGGACTCCTGTGATGTAACTAATCAAATCAAGTCGACTTTTGCCTACAAATACATGCAAATAGTTCATGGAGGATCCAGCCTTCTGTTTAATTCAGTCTGCTTTATAGCGCCAACTGCACTGCGACTGTAAATCCATGGCATGAGCACATTACGGTCTATTAACTCTACAGAGCCTTGGCGGTAAAGCAGTTCTGCTATAGCTTTGGGCCATGGTCATAAGAAGTCCCTTTTAAACGGCTGGTTGGTAATGCCTCCTCCTCCACAAGAAGACAACCTGACCCTCAGTAATCTGGACTAATCTGGAATCAAGTCCTGTATGTCTGAGCTAGGCCACCGTAGAGACACCTAGTTCTCCTGGCCCGTTGCTGTTGTGTAATAAGACTGGAAGCACAGGGGAGAGAGAGGCCCATCTTATGGCCAGGTTATACACGAAAACAATATGGCCTGGGGGGTGTGGTATGCAGGAGAGAGGCACTGACTGCAAATATACCACAGCTAAGGGCTGTTCTTAGGCACGACGCAACGCAATCAGTGCCTCTCTCCTGTAAGAAGTAGCCCGTGCACTTCCTCCTATCAACAGCTGAACACTGAGTCTCCTCAGTCTCTTCAGCTGCTGAACAGAACACATAACAGGATGTGGACACAGAAGGGGAAGCTGGCTGGCCCACTTGATAACAACACCACCACCACAGAACATAACACAATGTAAATTACAACAACACAATGCAAATTACAACAACAGAACAGGCCTGTCAGTCCAAGGGGACCAGGAACAGACACTGTGCTGTTCAAGAATGCAGAGGGTGACATTCTATTATATTTGCTGGTCTAGACTCTAGAGATAAGAATAGAGTTTTGGCACTACTTACGTGGCATGATCCCTTGGCTGACCAGCTCCTCCCGGGTGCGTCTCTGCTGTAGTTTGAGCTGGAGGACTGCATGACAACAGAGAGAGAGGGATAGAGGAGAGTCAGCAACTGCCAGCATGGAAACAACAACCACATCTTCAAAACTAGAGTTTCAGGCCCAGACTGCCATCCTACACTGAACCATCCATTCGCACGGCAGAGAGGGTATCCTTGTGTCAACAAACACTGGAGTAGACAGCTAGAGCAGGACTCAATGGACAGAACCCACTCCCTCTCTCTTTCGTTTCCTCCCTCACTCTTAAAGAAAAGCTGTGGCAGAGGGCAAAGGGAGGGTGGAGTATGGTGGCATTTATTACAAACTTCCTGTTTCTAAACTCTCAGTTGTTGATTGTGCAGTGCACTTATTAAAACCCACAGAGAATGTATGTGTGTCTGTGAGAGAGCGCAAGAGAGAGATAGAGGGTAAGATAAAGGGAGAGAGAGATTACACAGATCCACAAAGAATTTGAAAACAAACCCAATTTTGATAAACTCCTTTATCTACTGGGTGAAATACCACAGTGTTCCATCACAGAAGCAAGATTTGTGACCTGTTTCCACAAGGGCAACCAGTGAAGAACAAACACCATTGTAAATACAACCTATATTTATGTTTATTTATTTTACCTTTTGTACTTTAACTATTTGCACATCGTAAATAGACAATGACACACGAAATGTCTTTATTCTTTTGGAATGTTTACTGTACATTTTTCTTGTTTATTTCACTTTTTGTATTATCTACTTCACTTGCTTTTGTAATGTTAACATATGTTTCCCATGCCAATAAAGCCCTTACATTGAAAAATGGAATTGAGAGAGATAGAGGGGGGGAAGCGAGAGAGCTAGACGGGGGGTGGAAGAGAGCGAAAGAGAGATAGAGGGGAGATAAACAGAGAACGAAAGAAAGAGAGAGAGAGCAAGAGAGAGATAGAGGGGGAGATAAAAAGAGAGCGAAAGAGAGTGCGAAAGCGAGAGACAGAGGATATAAAGAGCGAAAGAGATAGATATGGGGAGCTAGAGAGAGATAAAGAGATAGATATGGGGAGCTAGAGAGAGATAAAGAGATAGATATGGGGAGCTAGAGAGAGATAAAGAGATAGATATGGGGAGCTAGAGAGAGATAAAGAGATAGATATGGGGAGCTAGAGAGAGATAAAGAGATAGATATGGGGAGCTAGAGAGAGATAAAGAGATAGATATGGGGAGCTAGAGAGAGATAAAGAGATAGATATGGGGAGCTAGAGAGAGATAAAGAGATAGATATGGGGAGCTAGAGAGAGATAAAGAGATAGCGAAAGAGCGAGAGAGATAGTGTGAAAGAGAGCAAGAGAGCGAGATAGATGGGGAGATAGGGAGATAAGAGAGCGAGATAAAGAGAGCGAAAGAGAAAGAGAGCGAGAGAGTGCAAAAGATATATTGGGGAAGATAAAGAGTGAAAGAGATAGAGAATGCGAAAGAGAGCAAAAGAAAGAGAGAAGGGAGATAAGAGAGTGATGAGAGGGGTGAGCTAGAGAGAGCAAAACAGAGAGATGGGGGAACTAGAGAGAGAGAGAGAGAGAGAGAGAGAGAGAGAGAGAGAGAGAGAGAGAGAGAGAAGAGCGAGAGAGTGCGAAAGAGATATTGGGGAAGATGAAGAGTGAAAGAGAGAGAGAAGGGAGATAAGAAAGCGAGAGAGAGAGCGATAAAGAGAGCGATGAGAGGGGGGAGCGAGAGAGAGAGAGAGCGAGATAAAGAGAGCGAAAGAGAGAGCGAAAGAGAGAGAGATATATATGCAGGCAGTAATTCTGTCAGCAGACTGTTTTACCACTGCCATTCTTAGGTCGACCTATTACTATGCATTCTTCACAGCAGCCTGTATTATCAAGCCAACGTGGTTGGTATGCAATGCATCAATGTGAAGAATGCAGAAAGAATTGTTGGTACTGCAAGTCTTGCAACAATTAAGGGAAGTAAGCAGGTCCTTATCAGTCTTCCAGTCAGAACAACTGACCTGACCCCCAGTGGTGTAAAGTACTTACAAATACTTTGAAGTACTACATAAGTAGTTTTTTGGGGTATCTGTACTTTACTATTAATATTTTTTTACAACTTTTACTGTACTACATTCTGAAAGAAAAGAATGTACTTTTTACGTCATACCTTTTCTCTGACAACCAAAAGTACTTGTTACATTTTGAAATGCTTAGCAGGACAGAAAATTGGTCCAATTCACACTCATCAAAAGAACATCCCTGGTCATGACTACTGCCTCTGATCTGGCAGACTCACTAAACACAAATGCTCCGTTTGTAAATTATGTCTGAGCGATGGAGTGTGCCTCTGGCTATCTAGAAATGTAAAAAACAAGAAAACGGTGCCATCTGGTTTGCTTAATATAGGGAATTTGAAATGATTTATACTTTTGATACTTAAGTATATTTAGTAATTATATTTACTTTTGATACTTAAGTATATTTAAAACCAAAAACGTTTAGTTTTTACTCAAGTAGTATTTTACTGAGTGACTGAGTAATTTTATATTATGATATTTTTACTTTTACTCAAGTATGACAATTGGGTACTTTTTCCACCATTGCTGACCCCTAACCACCTAAACTACTTTGAGTTTGAGTCACACATCTCTTGAAAGGACTCAGGCTAAGTGAGTGTCCTGCTTCCCTGTCCCTTCAGTCCAGACCTAAATCTAAATACTCTTCCACACCTCTCCTTTCCATCCATGTCGTCATTCCTTCTGGACCACTGACATCTGAAATCAAGGGGCACAGTTCTAAGTTCCACCATGAAGATCCCTCTGGATCTGCTGTAGTCATGGAGGAAGTAGGACGAGAAAAATACTATTTATTAGAATACAGGCCCCAGGCATCCACAGTTAGAGAGGAGGGAAGAATAAGGAGAGAAGAGAAAGAAGAAAGATGAGAGAAAGCGAGAGAGAAAGCGAGATAAGAGAGAGAGCAAGAGACGAAAGTTGAGAGAGAGAGAATGCAGAGTACAACCCATATTTATGTTTATTTATTTTCCCTTTTGTACTTTGCACATATATTTGAAATGTCTATTATTTTGCAACTTTTGTGAGTGTAATATTTAATGTTAATTTTTATTGTTTATTTTACTTTTGTTTATTATCTACTTCACTTGCTTTGGCAATGTTAACATGTTTCCTATGACAATAAAGCCCCTTGAATTGAATTGAAAGAGAGAATAAAGACAAGAGAGAATGCAGAGAGACAGAAGAAAGATGAGAGAGAGGATAGAGAGAGAATGCAGAGAGAGAGCAAACTAGAATGCTATTTGGCCCTAAACAGAGAGTACAGTGGCAGAATACCTGACAACTGTGACTGACCCAAACTTACGGAAAGCTCTGACTATGTACAGACTCAGTGAGCATAGCCTTGCTACTGAGAATGGTCGCCGTTGGTAGACCTGGCTCTCAAGAGAAGACAGGCTATGTGCACACTGCCCACAAAATGAGGTGGAAACTGAGCTGCACTTCCTAACCTCCTACCAAATGTATGACCATATTAGAAACACATATTTCCCTCAGATTACATAGATCGACAAAGAATTTGAAACAAACCCAAGTTTGATAAACTCCCATATCTATTAGGTGAAATACCACAGTGTGCCATCACAGCGGCAAGATTTGTGACCTGTTACCACAAGAAAAGTCAACCAGTTAAGAACAAACACCATTGTAAATACAACCCATATTTATTTTCCCTTTTGTACTTTAACTATTTGCACATCGTTACAACACTGTATATAGACAATATGACATTTGAAATGTCTTTATTATTTTGGAACTTCTGTGAGTGTAATGTTTACAGTTAATTTGTATTGTTCATTTCACTTATGTTTATCTATTTCACTTGTTTTGGCAATGTTAACATATGTTTCCCATGCCAATAAAGCCCCTTGAATTGAATTGAGAGAGAAGAAAGATGAGAGAATGCAGAGAGTGTGAGAGAGAAAAAGAGAGACAAAAGAACAGGGAGGAGGGCCAACAGTGTGCTCATGTGTCATTAGGTCTAATTAAATATGTCTGCCACTGTCCCCAAAGGGCCTCCAGACCTGGCACAGCATAGCCCACACCTACTGTGTGCGTGCGTGTGTACACACACGGTTAAGACCGTTGGGCCAGTAACCAAAATGTCGCTGGTTCAAATCCCCAAATCTGACGTTCTGCCCTTGAGCAAGGCAATTAAGCCCCAGTAACAACTGTTCCCAGAATAAGGCCCCCCCCACACCTCTCTGATTCAGAGGGGTTGGGTTAAATGCACAAGACACATTTCAGTTGAATGCATTCAGTTCTGCAACTGACTAGGTATCCCTTCCCCTTTCCCACACACACCACACACACCTAGAAGTCTCCCTTATAAACTCACATGCGCACACACACTTGGCATGGCCATTGGAACAGTTCTATTTGGAAAGCACAGTAATCATCCAATGACCTCACCATTTGGACATTAGCTTGATCATTACACATCACAACCAGGGAGTTATATAAGGAATGGCCGAAGCCAATGACTTATTATGGTTCACGGCACGCATCAATAAGAAAGGAGCAAGAAGAGGATGTATGAAGAGGATGTATGAAGCTTGACAGAAGTCTGGTCACCATACAGAACCGAACCAAACCCAAAGCTTTTGCTAGACAATAAACTTGGGAATTATAACATCTAGGGGGAGGCTACATCTAAAATGACAAACACACAAATCACATCTCCCCTCTCCACTGAGTGTCTTCTAACCCCACCCACCCACCTTCTTTTAGTCGTCTTACCCCACCCACCTTTTAGTCGTCTAACCCCACCCACCCACCTTCTTTTAGTCTTCTTACCCCACCCACCCACCTTTTAGTCGTCTAACCCCACCCACCCACCTTCTTTTAGTCTTCTTACCCCACCCACCCACCTTTTAGTCGTCTAACCCCACCCACCCACCTTCTTTTAGTCGTCTAACCCCACCCACCCACCTTCTTTTAGTCTTCTTACCCCACCCACCCACCTTTTAGTCGTCTAACCCCACCCACCCACCTTCTTTTAGTCGTCTAACCCCACCCACCCACCTTTTAGTCGTCTAACCCCACCCACCCACCTTTTAGTCGTCTAACCCCACCCACCCACCTTCTTTTAGTCTTCTTACCCCACCCACCCACCTTTTAGTCGTCTAACCCCACCCACCCACCTTTTAGTCTTCTTACCCCACCCACCCACCCACCTTTTAGTCGTCTAACCCCACCCACTTTCTTTTAGTCGTCTAACCCCACCCACCTTCTTTTAGCCTTCTAACCCCACCCACCCACCTTCTTTTAGTCGTCTAACCCCACCCACCCACCTTCTTTTAGTCGTCTAACCCCACCCACCCACCTTCTTTTAGTCGTCTAACCCCACCCACCCACCTTCTTTTAGTCGTCTAACCCCACCCACCCACCTTCTTTTAGTCGTCTAACCCCACCCACCCACCTTCTTTTAGTCGTCTAACCCCACCCACCCACCTTCTTTTAGTCGTCTAACCCCACCCACCCACCTTCTTTTAGTCGTCTAACCCCACCCACCCACCTTCTTTTAGCCTCGTCTAACCCCACCCACCCACCTTCTTTTAGTCGTCGTCTAACCCCACCCACCCACCTTCTTTTAGTCGTCTAACCCCACCCACCCACCTTCTTTTAGTCGTCTAACCCCACCCACCCACCTTCTTTTAGTCGTCTAACCCCACCCACCCACCTTTTAGTCGTCTAACCCCACCCACCCACCTTCTTTTAGTCGTCTAACCCCACCCACCCACCTTCTTTTAGTCGTCTAACCCCACCCACCTTTTTTTAGGCTGTGATAAGTATGTCTCCCGTAATCCATCCTCAAGTCCTGCTTGTCCAGCTCTTCCCCCATTGGAACATAGTCCAAGGGGGCGGGCTCAAAGGACAGGAAGTGGTTGGTGTCCAGCATTATCATTTAGACTTGCTATTAATTATCTTTGTAAACATTTCATTTTCATAAAGAGGTGTCGTCGTTCAAGTCTTGAATGGACGCTGATATAGCGGTGGCCACCGATATGGAGCGAAAGGCAGGGGGGTCTCTAAAAAGAGGTCTCGTCTGCAATAGACGAAATCAAGATCGTATTGGCTTTCCTTTCACCTACGTCGAGGCAGGGAGAAGACGTTAGTCTTATTCATTGCTTGTCCAGATAAATTCTGACTGTGCTTGTCAAAGGTTGATTAAGAAAAAGTAGCTTGAAAATTCTATCAAAAGAGGGGATGTGATTTGATTCAAGAAAGCTTGTGCCGTCTTCTGTCTTCCAGGTCAGAACGTCCATTTTCTTCTCTGTCTCTCCATCCTTCCCTCGTTTTCTCTCGTCGTGACAGTCAGCTAGAAACGATAGAGCTGCTCCACTAAGGTGTCCAATGAGACGGTGGAAATCGACAGGGTAAAGCCAAAGATGAAAAAGAGAGAACGAGGGATGAGAGAAAGAGGGCAGCAGCAGAAGGCGAGCCCAGAGAGAGACTGCTCTGCTTGCGGCTCCTCAGTCACGACATACGCGCGTGCACGTGGTGGTGTTAGTGATATAGTTCTCCCACGCAGCTGTTACCATTCATTCAGTTACAATCTGAATCTCTGCCCACATACAGTACTGTACCAGTCAAAAGTTGACACAGCGACTCAATCAAGGGGTTTTCTTTATTTTTACTATTTTCTACAATGTAGAATAATAGTGAAGACATCGAAACAATGAAATAAATAAAAAAAATAACCCAAAAATATTTACCAGGTATGTTTACTGGGAACACATTGTCATTTACAGCAACAACCTGGGGAATAGTTACAGGGAGAGGAGGGGAACGAATGAGACAATTGTAAGCTGGGGATGATTAGGTGACTGATGGTATGAGGGACAGATTAGGAATTTAGCCAGGTCACCGGGGTTAGCACCCCTTAATCTTTCGATAAGTGCCATGGGATCTTTAGAGACCACAAAGTCAAGACACCCATTTAACGTCCCATCTGAAAGACGGCACCCTACACAGGGCAATGTCCCCAATTACTGCCCTGGGGCATTGGGATATTTTGTTTTGAACAGAGGAAAGGGTGCATCCTACTGGCCCTCCAACACTACTTCCAGCAGCATCTGGGTCTCCCATCCAAGGACCGACCAGGACCAACCATGCTTAGCTTCAGAAGCAAGGCAGCAGCGGGATGCTGGGTGGTATGCTGTAGTGAAATCATGTAGTAACCAAAAAAGTGTTATACAATATATATTTTAAACTCTTCAAAGTAGCCACCCTTTGCCTTGATGACAGCTTTGCACACTCTTGGCATTCTCTCAACCAGCTTCATGAAGTAGTCACCTGGAATGCATTTCAATTAACAGGTGTGTCTTGGTAAAAGTTAAATTTGTCAAATTTTTTCCTTCTTAATGCGTTTGAGCCAAATCAGTTGTGTTGTGACAAGGTAGGGGTGGTACAGTTGAAGTCGGAAGTTTACGTACACCTTAGTCAAATAAATGTAAACTCAGTTTTCACAATTGCTGACATTTAATCCTAGTAAAAATTCCCTGTCTTAGGTTAGTTAGGATCACCACTTTATTTTAAGACTGTGAAATGTCAGAATAATAGTAGAGAGGATGATTTATTTAAGCTTTTATTTCTTTCATCACATTCCCAGCGGGTCAGAAGTTTACATACACTCAATTAGTATTTGGTAGCATTGCCTTTAAATTGTTTAACTTGGGTCAAACGTGTCAGGTAGCCTTCCACAAGCTTCCCACAATAAGCTGGATGAATTTTTGGCCCATTCCTCCTGACAGAGCTGGTGTAACAGTCAGGTTTGTAGGCCTCCTTGCTCGCACACGCTTCTTCAGTTCTGCTCACAAATATTCTATAGGATTGAAGTCAGGGCTTTGTGATGGCCATTCCAATACCTTGACTTTGTTGTCCTTAAGCCATTTTGCCACAACTTTGGAAGTATGCTTGGGGTCATTGTCCATTTGGAAGACCCATTTGCGACCAAGCTTTAACTTCCTGACTGATGTCTTGAGATGTTGCTTCAATATATCCACATAATTTTCCCTTCCTCATGATGCCATCTATTTGTGAAGTGCACCAGTCCCTCCTGCAGCAAAGCACCCGCACAACATGATGCTGCCACCCCCGTGCTTCACGGTTGGGATGATGTTCTTTGGATTGCAAGCCCCCCCCCCCCCCCCCCCCTTTTCCTCCAAACATAACAATGGTCATTATGGCCAAACAGTTCTGTTTCATCAGATCAGAGGACATTTCTCCAAAAAGTACGATCTTAGTCCCCACGTGCAGTTGGAACTTTTTTTATGGTGATTTTGGAGCAGACCTGGTTGAGCGGCCTTTCAGGTTATGTCGATATAGGTCTCGTTTTACTGTGGATATAGATACTTTTGTACCCGTTTCCTCCAGCATCTCCACATGGTCCTTTGCTGTTGTTCTGGGATTGATTTGCACTTTTCGCACCAAAGTACGTTCATCTCTAGGAGACAGAACTCGTCTCCTTTCTGAGCAGTATGATGCCTGCGTGGTCCCATGGTGTTTATACTTGCGTGCTATTGTTTTTACAGATGTGGTACCTTCAGGCGTTTGGAAATTGCTCCCAAGGATGAACCAGATTTGTAGTCTACAATTTTCTTTCTGAGGTCTTGGCTGATTTCTTTTGATGTTCCCATGATGTCAAGCAAAGAGGCACTGAGTTTGAATGTAGGCCTTGAAATACATCCACAGGTACACCTCCAATTGGCTAAAATGATGTCAATTAGACCATCAGAAGCTTCTAAAGCCATGACATCATTTTCTGGAATTTTCCAAGCTGTTTAAAGGCACAGTCAACTTAGTGTATGTAAACTTCTGACCCACTGGAATTGTGAAACAGTTAATTATAAGTGAAGTAATCTGTCTGTAAACAGTTGTTGGAAAAATTACTTGTGTCATGCACAAAGTAGATGTCCTAACCAACTTGCCAAAACTGAAGTTTGTTAACAAGAAATTTGTGGAGTGGTTGAAAAACGAGTTTCAATGACTCCAACCTAAGTGTATGTAACCTTCAGACTTCAACTGTATATATAAGATAGCCCTACTAGGTAAAAGACCTAGTCCATATTACGGCAAGAATAGCTCAAATAAGCAAAGAGAAACGACAGTCCATCATTACTTTAAGACATGAAGGTCAGTCAATCCGGAACATTTCAAGAACTTTGAAAGTTTCTTCAAGTGCAGTTGCAAAAACTATTAAGCTATGGTGAAACTGGCTCTCATGAGGACCGCCACAGGAAAGGAAGTCCCAGAGTTACCTCTGCTGCAGAGGATATGTTCATTAGAGTTACCAGCCTCAGGAATTGCAGCCCAAATAAATGCTTCACTGAGTTCAAGTAAGAGACATATCTCAACATCAACTGTTCAGAGACTGCGTGAACCAGGCCTTCATGGTCGAATTGCTGCAAAGAAACCACGACTAAAGGACACCAATAAGAAGAAGACTTGCTTGGGCCAAGAAACACGAGCAAAAGACATTAGACCGGTGGAAATCTGTCCTTTGGTCTGATGAGTCCAAATTGGAGATTTTGGTGACAGCGTGTCTTTGTGAGACGCAGAATAGGGGAACGGATGATCTCTGCATGTGTGGTTCCCACCGTGAAGCATGGAGGAGGTGCGATGGTGTGGGGGTGCTTTGCTGGTAACACTGACGTTGATTTATTTAGAATTCAAGGCACACTTAACAAGCATGGCTACCACAGAATTCTGCAGCGATACGCCATCCCATCTGGTTTGCGCTTAGTGGGACTATCATTTGTTTTTCAACAGGACAATGACCCAACATACCTCCAGGCTATGTCAAGGCTATTTGACCAAGAAGAGTGTTGGAGTGCTGCATCAGATGACCTGGTCTCCACAATCACCCGAACTCAACCCAATTGAGATGGTTTGGGATGAGTTGGACCGCAGAGTGAAGGAAAAGCAGCCAACAAGTGCTCAGCATGTGTGGGAACTCCAAGACTGTTGGAAAAGCATTCCAGGTGAAGCTGGTTGAGAGAATGCCAAGAGTGTGCAAAGCTGTCAAGGCAAAGGGTTGCTACTTTGAAGAATCTAAAATATATTTTGATTTGTTTAACACTTTATTGGTTACTACAGGATTACATATGTATTATTTCAGAGTTTTGATATCTTCACTATTATCTTACAATGTAGAAAATAGTAAAAATAAAGAAAAACCCTTGAATGAGTAGGTGTCCAAACTTTTGATGGGTACTGTACCTCCCCCCTCCCATTCACAGCTCAACCTACAGACACAGTCTCCAACCAGAGAAAAGGGTTTTGTTAATAAACAACACGTTATTCTGATGACCTACTTGAGACATTTAGAACACACAGCGATCATGTTAATGGTTTTGGTGAGTCATCATTCATAGTTAAAATGCAGGAGACTTTATCCAATCAGTGATGACAATGACCTTGAAGTACAACCGGCTTTCCATTTCTCTCAGTACTGTATATTTTACTCTATGATGGAACATATTCATACATTGAGTATCTATGGCTCTTTGTGTGATTTGCAAACTTTGTGTAGTAGAACAACTGCAATGGAATACCTCATGCCATTTTGCAGTGAGTTGCGGCAACTCCTACATCCCATGCTAGAATACAGCGACAGAGATGGCACTACCCAATTTCAAAATGAATTATTGCTGACCAGTCGGTTTGGGAACTACGGCATGTTAAGGGTCTTGGAAGACCCCTCAGGCATAGTCTCGCAAAGCCTCACACTTGGGCGTATTGAAGAGATTATCTGAGGCCTAGTGTTTCCCACCTACCCCTAACATTGTATGAGGCAAAGTGGGGCCCCTGTCAATCCAATGTTTGTTTTGACATTTGAGTCATTAAGGCGATCTTACCCAGGGTGCATTCAGCGAAGGAAACAGCCACACAGCACCCTCAGTGAAACCCTCTTCTATGTTGTTTCAGCAGGATATAGTATTTCTATGGAGTTCTGAGTAATTAATTGACTCAAACATCCAGGGGAAGCGTGAAGGAACGAGCGGTCGGGCACTGCCACTGACTCCCCCACACCAAAGTCACCTTGCTGGATCGGCCCCGTCCTGGGGAGGAGGAAGAGGAGGAGGAAGAGGAGGAGGAGGCTGGAACTCCTGGAGAGACAGAGCCAGACCAATAACCTCCCACCTTTCACAACCTCATTTCCCTCCATACACGTACTTACATGTGTGCATTCGGGTGCGTGTGTACCAGCTCTGTTAAGGGTGGGACGGCTACAAGCAAGTTGGGCGGTACGGGCCGTTCATCCAGAAAACAGATCTCAAAACAAGGGAGTGACTAGGGAACATAAAGGCAGTCGTTAAAATTCCTCCAGCTTAAACAGGTGGTTTTTTTCTGCCCTTCCGGTTTCTCTCTCCCTTGGAATTCACTGCATACCAAGTGTTTATGTTCTGTGACTCTGGGATGCCCTTCCCTTACAACAATCTATAGTCCTAGCACCGCTCTGTTCAGTCAGTCTCTGTATCCATTGCTGAACAGATTGGATCTCAATAACAACACTGTCGCTGCAACACTGGAGCCAATATCTAACAAATGTGTGTAATAAAAATCCAGCTGCATAATGTGAGCAGTGTTGGGACAAATAAACAGAGGAGGGGATTGTATGTGGTTAGGCAGGACTAACAGAAGCCAACAAAGACCCTGGTTGTGGGTTCATTACCTGTTAGGGGTGGTTCAGGTGGGATTATATATGAGGAAATCTGTTCACCTAAGTGGTGTGTTGTTTTACAAGGTAAGCAAAACATGGATGATAAGAAAACTAAAAGAAACCAGATATACGCTAACTCAAGTTGTAAAGTCACAGTCTAAGACAGCACCTTGTGGATAATACCATGCAGAGTAAACAGAAGGGTTTGATGGTGAGCGATAGCAAGCACACATGATCAGTGTCCACACTGTGACTCCTCAAAACAACACGCCTCACTATTCAGCAAACAGAGTGAGTAAGAGAGAGCAAAGGACAGACACACAGACAGCGGGGTAGACGGACACCCAGACGGCGGGGCAGACAGTGAGAGCGAGAGCGAGAGAGACAGACAGAGAGACAGAGAGAAAGGGCGATAGGGAGGGAGGAGAGAGAGAGAGAGCGAGAGAGAGAGATAGGGAGGGAGAGAGGGAGGGTGAGGTCTAGGGAGAGAGAGGAATGGAGAGAGGGCGAGGAAGGGAGAGAGAGGGCAAGGAAGGGAGAGAGAGGGCAAGGAAGGGAGAGAGAGGGCGAGAAAAGGCGAGAGAGCGAGCAAGGAAGGGAGAGTGGGCGAGGAAGGGAGAGAGTGAGGGAGGGAATGAGGTGAGGCTGAGTTCAGCTAGTTAGGTTAGCAGTGAGAGAGAAAGACAAGGAGAGGAGGAGAAAGAGAAAGGAAATAGAGAAAGGGCGTTCCTTTTACAGGCGCTCTGTTTTGGTAATAGTTCTGTAATATAACAGACATCTGAGATCACTTCATTCTGCACCACATAAGCCCCTAGCCTAATTCACAGAAAACAGATGCCATATCATTCCCCTTACAGTTACGGTCTAGCCCCTAAAGCACCAGCAGGCATGCAGTCTGGAACATGGTTCCGGTTACATGTGACGAAGAGAAAAGAACAGATTGAATCATTCGGAAAGAGGATGATTCATGTCATTCTGTCGTATAGGATAACAATTTAAAAGAGAACAGAGAGCAGCAAAGTCAAATTCATTTTGTTATGGTTATTTATCAAATTACAAGTGTTAATGTCTCTTTAGTCATGTGTTTCTATTTCCTCAATCATCTCTTCACCTCTGTCCTCTTCTCTTAACAGAGGCCTCACTGAGTTGGTGCAGCAAAAAAGGCAGACTCCACACTGTGGTATATTGCTGTAGCATTAGTTCCAAGGTATTTATTGTAGATTTATTGGAAACATTACATCAAGCGTAGTCAGCCTCTCACTGGTGGTACAGTATTAGAGTAACTAGTAATACAGTCACATCTTCTGGAGTGTGTCTATAGAAGAGCAGCGATCCCCATCTCTGATCACTATCGCTGCAGAACCACTATCACTCGAAGGGCCAGCCTGTGATTACTACATCCATTTTTGATATATAGCCATTGATTCTTGTAGAATATAACTTAGGAATGCTTCATGAGCTTAGTTCAACTGTCTAAACCCATCAGAATCCAAAATATAAACATGTTTGTTTAACACCCTTGGTAAACAATAATAATTGTAAACAAACACTGTATAGCCTCAAAACATGGTTAAAACGATAATATTTGATATCACGAATGGTCAGTCCTTGCATCCATTGCTCTCTGTCTATGAATTTGAAAGTGGTTACATTTCTCCAGCCCCATCTCTCAGCTGTGACACAGTGGTGGGGTGTTCACTTTGTTATTGTTTGAACTGCAGATTGCCCCTTTAATACTCCTCTTACTTGTTGAGTCTTATGTAACATTAGGATGGTAAAGGGTCTGCGTGTGTGATCACGCTCTCCGTAGCCGACGTGAGTAAGACCTTTAGACAGGTCAACATACACAAGGCTGTGGGGCCAGACGGATTACCAGGACGTGTGCTCCGGGCAAGTGCTGACCAACTGGCAGGTGTCTTCACTGACATTTTCAACATGTCCCTGATTGAGTCCCTGACTGATGTTTCAAGCAGACCACCATAGTCCCTGTGTCCAAGAACACAAAGGCAACCTGCCTAAATGACTACAGACCTGTAGCACTCACGTCCGTAACCATGAAGTGCTTTGAAAGGCTGGTATTGGCTCACATCAACACCATTATCCCAGAAACCCTAGACCCACTCCAATTTGCATACCACACTAACAGATCCACAGACGATGCAATCTCTATTGCACTCCACACTGCCCTTTCCCACCTGGACAAAAGGAACATTTATGTGAAAATGCTACTCATTGACTACAGCTCTGCGTTCAACACCATAGTACCCTCAAAGCTCATCACTAAGCTAAGGATCCTGGGAATAAACACCTCCCTCTGCAACTGGATCCTGGACTTCCTGACGGGCCGCCCCCAGGTGGTGAGGGTAGGTAGCAACACATCTGCCACGCTGATCCCCAACACTGGAGCTCCCCAGGGGTGCGTGCTCAGTCCCCTCCTGTACTCCCTATTCACCCACAACTGCATGGCCAGGCACGACTCCAACACCATCATTAAGTTTGCAAACACCACAACAGTGGTAGGCCTGATCACCGACAACGACGAGACAGCCTATAGGGAGGAGGTCAGGGACCTGGCCAGGTGGTGCCAGAATAACAACCTATCCCTCAACGTAACCAAGACTAAGGAGATGATTGTGGACTACAGGAAAAGGAGGACCGAGCACGCCCCCATTCTCATCGACGGGCTGTAGTGGAGCAGGTTGAGAGCTTCAAGTTCCTTGGTATCCACATCAACAACAAACTAGAATGGTCCAAACACACCAAGACAGTCGTGAAGAAGGCACGACAAAGCCTATTCCCACTCAGGAAACTAAAAAGATTTGGCATGGGTCCTGAGATCCTCAAAAGCTTCTACAACTACAACATCGAGAGCATCCTAACTGGTTGCATCACTACCTGGTACGGCAATTGCTCGGCCTCTGACCGCAAGGCACTACAGAGGGTAATGCGTACGGCCCAGTACATCACTGGTGTTAAGCTGCCTGCCATCGAGGTGCTCTACACCAGGCGGCGTCAGATGAAGGCCCTAAAAATTGTCAAAGACCCCAGCCACCCCAGTCATAGACTGTTCTCTCTACTACCGCATGGCAAGCGGTACCGGAGTGCCAAGTCTAGGACAAAAAGGCTTCTCAACAGTTTTTACCCCCAAGCCATAAGACTCCTGAACAGGTAATCAAATGGCTACCCAGACTATTTGCATTGTGTGTCCCTCCCAACCCCTCTTTTTATGTAGCTGCTACTCTCTGTTTATCATATATGCATAGTCACTTTAACTATACATTCATGTACATACTACCTCAATTGGGCCGACCAACCAGTGCTCCCGCACATTGGCTAACCGGGCTATCTGCATTGTGTCCCGCCACCCACCACACCCTCTTTTACGCTACTGCTACACTCTGTTCATCATATATGCATAGTCACTTTAACCATATCTACATGTACATACTACCTCAATCATTCTGACTAACCGGTGTCTGTATGTAGCCTCGCTACTTTTATAGCCTCGCTACTGTATATAGCCTGTCTTTTTACTGTTGTTTTATTTCTTTACCTACCTATTGTTCACCTAACACCTTTTTTGCACTATTGGTTAGAGCCTGTAAATAAGCATTTCACTGTAAGGTCTACACCTGTTGTATTCGGCACACGTGACAAATAAACTTTGATTTGATCATCATGTGTAGGCATTGATAGACTAACTGATAAGATACAATGACTTTTAAGTAAAGTGAGGAGGAGAGGCCCAAACCTTGCACGGTTTACACCCCTCTGTTATCAACACAATTCATCTCCTTCTGGATGACGCATAATAACAAAGACAAGTCCACAACGACCTCTCAGTCAGATGAATCAACTATAATGTTCAGGAGAGTGTTTACTATAATTCACTAGGTAAAGTCTATTGTATAGAGACAGACACGGTGTGTGGATGGACAATAGAAGCGGGAGAACATTTTCCCAGTGAAAATAGATCCTGCACTGTATGTTTGATATACCAACATATGTGTGTGAATATTTATGAATGTCTACCTCTGCGAGTTTATATTGCGCATGTGAGCGTGTTTGTGTGAATGTGGATGTACAGTACCAGTCAAAAGATTGAACACACCTTCTCATTCAAGGGTTAATAGATTTTTTACAATTTTCTACAACATAGAATAATAGTGAAGACATCAAAACTATGAAATAACACATGGAATCATGTAGTAACCAAAAAAGTGTTAAAAAAAATCTAAATACTTTCAAATAGTCACCCTTTGCCTTCACAGCTTCGCACACTCTTGGCATTCTCTCAACCAGCTTCACCTGGAAAGCTTTTCCAACTGTCTTGAAGGAGTTCCCACATATGCTGAGCACTTGTTGGCTGCAATTTCTTTCACTCTGCGGTCCAACTCATCCCAAACCATCTCAATTGGGTTGAGGTCGGGTGATTGTGGAGGCCAGGTCATCTGATGCAGCACTCCATCACTCTCATTCTTGGTCAAATAGCCCTTACACCGCCTGGAAGTGTGTTCGGTCATTGCCCTGCTGAAAAACAAATGAGAGTTGGGACTAAGTGTAAACCATATGGGATGGTGTATCGCTGCAGAATGCTGTGATAGACATGCTGGTTAAGTGTGCCTTGAAATCTAAATAAATCCCTGACATTGTCACCAGCAAAGCACCCCCACACCTCCTCCATGCTTCACGGTGGGAACTACACATGCAGAGATTTGTTCACCTACTGTGTGTCCCACAAAGACACAGCAGTTGTAACCAAAAATCTCACATTTGGACTCATCAGACCAAAGGACAGATTTCCACCGGTCTAATGTCCATTGCTCGTGTTTCTTGACCAAAGCAAGTCTCTTCTTCTTATTGGTGTCCTTAGAAGTGGTTTCATTGCAGCAATTCGACCATGAAGGCCTGATTCACGCAGTCTCCTCTGAACAGTTGATGTTGAAATGTGTGTTATTTGAACTCAGTAAAGCATTTATTTGTGCTGCAATCTGAGGTGCAGTTAACTCTAATGAACATATCCTCTGCAGCAGAGGTAACTCTGGGTCTTCCTTTCCTGTGGTGGTCCTCATGAGAGCCAGTTTCATCATAGCGCTTGATGGTTTTTGCTACTGCCCTTGAAGAAACTTTCAAAATGTTAGATTTTTTTCTCTCGGATTGACTGACCTTGATGTCATAAAGTAATGGACTGTTCTTGCTATAATATGGACTTGGTCTTTAACCAAATAGGGCTATCTTCTGTATACCACCCCTACCTTGTCACAACACAACTGATTGGCTCAAATGCATTAAGAAGGGAAGAAATTCCACAAATTAACAAGGCACACCTGTTAATTGATATGCATTCTAGGTGACTGCCTCGTGAAGCTGGTTGAGAGAATGCCAAGTGTGCAAAGCTGTCATCAAGGCAAAGGGTGCTACTTTTCACAATCTCAAACATTAAATATATTTTGATTTGTTTAACACTTTTTTGGTTACTACATGATTCCATGTGTTATTTCATAGTTTTGATGTCTTCACTATTATTCTACAATGTAAAAAATAGTAAAAATAACGAAAAACCCTGGAATGAGAAGGTGTGTCCAAACGTTTGACTGGTACTGTACATCTGTCCGCTGTATAGATACAATTGAAGTCGGAAGTTTACATACACTTATGTTGGAGTCATTAAAACTTGTTTTTCAACCACTCCACAAATTTCTTGCCAACAAACTATAGTTTTGGCAAGTCGGTTAGGACATCTACTTTGTGCATGACACAAGTAATTTTTCCAACAATTATTTACAGACAGATTATTTCACTTATAATTCACTGTATCACAATTCTAGTGGGTCAGAAGTTTACATACACTAAGTTGACTGTGCCTTTAAACAGCTTGGAAAATTCCAGAAAATGATGTCATGGCTTTAGAAGCTTCTGATAGGCTAATTTACATTATTTGAGTCAATTGAAGGTATAACTGTAAGTATTTCTAGGCCTACCTTCAAACTCAGTACCTCTTTGCTTGACGGCATGGGAAAATGAAAAGAAATCAGCTAAAAACTCAGAAAATAAATTGTAGACCTCCACAAGTCTGGTTCATCCGTGAAGTACAGGGGTGGCAGCATCATGTTGTGGGGGTGCTTTGCTGCAGGAGGGACTGGTGCACTTCACAAAATTGATGGCATCATGAGGAAGGGAAAATTATGTGGATATATTGAAGCAACATCTCAAGACATCAGTCAGGAAGTTAAAGCTTGGTCGCAAATGGGTCTTCCAAATGGACAATGACCCCAAGCATACTTCCAAAGTTGTGGCAAAATAGCTTAAGGACAACAAACTCAAGGTATTGGAGTGGCCATCACAAAGCCCTGACTTCAATCCTATAGAAAATTTGTGGCCAGAACTGAAAAAGTGTGTGCGAGCAAGGAGGCCTACAAACCTGACTCAGTTACACCAGCTCTGTCAGGAGGAATGGGCCAAAATTCACCCAACTTTTTGTGGGAAGCTTGTGGAAGGCTACCCGAAACGTTTGACCCAAGTTAAACAATTTAAAGGCAATGCTACCAAATACTAATTGAGTGATGTAAACTTCTGACCCACTGGGAATGTGATGAAAGAAATAAAAGCTGAAATAAATCATTCTCTACTATTATTCTGACATTTCACATTCTCAAAATAAAGTGGTGATCCTAACTGACCTAAGACAGGGCATTTTTACTAGGATTAAATGTCAGGAATTGTGAAAAACTGAGTATAAATGTCTTTGGCTAAGGTGTATGTAAACTTCCGACTTCAACTGTAGCAGCGGTTGCCAAGAGCAACAGGCTGTGGTTGGCTGATATAGCAGCTACTATAGCTTAAGGGGACAACCTATCCCAGGAGACTGCTTAGTTGTGCTCAGAATTTGTATTACTCCAGGACTTTATTGGATAACAAATCAAAGCTGTATCTAATGAAGCACGGTGATATGCAACAGTAAAAAGCCTTTTTGTGTGTATGAGTGTGAGTGTGAGAGAATCGTCGTGGGTACCAGAAATCCCCACGATGACAAAGGCTATTTTAGGCTTAGGGGATAGGTTTAGGGTTACAATTAAGGTCATAATTAGGGTTAGGTTTAGGATTAAGGGTTAAAGTAAGGGTTAACCCCATGTACATATACAGTGCCTTCAGAAAGTATTCACACCCTTTGACTTTTTCCACATTGTGTTGCGTTTCGGCCTGGATTTAAAATAGTTTTTAATTGAGATTGTGCCACTGGCTTATACACAATACAACAATGTCAAAGTGGAATGTTTTCTTAAATGTCTACAAATTAATTAAAAATGTAAAGCTGAAATGTCTTGAGTCAAGAAGTATTCAACCCTTCATTATGGGACGCATAAATAAGTTCAGGAGTACAAATGTGCTTAACAAGTCACATAACCTAAATGACAGAGTGAAAAGAAGGAAGCCTGTACAGTATAAATATATTCCAAAACATGCATCCTGTTCGCAACAAGGCATAAAGTAAAACTGCAAAAAATATGCCAAAGAAATGAACTTGTTTTTTAAATTATTGAATATCAGAAACATACAATATACTTGCAGTGAAGCCGGTCAACAACTACATCATACCAGTCATCCAACAGACTCCCATTCAGAGAGACACACAGAAGCATCCAGGGTCAATGCCCTGCTCAAGGTCACGTTGATAGATCTGCCACTAGGCCAAAAAACGTGAACCTGAACCCTCCAAGATCCCCCCACAGTTCCCCAATAGCTGCCCCTCAACCATCTGAGACCCCTCCCACAGTCCCCCCCAAAAATAAAAACACAATTAATTTCATTCCCCACCCACAAGAACCCCCCAATACACCAACACCCAAGAGAATGAACTAAAGAGAAAAAAGACAGAAAAAAAACAGCAAACAATGCAAAATTAAAAAAACACAAAACAAAGGACATCAAAGACAACTAAAATCATAACAGCAATGCCAACTGAATATGTTTGTGTGCATGTCTGGCACTATTACATGTATGTGTGTGTTCTTGTTTATTTGAATGAGAGTGTGTGTCTATGCATGTGTACAAACTCCTGCACGGTATCAGCCTCAGGCCAACCAGCATAAGTTGTAAACACACTGCCCCCGAGTGTCATTCAAACGTACTTTTTATTTTGAAATGTTTTGTACTTTTATCTTTGACCATCATTCTATCTACCGCACAGCAACTCCACTCCCACTTGTCTCCAATTCCACATCCCAACCCTCAGCTTCTCTCAGCCTGTCCAATCACTCTCTGCTGGCCACCCTCTTCGAGTTTCTATGCAACACCTATCTTTCAACTATGCTGTGATGTTTAACATACAATTTAAATATTTCTAATCGAATAGAATCCACAGATTGAAGTTAAAGATAAATACTTTTACTAAGAGTATTAGTATATCAGTAATTGACTGACCTGGTCTCTCCAGATCACCTAACAGTACTATGTCTAGGGTCAATTTTAGATCAATGCTATGCATTTTCAGACATTCCTGAACCTGAGACAGGCTACCTGAGGGCAATACCAAAATAAATGGTCTATTGATTCTGTATCCTCACAACAAAAACTGCAGAGCGTCGATGATTTTATGCCCCAAATATTTAACATTTTGCTGGTGGCAAGAATTCTATGTAATAATTTTAGCTGAAAAGCACGAAGTCTTGAATCTTGCGTTGTTTTATACACTGCTCAAAAAAATAAAGGGAACACTAAAATAACACATCCTAGATCTGAATGGATGAAATAATCTTATTAAAAACTTTTTTCTTTACATAGTTGAATGTGCTGACAACACAATCACACAAAAATAATCAATGGAAATCCAATTTATCAACCCATGGAGGTCTGGATTTGGAGTCACACTCAAATTTAAAGTGGAAACCACACTACAGGCTGATCCAACTTTGATGTAATGTCCTTAAAACAAGTCAAAATGAGGCTCAGTAGTGTGTGTGGCCTCCACGTGGCTGTATGACCTCCCTACAACGCCTGGGCATACTCCTGATGAGGTGGCGGATGGTCTCCTGAGGGATCTCCTCCCAGACCTGGACTAAAGCATCCGCCAACTCCTGGACAGTCTGTGGTGCAACGTGGCGTTGGTGGATGGAGCGAGACATGATGTCCCAGATGTGCTCAATTGGATTCAGGTCTGGGGAACGGGCGGGCCAGTCCATAGCATCAATGCCTTCCTCTTGCAGGAACTGCTGACACACTCCAGCCACATGAGGTCTAGCATTGTCTTGCATTAGGAGGAACCCAGGGCCAACCGCACCAGCATATGGTCTCACAAGGGGTCTGAGGATCTCATCTCGGTACCTAATGGCAGTCAGGCTACCTCTGGCGAGCACATGGAGGGCTGTGCGGCCCCCCAAAGAAATGCCACCCCACACCATGACTGACCCCACCGCCAAACCGGTCATGCTGGAGGATGTTGCAGGCAGCAGAACGTTCTCCACGGCGTCTCCAGACTCTGTCACGTCTGTCACATGTGCTCAGTGTGAACCTGCTTTCATCTGTGAAGAGCACAGGGCGCCAGTGGCGAATTTGCCAATCTTGGTGTTCTCTGGCAAATGCCAAACGTCCTGCACGGTGTTGGGCTGTAAGCACAACCCCCACCTGTGGACGTCGGGCCCTCATACCACCCTCATGGAGTCTGTTTCTGACCGTTTGAGCAGACACATGCACATTTGTGGCCTGCTGGAGGTCATTTTGCAGGGCTCTGGCAGTGCTCCTCCTGCTCCTCCTTGCACAAAGGCGGAGGTAGCGGTCCTGCTGCTGGGTTGTTGCCCTCCTACGGCCTCCTCCACATCTCCTGGTAGCGCCTCCATGCTCTGGACACTACGCTGACAGACACAGCAAACCTTCTTGCCACAGCTCGCATTGATGTGCCATCCTGGATGAGCTGCACTACCTGAGCCACTTGTGTGGGTTGTAGACTCCGTCTCATGCTACCACTAGAGTGAAAGCACCGCCAGCATTCAAAAGTGACCAAAACATCAGCCAGGAAGCATAGGAACTGAGAAGTGCTCTGTGGTCACCACCTGCAGAACCACTCCTTTATTGGGGGTGTCTTGCTAATTGCCTATAATTTCCACCTGTTGTCTATTCTATTTGCACAACAGCATGTGAAATTTGTCAATCAGTGTTGCTTCCTAAGTGGACAGTTTGATTTCACAGAAGTGAAATTGACTTGGAGTTACATTGTGTTGTTTAAGTGTTCAACTCGTACACCTTGTACCATGGAATCAAAAATCTCTTCCCAACTATTTTGCAATCTGAATGGCACAGTTGTCAACATCCTGGTCCTCAAATGAAACTGGAATACTTTCCTATTTATGCTATTTTTATTCCTTCGCCAGTTTTGATCCGTTATATTGGGCAGACAGACCAGTTCCCTACCTCCTCCTGCTGCCACCTGCCTCCTCCATTTTGGGGTAATGCTTTAATCAATTGGTTATACTTTTGGATTGAGCAGACCTTCCCATACAATTGGATAACTCCATGAAGGACATTACTCTACCATTCCAATTTACAATATCATTTAAGAACAAAATACTCTTTTCAAACATCTTTCCCATAAATCCAGGTATTTTATCAACCAGCACATTTGAGTTCAACCATAATATTTGTTATCTTTTCAGGGGGATGAAATTGAAATTGTAGCCAGCTCTGCAATGCTTGTTTGAAAAAGAGAGATACCTTTTTCAAAGGTATCATTTTCAATTAATCGAAAATTAAACATGGAAATCTGCACAAAGGCAAAAAGGTCATTTTTAAACAATGAATGAGCTATTCTTAGTAATCTACGTGAGAACCATTTAGGGTTCAAGTAAAACTTTTGAACAAGTGAAGCTTTTAGAGAGAGGTTTAGTGCTTTTATATTTAATAATCTCAACCCACCCAATTCATATTCATTATATAGAAAGGCACGCTTTATTTTGTCTGATTTAGCATCCCAGATAAAGCGAAATATTTTTTGCTCATATGATTTGAAAAACGAATCATCAGGAGTAGGCAGCACCATAAGTAAGTGAGTAAACTGAAATATGACTAAGGAGTTAATCAGGGCAATTTGTCCATAAATAGACACGTATTTACCTCTCCATGGTTGCAGGATCTTGTCTATTGTTACAAATCTATTGAAATTAATTGTGGAGAGCTTATTTATATCTTCTGTGATATGAATACCAAGTATGTCTACTTCACCATCAGCCCATTTCATAGGTTAACTGCAGGGTAACGTAAAAGTTGTATTTTTTTTAAATCCAATATGTAATATTGTACACAGGTTTTAGTCCAGAAAAATGATCTAGATCTTCCATGAGACATTACAGGGATCTAGCTTGCGGACTTAATATAAAACCAGAGTCATCGGCATACATGGACAGCTTTGTTTTTAAGCCTTGTATTTCTAATCCTCTAATGTTGTTATTGGATCAGATTTTAATAGCTAGCATTTCAATGGCCATAACGAATAGATATGGTGACAGCGGACACCCTTGTTTAACTCTTGACAATTCAAAACTCTGAGAAGTAGCCGTTATTTACTATTTTACACCTGGGGTTGCTATACATTATTTTAAACACATTTTATAAGATAATTACCAAAATTGAAAAAAATCCAGGCTGATCAGGATGAACAATACCTGGTAAAACCCCTTTAATTCTGAGTGCTATGCATTTCGCATCACAACATTGGGGGCCTCCAGTAAGGGGCCTTCAGTTTTTTATACAGACTGTGTCTTTATATTTGCCATCTGGGTCTTGTTATAATAATAGAGAAAACAGACCTTCCTGCTGAGAACCTGACAGACTACCATTTTTAATAGGAGTAGTTAAAACAAATCTAACAATGGAGCTTTTAGTATATCAAAAAAGACTTGATATACCGCTACCGGTATGCTATCAAGCCCTGGGGTTTTTCCAGAATTAAAAGGAATTAATAGCCTCAAAAAGGTATTTCTCTATAATTTGGCCATCGCACTTATCTTTCTGTACATTTGTTAATTTTCCATTTTTTTTATATTATTTGGAAATAATTCCTTACCGTAATCTTCATTCAGTGGGAGAGGATGAGATGGAAAAGAGAACATCTGCCTAAAATAATTAGCCTCCTTTTAAAAAATATCATTTGGAGAATCATAGAGGACTCTGTCTTCAGTAACGAGTTTCTGCAAATAATTTTTGTTAGCATTCCTGTATTGGAGATTCAGGAAGAATTTTGTGCATTTTTCTACATATTCCATCCAGTTTGCTTTATTTTTGTAATTGATTATATTAGATCGTTCTTGAATAAGTTCCTCAAGTTCTTTTTGTTTTTCCTCTAACTTGTTTTGTATCTCTGTAGTATCATTTTTATTGCCATCTACCTGTACTATTAGCTCATGGATTTCCCTTCTTAGTCTTGTCTCTTTAGCCAGATTTTTATTTTTATTGATGAATATTGAATTGAATGACCTCTGAAAGTACATTTAAAAGGTATCCGAAACCATAAGGGGATTTGCTGAACCTATATTATACTGGATTTTCTTTTTTAATGATTTTGTCTTATTTAAAAATAAGTTGTCCTCCAGTAAACTTTGATTACATTTCCAATATCTCCATCCACATGGAAAATCTATAAGAGTTATGTGAATGCCAATTGGATGATGATCCGATCACATTCTGTCTCCTATTAAAACTTTTTGAACCTTTGATGCAAGCGAGAAAGAGACAAGAAAGTAGTCAAGACGACTAGCTTGATTAAGTCTCCTCCGTGTATATCTCACAAGGTCAGGGTTTTTTTAGCCTCCAAATATCCACTATTTCTAATGTGTCCATAATATTTGTGATTTCCCTAAGGCGCGGTGATGATAGTTTGTCGAGTGATTACCTTTACGGTCCATTGAGGTACGTAACACTGTATTATAGTCTCCTACCATAATGATTCGATTTTTGTTGCCTGTAAGTTCAATAAATTGGTATAAATGTTTTTGAAGAAGTATGGATCATCCTGATTTGGACCATATAGATTAATGAGCCAAATCTCTTTTTTGTCCACTTTCATTTTCAAAAAGATCCACCTTCCTTGCGAATCATTCCTGACTATATGCACATTCAAATCAACATTTTTGTTAATTAATATCACACCTTTTGAGATCATTTGTCCATGAGAGAAAATGTCACCACCCCATTCCTTTTTCCATGCAACTTCATCTAAGGATGTAGAGTGAGTTTCCTGTAAAGAGTATATGTTATATTCCTTTTCTTTCAGCCATGTAAAGACTGATATTTTTTTATAATCTACTAAACCGTTACAATTATAACTGGCTATACTTATTTCACCAATTCCAATAACTAGATACTATTCAGTATAAATTGACCATAATTAGTGCTTGTAAAGTTACTGCCATCAGAGGTATTATGACAGTCAAAATATGAGCTTTCAAATGTCTGATATTTAGAATTCAAGAAATAGGTTCTAGCAGTATTTGCTTTATTCCCTTGCCTGTTTGCCTGTGAGCCAATGCCACAGATGTTAGAAAATTGAGACAAGATATGTGTGTAGTAAATCTGATTAGGTTGATATGTTTGACTTTGGCTGTGATTTAGTGAGAGTGTGTACGATGTCTGTTTTAGAGTAAGTCTATAACGTGTGATGTCCAAATAAATAACAACTCCGCCAATTTGCATGGTTGAGTGTCTGTGTGTAACATGTAGTGTGTATAGCCTTAATATTCATGATGATAACTGTAATCCATATCGTATCACCGTCATAGTTGCATCATAATTACCTTTAACATCATTGAAAAACACATCCCAGCATTTCAATAGCAATTGATGTTTCACATGATCAAGAATTACATTGCATTACTCTAGAGACTGCTTCACTACAGTACAAATGTATTCCGTACAATATGTTATTATTCCCCAATGCCTATATTCTGATATCTTCCCCTTGCTTGTTGTAAACATATATAAGGTTGTTGACAAATACATAAAAAATATAAAGAATAAACACATTAAATTATAAAACAGTTCGACAACAGAGACAGGGAGAGAAGAGAAAAGAGAAAGAGTGAGAGAAGAGAGCGAGATCAGGTGTGTGTGTGTGTGTAAGTCCGTATGTGTAAGCGAGCATGTAATTGAGTACGTGCGTGTTCATATCCACTTCATAGTGTTCGGATATTTTTACAGTTCCCATACTTTCTTTTTTTCGTAACCTGAAGTCCCTGTAGAATATAGTACAGTCATAGTGTTATGGAGCTGTCTCAGAATAGATGTCCATCTATAAAGAGCTTGTCTACAATGAGAAAGGCACGCTTACCCTTCTCCCTTTCTTGCCTTTGTACCGGATACAGTCTCTTACGACGTTCGTTTCTCTCCCTTGGAAATTGGTAATTGAGACCGAATTTGGTCCCTTTTAGCTCCCTTCCCCTGCTTTGATCAGCTCCTTTTGTTGGTAGTGTTCAAATTTTGCGATGATCGGTCAGGGACCCTTGCTCTTGTCCCTCCAAGTCTGTGTACTCGGTGGAAAGCCACCTTGTTTAGTCTCTATAGGAAGTTTCAAGGCGGATTGCATGAATTCTCTGATCGCGCCCTCTGGATTATTGGATGCGTCCTTAGGAATTTCAGAAGAAAAAAAAGATTTTCACGCATGCTACGCCTTTGTATGTCTAGTAGCGACTCCTTCATCACCCTGTTTTCCCTGAGTAGACAATCCATGTTGGAATCGTGGATTTTTACCTTGGCTGTGAGTGCCTTGTTTTCTCCTTGGAGCGTGAGAATTTCACTCTGGCTAAACTCCAAACTCCCCCTCAGCCCTGCTACCTCCTCACACAATTTTTCCAGTGTTGCATGGATTCCAGCCAGAGCACTAGCCTCTACTTCAACGGTAAGTAAATCACCTGCCAGCTTGCACTCGCGGAATCCACGCAAAAAAAATAAATGGAACACAAGCTTGCAGTCCCAGCCGTAAAGGTTAACCGCATCGTGGGATCCTTAGCAACAAAACTTTAGTTCTGATTAAAATCGATTTAATTAAAATGTTTTAATATAAACAACAAACAGAGTGTAGACAGTACAATGTTCTGTTGCACACTGATGACATATCTGATGACGTATATCCGTGTGCCAAGATTGTAGCGTTGTACCCCCCCAAAGAAATTAACTTTATGTCCTGAATAAAAAGCATTATGTTTGGGGCAAATCCAACACAACACGGAGTACCACTCTTTATATTTTTTCAAGCATGGTGGTGGCTGCATCATGTTATGGGTATGCTTGTCATTGGCAAGGACTAGGGAGTTTTTTAGGATACAAATAAACGGAATAGCGCTAAGTACAGGCAAAATCCTAAAGGAAAACCTGGTTCAGTCTGCTTTCCGACAGACACTGGGAGACAGATTCACCTTTCAGCAGGACAACAACCTAAAACAAAAGACAAAATCTACACTGGAATTGTTTACTAAGAAGACATTGCATGTTCCCGAGTGGCCTAGTTACAGTTTTGACTTAAATCTGCGGAAAATCTATGGATGACAGAGACAGCGGTGTGTTTCACCTGCATTAGCTAAGCCGAGACCCCTCTAGGACCTCTTCCTCAACCCTCTCCTCTCTTTGTTTCATCCCCTCTTCTCTCCTCTCCTCCTCCTATCCCTGCCAGGGTGCTGGCACTCTTCCCTCCCCATTACATAAACTCAACCACACAGCTCCTCCACAGCCTACCACTGCTGCTAGAAATCTTCACAGCCTCCAGGCTGCCTCCCATCACACCGTACCCACACGGAGAGCAACGAGAAAGGGGGACAGAATGTGGGAGAGGGACATCTCTAGGGTACTTTCCAAGTTTCCATACAACGTGTGTTTTTGTGTACATTTATGTAATTATGTAGCCTGAAGCCTACAAATGATAACGTCCCTTTTCACATGGATGACATTAATGGAATGTTCTAACCGCAGGCGGGCTATAAGAATTGATATCCCCAAATAAATGTTGTTCCTCTAACCATGAAAAATCCCTAGGCTTGCACTGCACGGGGACAAGACATGTTAAATGGACAGAATATTTTCTGAAAGAACCCGTTGACTATTCCCCCCATTCTCTCCAGGCTCTAGTAGTTTAGACCCCTGAGCCACACCTTTAGTCATGCGTTAACATACCCCACCTTGCTCTGTTGCCAGGTGTGAGACAGACAGACAGGACAAGACTGATGACCTGCCAGACTGGCCAGACAGTCCCAGTCAATCACACCCTAAACAACCCTGGAGCTAGCATACTTAACATGACAAACCCTGAGCTGGGCTGGGCTGGGCTCCACAATACCCAGGAGCCAGCCAGTCAGACAACCTCTCTGGGGGTTGCAGGTCTAGCTCATTTGTGCTCTGCAGTCCCAACCCAAATTTCACAACAGTCAGAAAAGCTGGGACATGGATCAGGGTCCCAGATCTATCCTGCAGGAGTGGACAGTCATAGCCAGGCCAGCTGCTTTCAATGAAGTGCTGTCGTCTCAGAGAGAACAGTCAAATCCATCATCCCCACTGACTTGCCCACCCACCCTCCATCCATATGTCCATCCATCCCAGCCCAGCTCACCCCACCCCCCCTCATAGCGGGGAAGCCCCACCAGGGCACCCCAGCTCCGGGTTCCCCTGCCACATCTGGGCTTCTTTTACAGCGTGATCTTTCTACTTTCAAACAGGTAGGATAGTTGTCAGGTTACATTACCACAGAAAACACCAGAGCATACAGGCACACATGCCAGAATTGCATTCATTTATTTATTTAGTCACCGTTCCCACAGAAGCAGAAATACATGTGATGGAAATCTAAATGGAAATACATGTTGTCATTTTATATTCGAGTCAAATGATAGTGTAAAACCAAAATAATGCTGTCTGGCTACGGCAGAGTGATTCAGTATGATTACAGTTATTTTCCTCTGTTCAATTGGCCTACAGAGTGGCTGTGAAACTTTAACAGGAAGCTGTGACAGAGGAATAAATACACAATGGAGGGCCTGGCCATTAACATATAACACTCGGTTAAAGTTAAAACTGCCGCTATGACACGCACACACACACACACACACACACACACACACACACTGACAACACCCACAACAAAACGCTGATATAAACAAATACTCAGCAAAGAGAGAGATCTTTACCTGACTGTATAGCCATGTCCCTCTTCACTAGAAGGATTAAGTACAACCTCCCCTAAATTTTAGCGATCCATACTCCAAAGAGAACATCAGAAAAGAGAGGCTGCCGGCAGAGTCGCGTTTCCAAGAACAAGAAAGTTTGATGCCGCCCTTCTCTGTAGCAGGATTTCTCCACAAGATCCACAAACACAGAGTGTTTGTGTGTGTGTGAGTACACCCCACGTCTTCTAAACACTGGCTGCACCCAACCCTAGCCTGCTGTGCCTGTGTGCGAGTGTGTGGACGCCCTGACAGAAAGGGTGTGTGTAGGCCTGTGTGTGAGGCAGTAAGATTTTCTTTCTTATTGCTCCTTGGATTCAATCCAAGTCCAGCCCTGAGTTCTTCACCTCTCTAGGGCGACTCCTACTTTTTTTTCTTTAAAAAGGCAGGCTGCAGGCAGAACGTGACTCAATGCTGTTGTTGCTCAGGCAGAAAACAAGGGAAAACACTGGTGCTTGCTGATCTAATCTTCATCACAGGTCCCCTTTTGGCCTCTCAAGCATTAACACTTCTCCCCTCCAGTCTCTAGCTGTTTTCCTCTCTCCCTCTCTTTCCTTCCCTCTATTCTACAGAGTTATGCAATTCTGCATATTTTGGATGACTCCTTTTCATTCCCCACTCCTCCTCCTAGCCTCCCCCTCTTTCAAACCACCTACGTAACCAAAAGGCATTATTACACCCTGATTCTCCCACTCTCTCCATTAGGGCTGACCCCATTTAGTCGACTGGTAGTCAGGCTATTGGTCGACCGAGATTTCTTTAGACGAGCAGTCACATTTTTACGTTGCACAAGACACCTGTCTGATTCGCGCCTATTAGCAAAGTTTACCACCATATTTGGATTGAGAACAATTATTATTTATTTTTTCCACCTTTATTTAACCAGGTAGGCCAGTTGAGAACAAAGTTCTCATTTACATTTTACATTACATTTACGTCATTTAGCAGACGCTCTTATCCAGAGCGACTTACAAATTGGTGCATTCACCTTATGATATCCAGTGGAACAACCACTTTACAATAGTACATCTACATCTTTTTTTTGGGGGGGGGGGGGGGGGGGTTTAACCTCTTACATCTAGACGTTCCGCTAGCGGAACACCTGCTCCAATATCCAATGATAGGCGTGGCGCAAATTACAAATTCCTCAAAAATACAAAAACTTCAATTTTTCAAACATATGACTATTTCACAGCATTTTAAAGACAAGACTCTCCTTTATCTAACCACACTGTCCGATTTCAAAAAGGCTTTACAGCGAAAGCAAAACATTAGATTATGTCAGCAGAGTACCAAGCCAGAAATAATCAGACACCCATTTTTCAAGCTAGCATATAATGTCACAAAAACCCAGAAGACAGCTAAATGCAGCACTAACCTTTGATGATCTTCATCAGATGACACACCTAGGACATTATGTTATACAATACATGCATGTTTTGTTCAATCAAGTTCATATTTATATCAAAAAACAGCTTTTTACATTAGCATGTGACGTTCAGAACTAGCATACCCCCCGCAAACTTCCGGAGGAATTTGCTAATAATTTACTAAATTACTCACGATAAACGTTCACAAAAAGCATAACAATTATTTTAAGAATTATAGATACAGAACTCCTCTATGCACTCGATATGTCCGATTTTAAAATAGCTTTTTGGTGAAAGCACATTTTGCAATATTCTAAGTACATAGCCCAGCCATCACGGGCTAGCTATTTAGACACCCGGCAAGTTTAGCACTCACCAATATCAGATTTACTATTATAAAAGTTTGATTACCTTTTGTTGTCTTCGTCAGAATGCACTCCCAGGACTGCCACTTCAATAACAAATGTTGGTTTGGTCCAAAATAATCCATCGTTATATCCGAATAGCGGCGTTTTGTTCGTGCGTCCCAGACACTATCCGAAATGGTAAATAAGGGTCGTGCGCATGGCGCAATTCGTGACAAAAAAATTCTAAATATTCCATTACCGTACTTCGAAGCATGTCAACCGCTGTTTAAAATCAATTTTTATGCCATTTTTCTCTGTTCGAAATAGCCAGAAAAAATTATAATATTGTAATCTACAGCAACTGTTTGGCACACTCACGCAACCCTTCTCACGCAACCCTTTCCCTCCTGAGCAACCAGTAAACATTCACCCATTTCGAGTTTCTTTTTCACGTCCTCCACATCCGTTTTGCTGTCACATGTTACTATGTTCGGAGTTTGTACATAACCAATTTATCGATGTGATTGTGATGGGCTATAGGTCAGGCCCTATTGTCACATGTATGCGATGCTTACACGTTTCACATAAAGAGAGCAAGGGTTGAGGGAACAGATTTTTTCAGTCAGAAACAAGTAAGAAACTAAATGTTGCTGCTTCAGCACGGACAGCGCAATAAACACTCGCTGTGCTGTGGTGCCTTTTCGCTGCAGTAGGGAGGAGAGCGAGACAACGTTCGCCAGTCTCACAGGCACTCGCTGTCATGGGTGACCATCGGGCTTTTCCGTCCTTTGTTTGTCTTAATTATTTCATCAAATGGTGTGCTTAAAGCATCAGACAAGCTCAATGCATATGTAGTTGATTTTATTCAAATATATTCTGTCTATATCTGGAAAAATAAGGTTAGACATTTAGACCAATCAAACAATGGACCAGCCCCACTCTGTTACTACACCCGGTTCTCCCCCACTCTGTTACTACACCCGGTTCTCCGTTATTACACCCGGTTCTCCCCCACTCTGTTACTACACCCTGTTCTCCCCTACTCTCCATTATTACACCCGGTTCTCCCCCACTCTGTTACTACACCCTGTTCTCCCCTACTCTCCGTTATTACACCCGGTTCTCCCACGCTCTCCACCAAGTTCTAGTACATTAGAAATAGTGATGCATATTTTGGTCCATTTTGCTGCCAACTAACTGACCCTCCTTAACCAGTCAACAAAAGGTTGCATTTTCTCCTAACAGTAAAAGCCGTTAAAAAAGTATTTTTCAAATGTGCCAAAATGCAATTCATGGAAAAACACCGTTCTAAACAAAGCCCCTAACACGAGCAGAAAACATTGCTATCACCTTTCTCCTTCAGGGCCATACTATCAGAAAGTGCTGAAGTAAAGCAACATTTGCTCTTTTCTTTCAGTCTTTCCTCCTTTGTTTCTCTGACGTCTAGGCCCACACACACACACACACACACACACACACACACACACACACAGTGTGCCGAGTGCTGAGCCCACACAAAACCCTTCCTCAGCCCTCCTCTCCTCTATAAAGCAAGGTACTACGTTTTTTATTTCTACTTTATTTAAACGGAGTCACACTGAGATTAAAAATCTATTTTACAAGAGAGCCCTGTATACATTACAATAAAAACTGAATAATAAAACACACATACAGTACCAGTCAAAAGAGTGTGCAAAGCTGTCATCAAGGCAAAGGGTGGCTACTTTGAAGAATCTCTCATATATTTTGATTTGTTTAACACTTTTTTGGTTACTACATGATTCCATATTGTTATTTCATTGTGTTGATGTCTTCACCATTATTCTACAACGTAGATCATAAAATAAAGAAAACCCCTTAAATGAGTAGGTATGTCCAAACTTTTGACTGGTACTATATATGTGTATAGAACAATGTAATTCAGCACACAATAACATTAGCAATTAAATTGGTCCCGTGTGGCTCAGTTGGTAGAGCATGGTGTTTGCAACGCCAGGGTTGTGGGTTCGATTCCCACGGGGGACCAGTACCGGGAAAAAAATGTATGAAATGTATGCATTCACTACTGTAAGTCGTTCTGGATAAGAGCGTCTGCTAAATGACTAAAATGTAAATGTAAAAAAATGTAAATTCAACTACATAGAGGTCCTCAATCAATCATTTAAACTGCCTGAGTGGCACCAGCACATGTAACTGCAGTGAACTCTGTTCCACAAATTAGGGGCAAAAAAACTAAATGAAGATATTCCCAGATCTGTGGAGACTGGAGGGATCTCTAGTGTTATCCATTCATGAGAACGGGTTTGGTAACTTATGATTCTTAAGTTCATTAATGAAGTTCTGGGGCTGTAAGATTGATTGTAAATACATAGAGAAAGCAGCTCTCTTCTTAAAGACAGAGGTACATCCCACATTTTTATACAGACTACAATGATCAGTCCTAAAATTGTCCCGTGATAAAACGTATTGCTGAATGGTAGACTGCGTCCAAGGGTTTCAAAACAGAGGTTGCATGTAAACAATATCACCAAAATTCAATACAGGGAGAAGTGTTGTTTGAGCAATCTTTCACCTATGTTCAATACTGAGGCATGATTTATTTCGATATAAAAAAACTATCTTGGATCTTAGCTTCTTAGTCAGATTTTCTATATGCATTACGAAGGATAACTTGTTTTTAATCCAGACACCAAAGGTACTTATGTTGAGAAACAAGCTCAATTTGGGCTCAATTTATAGCGCAAATATGCAGGTCCTCAGGGTCAACATTTCGTGAGCTAGAGAACAGCATGAGCTTGGTTTTACACGTGGAATGAGAGATTGCATAACTCTACTTGGAAGAGAGAGAGCACCAACCTCATAGCTGCCGTGCACAGTGCATCAAGATTGTCATAGACTAGATAGGAGGGTGCATCCCATAGAGTAAATAGGGTTTCATTGATGTGGTGGGTCAAAGCTGCCGTTCAGAGAGAAATAAGATGGTATACTAGATCGATGTAATGGACTGATAGCCTTGCTAACATTCCTCCGTCTCTCTTCCACTATGTTGTCAAATAAGAGACTTGGAAGGTCCTGCTACAACATGTCTGCAACTAGCAGCCAGCCAGCATGCCCTGTATGAAGATTTATTAGCCCAGGTAGGGATTGCTTAAAACGGGGAGTGGTGCCCTAGGGCTGGGGGGGGTCAACTCTAAACCTCAAACTTCTAGCATTGTAATTCACTTTGCAGGGAGGGTCTATCCATCCTGGCCTTCACTGAGACTCCCATCTGGTTCTTAACCTGTCTGGGCGAGGTGGGACCTAGTCAACAGCCAGTGGAATCGCGTGGCGCGAAATACAAATACCTAAAAAATGCTATAACTTCAATTTCTCAAACATATAACTATTTTACACCATTTTAAAGACAAGACTCTCGTTAATCTAACCACATTGTCCGATTTCAAAAAGGCTTTACAGCGAAAGCAAAACATTAGATTGTCAGGAGAGTACCCTGCCAAAAATAATCACACAGCCATTTTCAAAGCAAGCATATAATGTCACAAAAAACAAAACCACAGCTAAATGCAGCACTAACCTTTGATGATCTTCATAAGATGACACTCCTAGGACATTATGTTATACAATACATGCATGTTTTGTTCAATCAAGTTCATATTTATATCAAAAACCAGCTTTTTACATTAGCATGTGATGTTCAGAACTAGCATACCCACCGCAAACTTCCGGTGAATTTACTAAATTACTCATGATTAACGTTCACAAAATACATAACAATTACTTTAAGAATTATAGATACAGAACTCCTTTATGCAATCGCGGTGTCAGATTTTAAAATAGCTTTTCGGCGAAAGCACATTTTGCAATATTCTGAGTAGATAGCTAGGCCATCACAGGCTAGATAATTTGACACCCACCAAGTTTGGGGCTCACCAAACTCAGAATTACTATTAGAAAAATTGGATTACCTTTGCTGTTCTTCGTCAGAATGCACTCCCAGGACTTCAACAACAAATGTTGTTTTGATTCCAAATAATCCATAGTTATATTCAAATAGCTCCGTTTTGTTTGTGCGTTCAGGTCACTATCCGAAGGGTGACGCGCGAGCGCATTTCGTGACAAAAAATGTCAAAATATTCCATTACCGTACTTCGAAGCATGTCAAACGCTGTTTAAAATCAATTTATGCTATTTTTCTCGTAAAATAGTGATAATATTCTAACTGGGCGACGTTGTATTCATTCAAAGACTGAAAGAAAAAAATGGAGAATTCTCATGAACACGCATCTCCAGTGTCACTGTCCCCAGGCTGACCACTCACAAATTCTCCTGCTGTTCTTCGCCCAGAGACAGCAGACACTTTCTGGCGCCTTCTGAGAGCCAATGGAAGCCTTAGAAAATGTCACGTTACAGCAGAGATGCTGTATTTTCAATAGAGATGCAACAGAAGGACAACAAATTGTCAGACAGGGCACTTCCTGTATGGAATCTTCTCAGGTTTTGGCCTGCCATATGAGTTCTGTTATACTCACAGACACCATTCAAACAGTTTTAGAAACTTTAGAGTGTTTTCTATCCAAATCGACTAATTATATGCATATTCTCGTTTCTGGGCAAGAGTAGTAACCAGTTTAAATCGGGTACGTTTTTTATCCGGCCGTGCAAATACTGCCCCCTAGCCCCAACAGGTTAAGCAAATCTTGTTAAGCAAACTTATTGTAACTTAGACCATTTCACTCCCCTTAAAATTAGCTGTCTCAATGAGATACAATCTAGGGACCTAGTCACAATAACAGCAATAGCAGATAACGAATCAATACAGCAACTCCATCATCATGAACACTACCAGTCTCAGTATCAGCAATGATCCTTTACTCCCTACTGCCCTATGACATCATTCATACCCTCCATCTCCTTCATCCTCATCTGACCAGCTAATCTCCATCTCTCTAAACCCTCTCCTGTGGAGATGTAAGCTGTCCACTGGTACATGGCTGGGAGAGCTGTACAGAAACACCTCATACTGAACTTCTGCTTTTCATGAAAACACAGTTTTTTCCCCACCTCAACACTTACAGGTAACTGCCAAAACAAAGTAAAAACACTTGAGTAAATGAGGGTTACAACATATACTGAAAGCAGGTGCATCCATACAGGTGTGGTTCAGGAATTAAGCAATTAACATCCCATCATGCTTAGGGTCATGTAGAAAAATGCCCAGTTGCCCATTATTATGGCTACCATGGCTAGAAGAGATCTCAGTGACTTTGAAAGAGGGGTCTCAAAAAGGTACATAGGGGGTTTAAAGGGTGTGTGTCTCAGTCACCAAATCTCAACCCGATTGAACACTTATGGGAGAATCTGGAGTGGCGCCTGACATCATTTTCCACCAGCACAAAACACCAATTTATGTAATTTCTCATGGATGAATGGTGTCGCATCCCTCCAATAGAGTTCCAGACACTTGTAGAATCTATTCCAAGGCGCATTAAAGCTGTTATGGAGGCTAGTGATGGCACAAAGCCCTATTAAGATTACCTGTATGTAATCTGTTCCTTTTACATATGCAAATGTACTGGTGTGTTTACATTGAAAAGTGAGATTTTCTTTCCCCCACCTCTAAATGGAAATGTAATTAATGGAAATTTAAACAGAAGGCAGTGCATTGCATAGGGTGTAACACATAGGAGAGTGAACTAAGGAAAATTATGGAATCAGTTCTGAATTTATTTGATGGTATGCTTGATACGGTATGTCTGAAAGTTGATGAAAGAAGAGAATTGTATAGGGGAATAGGGAACGTTTTCCCTGGGACACCAACTCACCATTCTTCCTGTCCCGCACAGGCATGTCGTTGGAGGCGGGCTGCAGAGTCATCTCCTGAAGCTCATTAGTCACTGCTTCGCTCCACGGGCTAGGTGCGGAGCCGGGTGCTACAGCAACAACCATGATGCCGGTATTTGGCTCCGTCCCATCCTGTGGCTCCAGTGTTGCCAGGATGACAGAGAGACCTGTGAGATATTTATAAAAATGGAGGTTGGTTAGGTTTGAAAATGGTCCTACGCAGAAAAGATCATTTCAACGAGGTGGGGAACTCTGGTCCAAGAAACTGCAGGGTATCCAGGCTTTTGTTCCACCCCGTCACTAAAACACTTGATTTAGCTTATCAGCTTTTTTTTTCCACCTTTATTTAACCAGTTAGGCCAGTTGAGAACCAATTCTCATTTACAACTGCGACCTGGCCAAGATAAAGGAAAGCAGTGCGACAAAAAAACAACAGTTACACGTGGAAAAAACAAACGTACAGTCAATAACAGAATAGAAAAAGTCTATATACAGTGTGTGCAATTGGCGTGAGGTGGCAAGGAAATAAATTGGCAATAGTAGCGAAGTAATTACAACTTAGCAAATTAACACTGGAGTGATAGATGTGCAGATCATGATGTGCAAGTAAAAATACTGGTGTGCAAAAGAGCAAAAAAGTAAATAAAAACAATATGGGGATGAGGTAGGTAGATTGGATGGGCTATTTACAGAAGGGCTGTGTACAGCTGCAGCGATCGGTAAGCTGTTCAGATAGCTGATGCTTAAAGTTAGTGAGGGAGATATAAGTCTCCAACTTCAGTGATTTTTGCAATTTGTTCCAATCATTGGCAGCAGAGAACTGGAAGGAAAGGCGGCCAAAGGAGGTGTTGGCTTTGGGGATGACCAGTGAAATATACCTGCTGGAGTGCGTGCTACGGGTGGGTGTTGTTATGGTGACCAGTGAGCTGAGATACAGCGGAGCTTTACCTAGCAAACACTTGTAGATGACCTGGAGCCAGTGGGTCTGGCAACGAATATGTAGCAAGGGCCAGCCAAAGAAAGCATACAGGTCACAGTGGTGGGTGGTATATGGGGCTTTGGTGACAAAATGGATGGCACTGTGATAGCAAATTGGATGCAGTCTGAGGAGAGTGTTGGAGGCTATTTTGTAAATGACGTCGCTGAAGTCGAGGATCGGTAGGATAGTCAGTCTTACGAGGGTATGTTTGGCAGGCAGCATGAGTGAAGGAGGCTTTGTTCAGAAATAGGAAGCTGATTCTAGATTTAATTTTGGATTGGAGATGTTTAATATGAGTCTGGAAGGAGAGTTTACAGTTTAGCCAGACACCTAGGTATTTGTAGTTGTCCACATTTTCTAAGTCAGAGCCGTCCAGAGTAGTGATGCTTGTCGAGCGGGCGGGTGCGAGCAGCGATCGGTTGAAAAGCATGCATTTCGTTTTACTAGCATTTAAGAGCAGTTGGAGGCCACAGAAGGAGTGTTGTATGGTGTTGAAGCTTGTCTGGAGGTTTGTTAACACAGTGTCCAAAGAAGTGCCAAATGTATACAGAATGGTGTCATCTGCGTAGAGGTGGATCAGGGAATCACCCGCAGCAAGAGCGACATCATTGATATATACAGAGAAAAGAGTTGGCCCGAGTATTGAACCCTGTGGTACCCCCATAGAGACTGCCAGAGGTCCGGACAACAGGCCCTCCGATTTGACACACTGAACTCTGTCTGAGATGTAGTTGGTGAACCAGGCGAGGCAGTCATTTGAGAAACCAAGGCTGTTGAGTCTGCCGATAAGGATACGGTGATTGACAGAGTCGAAAGCCTTGGCCAGGTTGATGAAGACAGCTGCACAGTATTGTCTTTTATCGATGGTGGTTATGATATCGTTTAGCTTGATATTGGATTTACATTTAGACCACTTAGTTTTATGAGGTGTGTATTTGACCTGGGGTAGGAATAAAATCTGTGGCTGTCCAAGACCAATTTTGCCCACCCTCCCCATCATGACCAGATCTGTAAAGACTATGGCGGAGGGTTAGGGTGGATAGATGTAGTCTACTCTCCTATCTGTTGCTCAGGGCTGAGAGGTAGTAACCAGAACACTTGTGCAATTATGGAACTCTCAGACACAGAAAGAACACCCAACTTAAGAATGCATGGCTGCAGGCTAAGGATTATAAAGTCAACCATCATGAGGAATTAGCATCTTGCGTTTCTATTGACCTCTGACACTTGTTGAAGTTATGGTTGACTTCAGCGCAGTCTTTACCATATAGGGTCGTCCCCCTATTGCAGTGGTTCCCAAAAATGTTATAGTCCCGTACCCCTTCAAACATTCAACCTCCAGCTGCTTACCCCCTCCAGCACCAGGAACAGCGCACTCTCATACATACACACACACACATACACACACACACACACACATTAAGCATAAGAATGAGTGTGAGTTTGTCACAACCCGGTTTGTGGGAAGTTACAATGAGCTCTTATAGGACCAGGGCACAAATAATAATAATAATTTTGTTCTTTATTTAACCATCTTACATATATTATTTGTTCATTGAAAATTGTGAATACCTCACCACAGATTAATGAGAAGGGTGTGCTTGAAAGGAGGCACATAACTCTGCAATGTTGGGTTGTATTGGAGTCTCATTCTTAATCCTTATCCACACACAGTCTGTGCCTGTATTTAGTTTTCATGCTAGTGAGGGCTAAGAATCCACTCTCACATAGGTACGTGGTTGCAAAGAACATCAGTGTCTTAACAGCGAGATTTGCAAAGGCAGGATCCAGAAATCTGGCAATGGCTTCTGATTAAATAACATTTTCACAGAACCGCTTGTTGCAATTTCGATGAGGCTCTCTTGTTCAGATATCGGTAAGTGGACTGGAGGCAGGGCATGAAAGGGTTAACGAATCCAGTTGCTTGGGTCATCTGTTTTAGGAAAGTACCTGCGTAATTGCGCACCCAACACACTCAGGTGCTTCGCTATATCACATTTGACATTGTCCGTAAGCTGGAGTTCATTTGCACACAAAAAAAATCATACAATGATGTAAAGACCTGTGTGTTGTCCTTGTTAATGCAGACAGAGAAGAGCTCCAACTTCTTAATCATAGCCTCAATTTTGTTCCGCACATTGAATATAGTTGCGGAGAGTCCCGGTAATCCTAGATTCAGATCATTCAGGCGAGAAAAAACATCACCCAGATAGGCCAGTCGTGTGAGAAACTCGTCATCATGCAAGCAGTCAGACAAGTGAAAATGGTCAGTAAAAAAAACTTTAAGCTCTTCTCTCAATAAAAAAAATAAATGTGTCAATACTTTGCCCCTTGATAACCAGATCACTTCTGTATGTTGTAAAAGCGTTACATGGTCGCTGCCCATATCATTGTATAGTACAGAAAATACATGAGAGTTCAGGGGCCTTGCTTTAACAAAGTTAGCCATTATCACTGTAGTGTCCAAAACGTCTTTCAAGCTGTCAGGCATTCCCTTGGCAGCAAAAGCCTCTCGGTGGATGCTGCAGTGTACCCAAGTGGTGTCGGGAGCAACTGCTTGCATGCGCTGTCATGGCTTTTGCGCCATCAGTACAGATACCAACACATCTTGACCACTAAAGTCCATTTGATGTCACAAAGCTGTCCAGTACTTTAAAAATATACTCTCCTGTTGTCCTGGTTTCCAGAAGAGGATGTCTTCCTTAATTGACCCCCCATAAGCGTAACAGACATGTGCCAGGCCCGCCACGTCTGTTGACTCATCCAGCTGTAATGCATAGAATTCACTGGCATGTATGCGAAGCAGTAATTGTTTCAAAACATCTCCTGCCATGTCACTGATGCATTGTGAAACAGTGTGGTAGATGAAGAAATTGTCTGTATAGATTTTGGGCATTTTCCCCCAGCATTGTCCCAGCCATATCTGCGGCAGCAGGAAGAATTAAGTCCTGCACATTAGTATGTGGCTTGCCTGTCCTAGCCACTCGGTAGCTCACCATGTAAGACGCTTCTAGCCCCTTCTTATTAATGGTATCCGTTGCTTATATACATGTCTTACTACTTGAAAGCCGTCTTAATTCTCGCTCAAAAATATCCGTGGCTTATTTTTCAAATTGGCATGTTTTGTTTCTAAATATCTGCGCAAGAGTGAAGGTTTCATCGAGTTGCGAGATAGTACTTTTGCACATATAAACACACTGTGGTTGAGGAAAGGCACTACTCCCAATGTAAGTGAACCACAAATCAATGTAGTTCTCATCATATTTGCGCCTCTTCGATGGTCCAACGTCCCTGTCTGTTGTTCGGTGCTTTCCTGGGTAAGGGGGAAGTAGCTCTTTGGCTGCATCAGATTCACAACTGTCAGTGTCCATACTAGCTGGGCTAACAACAAATGTAGAATTACTGATGCTAGCATTGGGATGTGCTTATGGAAGCAGATCAACTTGTGTCGTCGACAGGTGCAGGTGTAGTAATGCTGGTAAAAATCTTACCCAAATGTATAGCCCCGAACAAAAATATAAATGGGCTGTTAGAAAATGTCAAGGTGAATCACATTTTTATTTGGCGTATCCCCGACGGCATTGCGTGTAGTTTGGGAATACCTGCCCTTTAGGGTCGTTGGACCTCAAAAAGCACAAGAGAGGATTTACACCCCCCCATCTCAAATTTTGCCAAAATAGTTGTAGTTAGAAACAGATAAGATTAGGATTCCTTAAATTAAACATTTTGTTCAATTATTTAATCTGAGAAATGAAGAATTTATGGTGCCAAAATTGGCCATTTGAATTTATAGGATTCATATAATATTAAATATAGTACAGAACATCTGATTTGGACTATAATTCTTCCTAAGAATAAGACATAAGGAATCCAGTAAAATTATCAAAAGCCACCCTCAATCCCACCCCAACAACCAGTATACAGTATCAGTTCTCTATGTCTGACTAGTAGGATGGATCTGCGGCATGGCATATTGCTTCTTCATTCTGTGATGTGACGGCCTACCCCGGCCAAACCCTAACCCGGACGACGGTGGGCCAATTGCACGCCGCCCTATGGAACTCCCAAATACGTCCGGTTGTGATACAGGCTGGAATCGAACCAGGGTCTGTAGTGACACCTCTTGCGCTGAGATGCAGTGCCTTAGACCGCTGCGCAACTCGGGAGCCCCGCGTGGATCAAAACCTTTCCTTCTCAACTTTGGATTAAAATAAATAAATACATTTTAAAAAATTAAAAAATTGCTTTTGCTCATGACAAAATAAATTGAGTGGTCATCCTCACAATTCAAGCCAGTCCTCCATTAAAGCAATGCAGTTAGTCATGGGTTGCTGAAATGACATGGAATGACTAAAGCAGCGGCGCAATAAATATTTGTTTCTTAATTTTCCTGTGGAGAAGTGCTTTCAAGATCAGAATGACATGTTACAAAATCAGACCCCCCTTACCTCTGCTGAAGAAAATCTGAGCAGAAACACTGACCTCTGAATGGTTTACATAAAGACAGAATGATAACACTACAGGGTCGATTCTGTTTGTTTTCATGAGAGTGTGTTTTCTACCCATGGACTGCAGCAAGGAATGCCACTAGAACAAAGCAGGCCTAGCCTGTCAATGAGGTTGTGTTGTCTGAGGATCTCTTTCTCCCTCTCCCTCCCTCATTCTCGCTCACACACACTTACTCATTTTCACTCTCAATATCTCCATCTCTGTGTTAACCTCAGGTTATTGCTGATATGTTTTTTTTGGGGGGGGGGGGGGGGGGGGGTTGTCTTGCTCTACCAAGGCTCAACCTACTAATCTGTCTCAGTCTCCCTCAATGCCCCTCTCCCCATGTCTGTCTGGGTGTGGCAGCATACAGCACTCTGGAAAGATCGTGCCGACAGACATTGCAGCTCTGCTTCTAGCAGAACGTTTTACATACTGTTTTACTCATTTCATATCTACAGTTGAAGTCATAAGTTTATATACACTTAGGTTGGAGTCAATAAAACTTGTTTTTCAACCACTCCACAAATCTCGAGTTAACAAACTATAGTTTTGGCAAGTCGATTAGGACATCTACCTTGTACATGACACAAGTAATTTCCCCAACAATTGTTTACAGCCAGATTATTTCACTGTATCACAATTCCAGTGGGTCAGAAGTTTACATACACTACGTTGACTGTGCCTTTAAACAGCTTAGACAATTCCAGAAAAGGATGTCATGGCTTTAGAAGCTTCTGATCAATTGGAGGTGTACCTGTGGATGTACACTGCTCAAAAAAATAAAGGGAACACTTAAACCACACAATGTAACTCCAAGTCAATCACACTTCTGTGAAATCAAACTGTCCACTTAGGAAGCAACACTGATTGACAATAAATTTCACATGTTGTTGTGCAAATGGAATAGACAACAGGTGGAAATTATAGGCAATTAGCAAGACACCCCCAATAAAGGAGTGGTTCTGCAGGTGGTAACCACAGACCACTTCTCAGTTCCTATGCTTCCTGGCTGATGTTTTGGTCACTTTTGAATGCTGGCGGTGCTTTCACTCTAGTGGTAGCATGAGACGGCGTCTACAACCCACACAAGTGGCTCAGGTAGTGCAGCTCATCCAGGATGGCACATCAATGCGAGCTGTGGCAAGAAGGTTTGCTGTGTCTGTCAGCGTAGTGTCCAGAGCATGGAGGCACTACCAGGAGACAGGCCAGTACATCAGGAGACGTGGAGGAGGCCGTAGGAGGGCAACAACCCAGCAGCAGGACCGCTACCTCCGCCTTTGTGCAAGGAGGAGCAGGAGAAGCACTGCTAGAGCCCTGCAAAATGACCTCCAGCAGGCCACAAATGTGCATGTGTCTGCTCAAATGGTCAGAAACAGACTCCATGAGGGTGGTATGAGGGACCAACGTCCACAGGTGGGGGTTGTGCTTACAGCCCAACACCGTGCAGGACGTTTGGCATTTGCCAGAGAACACCAAGATTGGCAAATTCGCCACTGGCGCCCTGTGCTCTTCACAGATGAAAGCAGGTTCACACTGAGCACATGTGACAGACGTGACAGAGTCTGGAGACGCCGTGGAGAACGTTCTGCTGCCTGCAACATCCTCCAGCATGACCGGTTTGGCGGTGGGTCAGTCATGGTGTGGGGTGGCATTTCTTTGGGGGGCCGCACAGCCCTCCATGTGCTCGCCAGAGGTAGCCTGACTGCCATTAGGTACCGAGATGAGATCCTCAGACCCCTTGTGAGACCATATGCTGGTGCGGTTGGCCCTGGGTTCCTCCTAATGCAAGACAATGCTAGACCTCATGTGGCTGGAGTGTGTCAGCAGTTCCTGCAAGAGGAAGGCATTGATGCTATGGACTGGCCCGCCCGTTCCCCAGACCTGAATCCAATTGAGCACATCTGGGACATCATGTCTCGTTCCATCCACCAACGCCACGTTGCACCACAGACTGTCCAGGAGTTGGCGGATGCTTTAGTCCAGGTCTGGGAGGAGATCCCTCAGGAGACCATCCGCCACCTCATCAGGAGCATGCCCAGGCGTTGTAGGGAGGTCATACAGGCACGTGGAGGCCACACACACTACTGAGCCTCATTTTGACTTGTTTTAAGGACATTACATCAATGTTGGATCAGCCTGTAGTGTGGTTTTCCACTTTAATTTTGAGTGTGACTCCAAATCCAGACCTCCATGGGTTGATAAATTGGATTTCCATTGATTATTTTTGTGTGATTTTGTTGTCAGCACATTCAACTATGTAAAGAAAAAAGTATTTAATAAGATTATTTCTTTCATTCAGATCTAGGATGTGTTGTTTAAGTGTTCCCTTTATTTTTTTGAGCAGTATATTTCAAGGCCCACCTTCAAACTCAGTGCCTCTTTGCTTGACATCATGGGAAAATCTAAAGAAATCAGCCAAGACCTCAGGAAAAAAATTGTAGACCTCCACAAGTCTGGTTCATCCTTGGGCGCAATTTCCAAACGCCTGAAGGTACCACGATCATCTGTATAAACAATAGTACGCAAGTATAAACACCATGGGACCACGCAGCCGTCATACCGCTCAGGAAGGAGACGCGTTCTGTCTCCTGGAGATGCACGTACTTTGGTGCGAAAAGTGCAAATCAATCCCAGAACAACAGCAAAGGACTTGTGAACATGCTGGAGGAAACAGGTACAAAAGTATCTATAGCCACAGTAAAACAAGTCCTATATCAAGATAACCTGAAAAGCCGCTCAGCAAGGAAGAAGCCACTGCTCCAAAACCACCATAAAAAAAAGACAGACTACGGTTTGTAACTGCACATGGGGACAAAGATCGTACTTTTTGGAGAAATGTCCTCTGGTCTGATGAACCAAAAATAGAACTGTTTTCCCATAATAACCATCATTATGTTTGGAGGAAAAAGGGGGATGCTTGCGAGCCAAAGAACAGCATCCCAACCGTGAAGCTTGGGGGTGCTCTGCTGCAGGAGGGACTGGTGCACTTCACAAAATAGATGGCATCATCAAGGAGGAAAATTACGTGGACATTTTGAAGCAACATCTCAAGACATCAGTCAGGAAGTTAAAGCTTGGTCACAAATGGGTCTTCCAAATGGACAATGACACCAAGCATACTTCCAAAGTTGTGGCAAAATGGCTTAAGGACAACAAAGTCGAGGTATTGGAGTGGCCATCACAAAGTCCGGACCTCAATCCTATAGAAAATGTGTGGGCAGAACTGATAAAAAATGTGTGCGAGCAAGGAGGCCTACCAACCTGACTCAGTTACACCAGCTCTGTCAGGAGGAATGGGCCAAAATTCACCCAACTTTTTGTGGGAAACTTGTGGAACGCTACCCAAAACATTTGACTCAAGATAAACAATTTAAAGGCAATGCTACCAAATACTAATTGAGTGTATGTAAACTTCTGACCCACTGGGAATGTAATGAAAGAAATAAAAGCTGAAATAAATTACTCTACTATTATTCTGACATTTCACATTCTTAAAATAAAGTGGTGATCCTAACTGACCTAAGACAGGGAATTTTTACTAGGATTAAATGTCAGGAATTGTAAAAAACTGAGTTTAAGTGTATTTCGCTAAGGTGTATATAAACTTCCGACTTCAACTGTATATACTGTATTTTAGTCAATGCCACTCCGACATTGCTCGTCCTAATATTTATATATTTCTTAATTCCATTATTTTACTTTTAGATGTGTGAATTGTTAGATACTACTGCACTGTTTGAACTAGGAATCAAATGTATATATAAAGCCCTTTTTACATCATCCGATGTCAAAGTGCTATACAGGAACCCAGCCTAAAACCCCAAACAGCAAGCAATGCAGATGTTGAAGCACGCATTTCGCTACACCCGCAATAGCATTTTCTAAATATGTGTATGTGACCAATAAAATGTGATTTGAGATAAGTGTTGATGTGACCATAAGGAGCAGTTTCCTGGCACTGGCTCGAGAAAAACCACAACACTCATATGGCCAGAGAGAATTTCTGTCTTCTGAGTGTTCCAGCAGCCTGAGGAAGTCGTCTCCAGTCAGACGACACACCCCAACCAAAAAACCTCTTCTGGACAATCTCTACAGCGTTTCCACAGTGAAACACTCTGTGTCGTCCTTCAGACCTCACATCATGAGGCATTTCCACCCAATTTACCACAACAAAACGTAATTGACCTTTATTATGGTTTATTACAGCACATTGAGTCTGATCGAATCATCCAATCTCCTATTGCATAACTGTAGAACCTTCCCCTCCACCCCAGCACCACAAATGACCTCATCAGCGACCGCCTCACCCGGTGGTTCCCTCACTGATGTAATTGAGGCTATCATGAACTAGATCTTTGACAAGCAGCAACAGCTTCAAAAAGTCAGTGAAACAGGTCAATTTAGAGAGAATTACGTTTAACCCTTTAGTGATATGTGGGAGACAAAGACAGTCCATTGAAAGACTTATATTGTAGGCCACGTTTTCGAGCATGGGGTGATGCCACAATGCAGTAGTAAAAAAGGCAAAAGGTCTCCTGCGGGGACGGGGGATGGGATTAAAAATATAGGACAAAACCCATCATGACAAGAGAGACACACCACAACACTACATAAAGAGAGACCTAAAACAACAACATTGCATGGCAGCAACACAGCATGACAAGATCATGATAGCAGCACAAAACATGGTACAAACATTATTGGACACAGACAACAGCACAAAGGCAAGAAGGTAGAGACGACAACACATCACGCAAAGCAGCCACAACTGTCAGTAAGAGTGTCCATGATTGAGTCTTTGAATGAAGAGATGGAGATAACTGTCCAGTTTGAGTGTTTTTTGCAGCTCGTTCCAGTCGCTAGCTGCAGCGAACTGGAATTATATTTAACTATATTATTTTTTGCCGATATATCGTATAGTTTGACAATATCATCTTTGCGCTAGCTGGCTGTACCTGCACTGAAACTACAGTATTTTTCCTTCATAGCTTGTTCTACATCATCTTTTTAAATAGGGAGCCACATTTTCTTCAGCACTTTTATTTCCATGACTGATCAAAAATCGTTTTCTCATGGCTCTCTCATCCCTCTGCAGTAGACATATGGTGAGCAATATGTTTGGACCATAGAACTGCAATAAAATCACAGTATTGAATCTCAATGCATATAGAAATATGAGAATTGCAATACATATCACATCAGCACCCAAGTATCATGATAATATTGTTTCGTGCGGTCCCTAGCAATTCCCAGCCCTATGCAGTAGTAGAACCAGCGGTGGAAAAAGTACCCAATTGTCATACTTGAGTAAAAGTATAGATACCTTGAATGACTTTCTATTCAAGGTAAGTTAGTCACCCAGTAAAATACTACTTGAGTAAAAGTCTAAAATTATTTGGCTTTAAATATACTTAAGTATCAAAAGTAGAAATAAAAGTATAAATACATTTTAAAAATCCTTATATTAAGCAAAGCAGACAGCACCATTTTCTTATTTTTACAATTTACGGATAGCCAGGGGCACACTCCAACATTATTTACAAAATATGCATTTGTGTTTATTGGGTCCGCCAGACCATAGGCAGTAGGGATGCCCACGTATTTTCTTGAAAAGTGTGTGAATTTCACCATTTTCCTGTCCTGCTAAGCATTCAAAATGTAACAAGTACTTTTGGGTGTCAGGGAAAATGTATGGAGAAAAAAAGGACAATATTTTCTATAGGAATATAGTGAAGTAAAAGTAGTGAAGTAAAAGTAATTTACACCACTGAGTAGAACTCAAATAGGCTAAAACGGTGTGTCACAAAGAAATACTTCACAATGTAATCTAAGAACTAAACATTTGGTGGATGATGTCATAATGCAGCAAAACACAATAAATGTCACAATGCAATGCATCACAATGCAATGCATCACAATGCAAGTCAAGAACTCAACTTTCTTGAGTGTGGATGAGGTGCAGCAGTAGAACTTGAATAATGTTGCAATGCAAGATATGGTAGAGTCACAATAGAACACATCACAATCAATGCAATAGGTGGCGTAATGTCATAATAACAATGTATTTTCAGAACATAGTCAAGTTTTGGAGGTGAATGTGTTGTCACCATGTCGTTGATCACAATCCTTGAGCACACAAGTTCTCACAGCAACAAAGATATCTTATATAACACGCAAACATCAATATCAGGTTCATTTGATACATTATCACAAAAAGATATGATCTGGATCTCTGATGGTTGTTTTGGCATTGCCAGCACCTCTCCTGTATGAGGGTTATTGTTGAAACATGTAGTGCATTGTGCTGACATAATGGCATTGGGAAGGGACAGTTCTCTGGCATTCCTCCAACTGCACGCCTACACTACTCTGTGCAGATCTGTGCTCATCACGTTCACAAAGTAACACAGCAGGCACGCCTCCCACCTGGCTAGAATGTGGGTTTTGCATCTTAGAAGTGCAAAACAGCTACTAATGAATAGGAACACTGACTGTTAGCAGTCTTCATCTGTCACAAGCTTGTCTCAGGAGAAATGTGATGTATTATAGCTATATCTATAAGTTACATTCATCAGTGGAAGGTAAATAGAGATCTGGCTACGCTCTGTTCTGACAACAGGAAATTAGTGATGGGACTGGATGTTTAACAGGAAATGTGAACTTACCTGTTCCTCTAAATACTTGAAAACAAATGGGAGGGTTTTTCCATTTCAGCACAGTTGGGATGAGTGCTGAAGGAGAGGAAGGGAAAGAGAGTGTCTTTAGTCCAAGCACATTGCTACAGTTAGGCCTACTATTCATCAATAATTTGTTCCATCCCCATCTTGATGCAGATCATCATTCATGACATGAATACAAACTATTATTACACGGACCTGGTCAGCTATCTATGTATGTGTGTATGTAGATGTATGGTGCAACATGATGGCCTGACAACTTAGTTAAAACGTCGGTATCAAGGGCAATGTGTATGATTAGATAACCAAATCCACAGTTAGCTATTGCGCTAACCACGGATGTCACGACAGCTGTCATCGGCTCATGTGGCAGCTAGCTAGCAAATAACGTATCTAATGTTACACAATACCCTTTAGCAACAATAAAATAGCTAACGTTAGCTATCTAGCAAACTAGCTAGTTACGTAGTGGGAGCTCACCGGAATGGTCCAACGCAGAACTATTGAATAACGAAATCCAATACTTCCACAGCAGCAAACAGAAATTGGTTTTATGCGAATATATCGACAGTAAAGATAGGTAGACAAGTCCACCTTCCCCGCTTCAGACAGTTAGCTACAATAAATAGTTAGCTTAGCATCTAATGCTGGCAGCTACCTGTCAGTCTAGTCACGCGGTGGAGCCTGTAGCTTTTAACCAAATTGCAAGGTATCTTTCTGTGTCGTGACTTTATTATTTAAATTCATGCGTGTTCTCGTTAGCTACTTATCATTTTTGTTATTAATGATGTTAACGAGGGTAAACGCCTTTGGCTTTAGTGGTGCACCACTTCGACTCACAAAGGAAACTTTGACCGGAAAACCCTCCTCTCTCAGCTAGAAAGGCACATCCGTAATTCCTTATAGTAAGCAACAATTTGAAGTTTCAAAGCTATATTACAACAACAAAGTATCAAATATATACTCACATCTAACCACACGACTGGATGAGATGTTAACTGCTTGGGGAATAATATAGATTAATGTATGGCATACATGTATTTGCTTTGTGGCATTGTTTTTGCATGAAGAGAAGTTCAATTCATAGACATTAAACCCAGGGTTAGATCATGGCAATGAACGCTTTCTGTGTTGTGGGCTGGTGGAGTAAAATACATGTTCTGTGGCGCCACCTTCTGGTATATTTATGATCCTTTTCCATTACTCTGGCCTGACAGCCACTGGAGTTCGAATCAATGATTGTCGAATACAACGATCCAAAGTTCACAGCTAAAACAATGGATGAGTGAACTGGTTTTCTGCGGTGCTCAAAACGACAGCAAACATGTTTTTAAAAACGTTAACGATTCTGGCCCGTGCCTTGTTGCACTGTGTAAACCGGGGTGTCATCTCACCAAAACATCGCCATGTGTTCCCCGTGGGGCTTGGACGAGGACCCTCTCGACTCTACTACGAGACCGCTAAACCAGTGGACCCTTCCCTGGCCGGGGCATCCTCTACCCGGACAGTGGACCTCCGTAGCGACACAGTGACCAAGCCTGGAGCGGCCATGCGTCAGGCCATGGCAGAGGCCGAGGTTGGGGATGATGTATTCGGGGAGGATCCAACAGTAAATGGTCAGAGAAATTAGATGAGGCATGAGTTTTGGCAAGCATATGGAGTTGCTTAACAATCATTTGTGAAGATCTGATTTGTAAGAAGGTGCTCATCATTATGACCTGATTATTTTATACTGATCTTTCACCGATCAAAGTTCTGGCCGATCAATAAAAGTATGTAAAACAGTGCAATACCCATTCTGTAGTGAAGTGCATGGGGTGCACACACTGCATAATTCATTAGTGTGGTACTGTGATCTGATTGCACTGACATGGACCTGTTTGTATCATTTTATGATGCATCCTTTCCATTTTTATGAACCTGATTTAATTTGGCAAATTTGGATGGGCATGTACAGAGCTCCAGAAGATGGCTGCAGAGGTGTTTGGGATGGAGGCAGCTCTCTATGTCCCATCTGGAACCATGGCAAACCTAATAGCAGGTGAGAGAATAACCAGCTGTGTGTGTGTGTGTGTGTGTGTGTGTGTGTGTGTGTGTGTGTGTGTGTGTGTGTGTGTGTGTGTGTGTGTGTGTGTGTGTGTGTGTGTGTGTGTGTGTGTGTGTGTGTGTGTGTGTGTGTGTTGTTCAGTTGTGTTGGTGAGAGGAGATGGATCTGCAATGGGTTTACAGCTGATCGTTCTACATGGCTGTGCATAAGGTGGATCACCTTAGTAGTAATTGTGTAATATTTTTTGGATGTGTTTAAATGTTGTCCAGTAATGGTGCACTGCAGAGAGAGAGGAGATGAGATGATTGTTGGAGATCTGTCACACCTCCACATCTACGAGCAGGGAGGGAGTGCTCAGGTACAGTGAACACACACAGATTACACACACAGCCACTGCACACACAAACTTAAAGTGCACACTAAAAACACATGTGATTGTAATGTGTGTGTCAGCTGGCTGGTGTCCACTCCACCATGGTGACCAATCTACCTGACGGGACCTTTGACCTGGATCAGCTGGAGTCCAAGATTCGCCATGGTTACCCCGACGCCCACTACCCCCGCTCACGCCTGGTGTGTGTGGAGAACACACACAACATACAGGGAGGCCGTGTGCTGCCCCTACCCTTCCTGCAGGAGGTGAGTGTGTGTTGTGTATCCCTCAGGTTAGTGCTCGAGAGTCTTGCAGAGAGGTATGGTGTAACTGCTTTGTTGTGTGTCTCGCCCTCAGGTAAAGGTGTTAGCAGACAGATATGGACTGGCTGTACACATGGACGGAGCAAGAATGATGAATGCAGCCATTGCCCAGAAAGTCGCCCCATCTACAATCCTACAAAACACACACACCGTCAGCGTCTGCCTGTCCAAGGTCACATACACACACACACACACACACACACACCATCAGCTGGAGTTATGTATTTATGAGACAGACACTGTGTGTTACCTGCTGTGTGTTACCTGCTGTGTGTTACCTGCTGTGTGTTACCTGCTGTGTGTTACCTGCTGTATGTTACCTGCTGTGTGATCCTGCGTATGCTCCTGCGTATGATCCTGTGTGTTGCAGGGTCTCGGTGCTCCAGTGGGCACCATGCTGGCTGGCCCTCAGGACTTCATTTCCAGGGCGGTGCGTTGTCGTAAAGCCCTGGGCGGAGGGCTGCGCCAGGTGGGAATTCTGGCAGCCGCTGGCAAGCTGGCATTGGGGGACATGATCAACAGGCTGGAGGAAGACCACCGTCATGCCAGGACCTTCGCACAGGGTGGGCACACAAACACACAAATGTACACCTGCAAGACACACACGTGGACGTTTCTATTTCATAATATATTCTTGACCACTCTGTCAACCTGTGTGTGTGTGTGTGTGTAGCTCTGTTGGAGTGCGACCCGCCTCTCTACGAGGTCAACATGGCTGCTGTGGAAACCAACATCCTGCGGTTTCGTCTGCGGGATGCCTCGTTGACCCCAACAGAGTTCTGTGCCCTGATGGCTGGGGTGGGGGAAGGCGAGCAGGCCGCTATGGGGCAGGGGGTACGGGTACTCATGTTCCCCCACATTGGAGGCTTTGTCAGGGCCGTCTGGCATCTGGACATCTCACTGGAGGACACTCAGCTGGCCATCCAAAAGCTGCAGTTTGTGGCCAGGCAACACTCTCAGCAGAGGCTCAGGGCCCAGTGAAGCCTCGCATAGATTTAACCCTAACATGGTGAGCTGCTCGTTGGGCCCCCTGATCATTGATCTCTCATTTAGAGGGATTCACTTGAAGAACTTTGCAAAGAGTTGATTTTAATTTGGATTATTTTATGAATAATATGTATATTAATCATAACAGCTTTTCATGAATGTAAATACAGGTACTATACTTTATTTCGGGAATATGTTTCTTATACAGACTTATTTCTTAGAGGTAAGTCTTTCTAACTAAGGAACAAATAAATTATGCTATTGTCAACAAGCAGCTGCCCTCGAGTGGACTCTCTTTGAAATGTAATGACTATGAAACGCCACAAAATGGCACTACAGGTCTTTGTCATGGCCGTTCTACCACGAAATGGGTGCGTCATGTACCACTATCACCGGTATTTGCAACAGTCCAGACACTTGTCACATATTTTGTAGTTTACCTGGACGATAAAAAGCATATAACTCGTAATACATTGCCCGACCTGGTTGAGAAAGAAAAAAACATTAAAATATTCTGGCAGCGGTGGGATTCGAACCCACGCCATCGAAATGACTGGAGCCTAAATCCAGCGCCTTAGACCACTCGGCCACGCTACCGTTATAATTTACAACCCAAACAAAAGGGAATTTGTAGCTATATATAACCAGACCATAATCATTGATCCAAAAGCAAATAATAAACGAGCGTTTCTATTGGAGACGACGCAGACATCGTCCGCTATCGGTGACAAATGCGTGTGTGAGGACTCTGTTGAAATGGCACTCACACTCCTTCCTGTTGGAGGGAGTGATAATGAACAGAGTCCACTGCAGGGAGCTAATGTGCACCGATACCTCGCTAGCGGGTTGGTGGGCAGTGTTCAGAGGCATGGCAGTGAGCGGACGCTGGAGCCCCCATGGAGTGGCAAGCACATCAATGTGCTGGATCTCTGGGCAGTTCGCCATGCACTCCAACAGTTCCTGCACTACATTGAGCGGAACCATGTCCTGGTCAGATCAGACAACACCATGGTAGTGGCGTATATTAATCACCAGGGGGTACTGAGATGACCGCACCTCCGCAAAATGGCTCGGGAGCTCTTGCTGTGGGCTCGTCACTGCTGGCAGCGCACATCTTGAACCAGCCAGCGCACATCTTCAACCAGCCAGCACACATCTTGAACCAGGCAGTGGACATGCTTTCGAGAAATGGCCCGCCGGAGGTGGACTGGAGTCTACACCCTCAGGTGGTGTTACAGCTATGGGAACGGTTCAGGAGAGCGGTTTACATCTCAGGAGAACACTCATTGCCTTAGCTGGTTCTCGATGTCGAACCCTCCAGGCCCTCTGGGTTTGGAAGCCCTCGCTCACGATTGGCCGGCAACAACACGTTATGCGTTCCCACCATTTCCCCTGATCACAGTTACGCTTGACAGCAGGGGCGAAAATCTGATATCAACTTTGGGGGGGACAATTACATGAAATTTTCTCAAGAGCAATTCCTGAGGGGGACACCAAAAGTAGTGCTGTAACACATAGCCTACATTGTAATATGGTAAATGTATAAATGTATATTGAGGAACCAAAGAAATAAGGTGTTTGCCGTACTCCTAACTACCGGTACCCAAAACTACACAACTACTCACAACAGCAATACCATTGCCTTTAACAAATCTTAGTTCAGTCACCAGTTTAAGTTGAGAGTGGGGGTATCCATGGCATTTTCCAATTATGTTCCTATTTTACAAGTAAAAAAAATGGAGAACCTTTCATAATGTTGCCAAACAAAGACTCAACAAACTTACCTGAGACTCCCTGTCCCTGCATATCTGTCCCCAACTCTGCTGTCTGTGTGCCATCTGTTGCCTGCTCTGCCTAATGACATCATTGTGAAACATTTCCATTAGAATTTCATTTCTTTCTTATGAACATTTTATCAACTAGTCTTTGAGATACTAGGGTTCTTACTTTGCGTTTTGGTGTACTGAAAAATACTCTGATGTCCGTCTTTTATATTTCTGCCATTTTTCTACCTGGCTGGCTGGCTACACACACACACAGTGTGTAGGTTATTTACAGTAGGAGATGGGCTTCTATCATCTTATCTTTTATCATTCTATTTGGGCTTCGATCTAAAAGGTAGCTAGCAAATGTGAAACGGATTAAAATGACAAGAGTTGACAGCTGTATGAGTTCACCATTTACACAACATATGCTGCAACCTTTTGTAATTTTAATAGTTTCTTTCATATTGGCTGGCTTCCAACAATAGCTGAATTTGCAAAGCTAGCGAGCACCAATTCAGTTTCAGTGGTGTTTGCTAAAATCTTTGCTACCCGGGTTAAATAAAATAAATAAATAAAAGTTCCCTTGCGACAATTTAGCTTTTGCAACGAGACCATTATATATATTTAAGACAATGGTAGAAGAGAGTGTAGTTCTGTTCAGTTTGGACTTCAGTTTATCGCTAACCTTATCACAGGGACTTTGAAGCACTAACTTACATCATCTGCATGCTGATCTCGGAATAAATTGACGATAGCAAAGATTCCATCTTTGACGAGGCCACATAAATGGAATAGGTACTAGCTAGCTTAATAGCTCATATTTGCGCGCTAGCTCTGCATATTCAGCTAGTGTGTGTGCGCGATTGACTGGATTAACCTCACGTCAGTTACGTTCATTGAGTGCCTTTCAGACAGTTGCTACGACCCCTCTGTTACCTTGCCAGTGGATCAAACCATTGTGAGGAAAAGGGTGGGGGGGTCGCAATCTTTTGAAACTTAAAAACGCGCTATTAAGTGTCTATAATCAGCACAATTGCTTTCATTGCGTATTATTAATATTATTTAAATTACATAGTTATGTTTCAGTGATATGGATGGAGGGGGGGTCGTGTCCCCCCCGTGTCCCCCCCGTCCCCCCGCGATTTCCGCCCCTGCTTGACAGGGTCAGTTTTAAGGGCCACTGTCTGCTCCTGATAGCCCCATGCTAGCCGAGACGACCATAGTTAAGCCTCCTGTTGTCCCTCCTCTCCGGGACCCCATAGCAGCTGCCGCTAAGACCCGACCTGCTCGCTCAGGCTCGGGGGACGTTCTGGCATCCGGACCTACGCCGCTGCCAGCTTTGGGCTTGTTCCCTTGAGAGGCTTAAATTGTCATGTCTAGGCATTCAGGACAATGTGGTGAACATGTTGAAGAACGCCAGGGCTTCCTCCACCAATGCATCATATCAAATGCGGTGGGGCATATTCTGTATTTGGTGTGAGGGTCATAATGTATTTTTTGGTTTGTTAAATATATACAGTACCAGTCAAGAGTTTGGACACACCTACTTATTCAAGGGTTTTTCTTTATTGTTACTATTTTCTACATTGTAGAATAATAGTGAAGACATCAAAACTATGAAATAACACATATGGAATCATGTAGTAACCAAAAAACAAATCTATCTAATATATTTTAGATTCTTCAAGGTAGCCACCCTTTGCCTTGATGATAGCTTTGCACACTATTGGCATTCTCTCAACCAGCTTCATGAGGTAGCCACCTGGAATGTATTTCAATTAACAGGTGTGCCTTGTTAAAAGTTAATTTGTGGAATTTCTTTCCTTCTTAATGCGTTTGAGACAATCAGTTGTATTGTGACAAGGTAGGGGTGGTGTACAGAAGATAGCCCTATTTGGTAAAAGACTAAGTCCATATTATGACAAGAACAGCTCAAATAAGCAAAGAGAAACGAACATTGACTGAACATTGACACATGGATGAACATTGACACTTCACGTCAATGAATTACCATTGAATTGATCAAACTATAATTTCAAAATGTACAAATAATCAAACTTGTTTGTAAATGTTAGACATCTTAGTAGGGAGGCTTTATTACTAAAAAAGTCCATACCAGATGTGGCCAACCTTGCTCCACTCCCTGATCTACTGTGTGAGCAGACTTCTATTCCAGCCCAACAATAATACACATTATTATCAACTCATTAGATTTGATAAGTTAAATCAGGTGTGTTAGTGCTGGGCTAGAACAGAAGCCTACACACACAGCATACCTCCAGGAGAATGATTGGCCTGCTACAGTGTAATACATTTGTAGCCTACATTAAATTGTGTGTGACTTTCAACTGTATTGTTGTATACAACATTTGCTAACATAAGTAGACATACAACCCATGGCATTAAAGGATGTGCAAGCAGTCTCTTGGGACATTTACTGGGACCTCTTCATCTGCAGACAGGCTTTCACAGCTCTCCATATCTGAAGACAGACATCAAAGAAACAGGCTTCATTTTATTACAATTAGACAGCCTGACTATTATCGCTCTGTCTGTCTTCTTAGTTCTCCTCTCTAGGGACTAAAACTGGGGAATATTTTCATGTCATCCCACAACCTGCCCAAGGTCTTTTGTTTGGAGCGCTTCTGTCAATCTTGAGTAAGGACATGCACCTAATTACACATAGAAGTAGGCCTACCTGGCGTTGACCCCCCCCCTCCATCCGCCAGGTAGGCCTAGGTTACCTGGCGTGTGCGCAAATGTAGGCTTTTAAATATGCCTATTTGGGGATTTACATTTTAGTCATTTTAGCAGACACTCTTATCCAGAGTGACTTACAGTAGTGAATGCATACATTTCATATGTTTTTTTCCCCCCCGTACTGGCCCCCCGTGGGAATCGAACCCACAACCCTGGCGTTGCAAACACCATGCTCTACCAACTGAGCCACAGGGAAGGCCGATAATGTTTCTTATTGTCTTAACTCACCATCACTATAGAGCTTATCAAAGTAATGTTTTCTTTGCCTCAAACAGCAAATAAACAAAGTCTGTTTTTAAATCCATTGAGAATGACAATAGTTCCTCAACGTAGCCTATTTCAAAAATCTTTCCAGTTCTCTCCCTTTCAATAATCAATCAGCAGAACACACAGATCAATAGAAATGGTACGATAACTTGGCACTCCGAATGGAAAAGGTTGCCGACTGCTGGTGTAGCCTATCACCGGCAACTTCAGAAGCATAATGGCAGAATCTGCTAAGGCCAGCAGCTCCTCCGGGAGGAGGAGGGTCGGGAACAGTATTTTTTAAATTCTGGTTAGGCTATATTGATCTCTGGCTCCCTCTTTTGTAATTCGTGTCTTCATTTTGAAATCGTACTGCTTAAAGCATCAGACGAGCTCAGTAGTCTACATATAGTTGATTTTATTAAATCATAGGATGAGTCTATATATGAAAAAATACGAAGAACAGACAACTCTTGGTCCACCAAGTTTTTTTTAGTCGGGGACAGCACTAGCTGATGATATTTCACTTAGCTATAGTATGAAAAGTTGGCTTGCTAGCTAACAACCAGCTCATTAGCCTACACACAGTGGCCTGCTGTAGCCAGCCAGCTAGCTAATAATATATCGTTTTTTAACATTTTCACAATGTATTTACTTACTTACTAGAATATGTTCATGCCTACGACCAAGAAGCAAAGAGTTGTCAAGAGGAAGCACCACTTCTACTCTACATGCTCGCATACTCCCTTAAAAGGGAAATGGTTTCGCTTGAAAAACAAGAAAAACAGGATGAACATTTCCACATTTCTTTATGAATTGTTGAACTAGGTAGAGTAATAGTAATTAGAGTGCAGAGTGAATCGTTCTGTATACCTCAGTGATAGCAACTGCAGCTACCGGGACGTGCAAGGTTTGACTTCAAAATAGAATCCATTGTTCTATATTGTTGTAGCAACAGCTGTGCTGGACTGTGGTCGACATGGATGATAGTTCTGACGGTATGGGTGGGGATGATGAAAGTCATGGACTTGGATGGTCTGTGGTGAAAAGGAAAAAGAATGTCCCTGCTATAAGCGCTGCTGACCGCCATGGCACTTCTAGCGTTGAGACCGTGAAGGGGGTGAAGGTAGTGAACGGCCCTGCTATAAGCGCTGCTGAACGCAGTGGCAGTTCTAGTGTTGAGACCGTGAAGGGGGTGAAGGTAGTGAACGACCCTGCTATAAGCGCTGCTGAACGCAGTGGCAGTTCTAGCGTTGAGACCGTGAAGGGGGTGAAGGTAGTGAACGGCCCTGCTATAAGCGCTGCTGAACGCAGTGGCAGTTCTAGTGTTGAGAACGTGAAGAGGGTGAAGGTAGTGAAAAACAAAAGTAATGACGTGTCGGAGTGGAAAGTTGTAATCGTGTTTGATGCGACCACATGGTCTAATATGCACCTTTTTCGATTACCCAATGCCATTAAGAAAGAGATAGGGTAAGTCACATTAGCCCGGTTTGTTGGTAATGGTAGACCGTTAATATTCTGTGCTGACCATCTTCAGCAAGGGAAGATTCTGAAAATGAAAACGCTCATGGGGAAGAAAATCACAAGTCATGGCCCTGGAGATTCGGCTAAGCTGAGGGGGGTCATTTCTGGGGTTCCACTATCTATGTCCATAGATTATGTAAAATAAAATATATAGGGGGGCATAGTGGTTGAAGCCAAAAGGCTGTTCAGTAAGAAAGAGGGGCGGAGAAGTGAAAGCCTGTCAGTATTATTCATGTTTGAGAAGGTTTTACCTAAGAAAGTACAGATGGGCTTCCTGGCTTTCACTGTTAGTTTGTCCCACCTCCATTAAGGTGTTTTAAATGCCAAAGAATGGGACATGTAGCGGCTCTGTCCAAAGGAAAGAAAAGATGTGTCAATTATGGAGGGGAACATGATTATGGTGAATGTGGGAACAATGTCAAGTTTGGTGGATGCCAGGTGCAGAAAGAGGCTAGAGAGGTTCAAAGATACAAAATCACTCATAATGTCTCTTATGCAGAGGCTGCAAGGCAGATTAGTTGAACTATTAGGCAGAATGATGGAGATAATAGGGTTACTCCTGGAATAAGTGGACCTACTGTAGGAAATGTTGTTTATGTTGTTCCAGACACGGATACAAGACCTGCTCAGAAATCTTGCTCTCACAAATGTGTTGTTTCAAAGGATGCCTTGATAGTTAATCAGATTGACTTCATAGCCTTCATTGGAAAGGTGATCAACATGACAACGTTGTGGAAGGAAGAACTGCCAAGTTGAAGATCATTGTGGAAGCAGCAACAGAGTTTTTAGGAGTAACAGATGTTACTGTCTCCATGATGGTTGATATGTTGACTCCTAATAATAGTAATGATGGAATGTCTCAGTATGATGATAGTTAGTTATGGTTTTTGTCATCCTTCAGTGGAATGCCAGATGCCTTATTGCTAACAGTCAGGAGTTCAAGAAATATGTAATAGATTTAGAGATCAAACCTGATGTGATATGTGTTCAAGAAACATGGCTTAGACCACATCTTGATTTTATTATTTCTGGTTATTGTTCAAATCAGATCTGATAGATCAATTGGACAGGGTGGTGGTTGTGCCACGTTCATAAGAGAAGGTCTTGTATAGAGAGATATGGTGCTGCGACTTCAATAGTTTATGGGGAAGCACACATACAGATGCTAATGGTACTATTGTGGAAGATATGATGGAATCAAGAACATTAGTATGTCTTAACGATGGATGTGGTACAAGAGTTGATGTTAGAGGGGTTACATCCTACCTGGACCTCACAATGGCTTCCAACTCTATTGCATCAATGTGTGAATGGAATATAATGAATGATTCTACTGTTGGAAGTGATCATTTCCTGATTTTGTATACCATGAACTGTGATGTTACTATTGCAGATAGGGCACCATTCAGAAGATGGTGATTTCATAAAGCGGACTGCGAAAAGTTTGGTGATCATTGCTCAAAGTTTGTTGGAGAGTTGTCTTTAGAGAGGCCGGTTGATATATGTGCTGCCTTTGTGACCACTGATTTTGAGTGCTGCAAAATGATATGTACCAGTGAGTGAAGTGGGTGAGAAAAGGAAGGTGGTTCCTTGGTGGACTGAAGAGTGCACTGCGGCTATTCAAGAAAGAAATAGGACTTACAGAGTGTTGCGTAGGAATATGACTCCTGAGAATCTAGTTGATTTCCAAAGGAAGAGAGCTTTAGTACGTAGGGTCATTAAGTCTGCCATAGAGAAATGCATGGAGACAGTTCTGCTCTACAATAGGCAGGGGTACTGAGCTGGGGGATGTATGGTCTATGTTGAAGTTGACTGGAAGAAGAAAGTCTGTTGAATCCTAAGATGCTGGGTTCTTTGGTAAGGGGTACTGGTCCACATCCACCCATGCATTTACAGTCACCCCCATGTATCTTTGGAACGTAAACTATAGGCGCTGCCCATTCACTGTATTCTATGGGTGTGATCACTCCTTGTTTTTCTAGCTCTGTAAGCTGTTTGTCTACTGCCTCTCTGAGTGCATAAGGCACAGGTCTCACAGGTCTAGCCTTACAGGTTTAGCCTTACAAAACTTTGGAACAGCTTTCTCTGACACTTGAATTTTGGCTTTAATAACTCCCTTTACCACACCCAGTTCACCACTAAACAACTCAGCATATTTATCGCACAGCTGCTGGGTCTGACACATGGTTCACTCTTGACCAATCTAATTTGAGGTGCTGGACTTCCTGACGGGCCGCCCCCAGGTGGTAAGGGTAGGTAACAACACATCCGCCATGCTGATCCTCAACACAGGGGTCCCTCAGGCGTGCATGCTCAGCCCCCTCCTGTACTCCCTGTTCACTCATGACTGCACAGCCAGGCACGACTCCAACACTACCATTAAATTTGCCGATGACACAACAGTGGTAGGCCTGATCACGACAACCACGAGACAGCCAATAGGGAGGTCAGAGACCTGGCCGTGTGGTGCCAGGACAACAATCTCTCCCTCAACGTGATTAAGACAAAGGAGATGATTGTGGACTACAGGAAAAAGAGGACCGAGCACGCCCCCATTCTCATCGACGGGGCAGCAGTGGAGCAGGTTGAGAGCTTCAAGTTCCTTGGAGTCCACATCACCAACAAACTAACATGGTCTAAGCACAACATGACAGTCGTGAAGCGGGCACGACAAAACCTATTCCCCCTCAGGAGACTGAAAAGATTTGGCATGGGTCCTCAGATCCTCAAAAGGTTCTACAGCTGCACCATCGAGAGCATCCTGACTGGTTGCATCACTGCCTGGTATGGCAACTGCTCGGCCTCCGACCGCAAGCCACTACAGAGGGTAGTGCGAACTGCCCAGTACATCACTGGGGCCAAGCTTCCTGCCATCCAGGACCTCTATACCAGGTGGTGTCAGAGGAAGGCCCTAAAAATTGTCAAAGACTCCAGCCACCCTAGTCATAAACTGTTCTCTCTGCTACCAAGTCGAGGTTCAAGAGGCTTCTAAACAGCTTCTACCCCCAAGCCATAAGACTCCTGAACATCTAGTCAAATGGCTACCCAGACAATTTTCATTGCCCCCCCCTTTCCACACCACTGCCACTCTCTGTTGTCATCTATGCATAGTTACTTTAATAAACTCTACCTACATGTACATACTACCTCAACTAACTGGTGCCCCCGCACATTGACTCTGTACCGGCACCCCCCTGTATATATTGTTCGTTTTTACTGCTACTCTTTAATTACTTGTTACTTTTCTCTCTTATTCTTATCTGTATTTTTTTAAACTGCACTGTTGGTTAGGGGCTCGTAAGTAAACATTTCACTGTAAAGTCTACACCTGTTGTATTCGGCGCATGTGACTAATAAAATTTGATTTGATTTTAATCCAGTTCCTCCCCATTAGCGTAGGACCCTTGCCTTTTGACACTAATAGAGGTAGTGGTAACACCTGAGCACCACATTTCACTTTAATCTCCAGCTGTCCCAGTAACTGAATAGGCTGAGCTGAGTAAGTTCTCAAAACAACATCACATGGTTGCAGTTTATGCTTCTTAAATCTGCTGTTGTACAGCTTCTCTGAGATAACAGACATGGCATCCCCAGTATCTACGTCCATCTTTATCTTTTCCGTTACATTTCACTATGACCATGTACGGTTTCACATACTCACGATCACTACACACAGTTAAAAAGTCCCAAGTCTTTTTCTGACTGGTGATTTCCGACTTTGCTGGAGCCTGCAGGCAATATCAGTTCTGCCTCCTCAACTTGATTTGTTGTCAAGTAGCCTGTCCCCTTCGCTGGATTAGAGTGCGCTGTTTGAGAGCGTTGCTTAGAAAACGCGCTGCTCCCTGCAGACACTCTTGGCACAAGAAAAGGGCAAGCAGTGAAGAACAAACACCATTGTAAATACAACCCATATTTATGTTTATTTTCCCTTTTGTACTTTAACCATTTGCACATCGTTACAACACTGTATATATACATACTATTACATTTGTAATGTCTTTATTCTTTTGGAACTTCTGTGAGTGTAATGTTTACTGTCCATTTTTATTGTTTATTTCATTTTGCATATTATCTACTTCACTGGCTTTGGCAATGTTAACATATATTTCTCATGCCAATAAAGACCCATGAATTGAATAGAAGCTCTCCCCCTGTAAGCCCTTTCAAGACGTCCAGTCTTCTGGCTCCGCATTGGAACTCCTTGTAACGGCAGGTCTGCTGTGAATGTCCTGTCCCCAAACAGTGAAAACAGGGCTTTGACTTCTCTCCCCTCTGGTCTGACATCCACTGTTTTGTGGTCAACTGATCGGTTCTCAACTGAGTCAGTGTCTACTGGAATTTATGGATACTCTGGGCTGCGCACTCGAAGTTGTTGACAATGTTGTAACACCCTGGCCATAGAGAGGGGTTTTGTTCTTTATTTTGGTTAGGCCAGGGTGTTAAATTGGGTGGGCGTTCTATGTTCATTTTTCTATGTTTTTGTATTTCCTTGTTTTGGGCCGTGTGTGGCTCCCAATCAGGCACAGCTGTAGTTCGTTGTTGCTGATTGGGAGTCACACATAAGGAGCCTGTTTTTCCTTTGGGTTTTGTGGGGGATTGTTTCTGTTTAGTGTTGCACCTGACAGGACTGTTTGGCTGTCGGTTTTCTTGTTTTGTGTGTATAGCGTTCTTACGTTTATTAAAATTCAAAGATGAACACTAACTTCGCTGCACCTTGGTCTACTTCCACAGACAGCCGTTACAAATGTCCAATATTTTTGCCCATGTTAAATTCTCCCCATATGCCGCGCTTAACATCTTGCCACGCAGATCCTTATTGGCAACTCCATAAACTAGCTGGTCCCTCAACTGCTCCCAAATCTTTCAGCAGAGCAAACATCTTTGAACCCACGACTTATGGAAACACCGCTCTTCTGCGATCGTCAGCTATCTCGTATGTGCTGAAGCTCTTGTTAGCCTCCTGGAAACACATCTTCTATGAGGTTTAACGGCGGTTGGCATCCAATTTGTTGCATTACCACCACCTACTAGACTGGAGTACAACTCCTTATACATTGCTTGAAAAACTAACTAACTAAATAAATACCCTACCATCTAACACTACACTCACTCATTTCAAAATTATATCAAATAAAATTAACACCACCCTACTCCACTAATTAAATGTATTTAGTCCTACCTCAGGCCAACAACCTGAAAGGATGGGACACCACTTAAGAAACCCTGTAACTCTTCTGATGTCAAGTCTCGCACACCCATATAGCTCTCTGCAGCTGCCACCACAACCTCCATTTTCTGAGACTTCCGATCCATCCCTGCAGTACAATTGATAACCATTGCTATAAATGCTAAAAATCCAATCTTCCTAAAACTTATATCACTTTTTGGTCTATTCCTCTGTTCTGGTATGTCTACTACTCTCACCACTCCTCCCCCTTAACCAATCTTCCTCTACTTTCTTCACTGCCTCAGCATATGACAACTTCTGCACTACTCTAACCCTGGAAACCTCAACCTGCCTCTCTCGCACAGGATATTTCTGATCCCCAGCTCCATGGGCACCCCTACAATTAACATATTCCACTACTTTCCCAATACTACACATTCCTTTGTCTCATGCCCTTCTGCACATTTCTCACACCTTGGACCCTCCCTCCTACACACTGCTGCCACATGCCCATAAGCTTGACACTTGTAACATCGTAATATATTCCGCACATACGCTCGTACAGGATAACTTATATATCCTAATATTACTTTGTCGGGCAAAGACTCAACTTCAAAACTCAAAAGAACAGACAATGAATCTCCTGTTTCCCCAGTCTCGCCACCCTGTCTGTATCGCATCAAACGACGATCATCACATACACCGGGAATCTTTCCCCTCAGCTGGTCAACTTTTATATTTACCGCTACCCCAGTTATCACTCCTTTCATTGGTGCCCTTTTCTTGAGAACGAAACAATTCACTTTTCTTGCCCCCATTCGTTTTACTCCAAGCGCATTCTCCCTCTGACCAGCAGAAACACAAACAATTATCACAAGACCACTTCTGGTTACCCTCACCGATTCCACATGACCCAACTCTTTTTTCACCCACCGTGAAACCACAAATGGATCAGCCAAAAGGCAAGAGTCCACTTTTTCCATAAACTTCACTCCTACTGTCACAGACTCTTCTTTTCCTGATCTTGGAGCATACCTCAGTCTCCGATAACTTCACTGCACCTACCACCTCCGATACTTCACCCTTCTCCTGTCTTCAGCTCCCTCCGCTTACACTTTCTACCATTCTTCTTTAACAAACCATCTCCCTTTTTTTCCACCATTTTTATCCAACTCAAGCTCACCTGCATCTTCCCTCTCTCTCTTAGACCTCTTCTCCCTCTCTTTTTCCCTCCATTCCTCCTCCGTTTTCCAAGTATACGTCTCCTTATGATAATACTGCTGCCCCACTCCTGACACCCATCTAGTTTGTGCTTTCTCTAGGGACTCCATTTCCACCTCCTGGAAACACAAACAGGTTTTACTACTGAAAAGTGTCATAGCTCTCATTAGCCCACGCACCGTTTCTTCCCAGCTGAGCAGCTAATTTACTAACTTTAGTACTAGCTAACTTTCTAGCTCGTTCACTCGGTTGGTCATCAGTAGTCTGAGGATTTTGCCTCAGAATTCTGTTATCCTCCTTGCCAGTTGTTGCATCCTAAGGTACTGGACCGTGGTAAAAACAGTTTCAGGTTGGATATTCAACGGATATGCGAGCTTTCAAACCACTTGAGCCACAGACTCCAAATATGATGATGTTTGAAAAATTGCGCACAACATTACACAGGTCTTATTTTCACAATTTGGACATTAATTTGCTTTCCAAAGCTAATAAACATGTGGAAATGTGAGCAGCATTGTGTATTCCTAGTTTAATTAGTTAGGGAGTATAAACAACGTACAAACATTTTTTTACATTCAAATTTCAATAGCTCCTTGATCATGTGACCTACTTGACTCAAACAAGGTTCAGATGTCCACTGCCTATCCTTCTATACTGCACACTCTTTAGTTTGTCCATTTTCATCTCACACGATTTTACATGAATGTTTCAAAATGTTACATTTCAATAGCCCCTTGGTCATGTGACCTACTGACTTCAAACAAGGTTTGGAATGTCCACTGATTACCTTTCTATATTGCACACCCTTTGGTTTGTCCATTTTCATCTCACAGGTTTTTACATACATTTTAAAAATGTTCTCATTTTAATAGCGCCTTGGTCATATGACCTACTTGACTCAAACAAGGTTCTGAATGTACACTTAGTGGGCCTACACATTGCACATGCGTTAGTTTGTCCATTTTCATCTCACACATTTTTACATTACTTTTTAAAACGTTCTAATTTCAACAGCTCCTTGGTCATGTGACCTACTGGACTCAAACAAGGTTCTGAATGTTCACTGACTACCCTTCTATATTTCACAGCCTTTGGTTTGTCTATTTTCATCTCACATGATTTTACATACATTTTTCAAACTTTCAAATTTCAAAAGCTCCTTGGTCATGTGACCTACTGACCTCAAACAAGGTTCAGAATGTACACTCAGTTGGCCTACACATTGCACACCTTTTAGTTTGTCCATTTTCATCTCAGGTGATTTCACATGAATTTTGTAAACTTTAGAATTTCAATAGCTCCTTGGTCATGTGACCTACTGAGCTCAAACAAGGTTCAGAATGTACACTCATTGGGCCTACACATTGCATACCCTTTAGTTTGTCCTTTCCTCCACACGCCCTTCGCCAGAGCGAGAGGCCACAGTTCACGGAGCAGAAAGGTTTGAGGTTGAAATGAAATGAAAGTGTCGCTACGGCGGCGGTGGAGACATTAAACCCCCGGGCGCAGAGCAGTTAGCTAGGTACCCGGAGCCACACAAGTGTCCTGGGCGAGACCTAAGCGCTTGATGTTGGATACCAGAAGACCCGGTTCACCCTGATCCCCTTCGGACACGGCCAATGCACCTGCCCACATGTGCACCGTGCAGCCGTGCCTAGCTGGGAAAGGGGGGTGTTGCCGGTCGGAGCCGAAGCCACCCTCCCGGCCAAGAACTCCATGCAGAGGGAAGGGAGAGGCGGGGGCGTGAGCCCCCTGCTCTACCCAGCCCACAGCAGATTTTTGTTTTTGGAGCACAGCCCCGCGCCGGCGGCTGGCAACCCGTTAATGATCCTTCACCTATGGAAACCTTGTTACGACGTTTTACTTTTACAAATCCCCCAACCCTCGGTACATCTTTAAACGTTAATATCTCGAAAACTAAAAGTCCAATCGGGATGCACGCCAAGACGCGCATTTCCATGCAATCAAAACAGTATTGGATAATCGTGTCAGAAGGTGATGAAAAAAAGTACTGGGGGTGGGGGGGAGGGGCTTCCGGGTGGGCTAGGTCCGGTTCGACCACAGGTAACTGTAGCCCATCACCAGAGAGGGTACCAGTCCAAATTTGGGTACTTTTAATCACTTTTAATAACTTTTTTAAAAATGGTCCCATTGCGTAAGTCCAACTTTTGCTCCAGTGACAAAATCCAGCCGTGCACAGGGTGACGAAGCGTACTTATAATAAACGGAACAGATGTATTTAATGTTCTCCTTAACACATTACAGTCGACTACTCTCTACAGTGTCTTCAGCCCAACTCTCCCATACATCATTGAACTTTTACCGCCCTTGCATCTCATAATCCAATCACTTCAATGCAAGAATGGAAACTCCATTGTCATTTGATAATTCAAATAACTCAAACCCTGCATAAAAATCCCATTGGCTATTTGCAACTACTTTAAACTCATTAACACATAATACATTTCTCAATACACCACAAAGTCCACTTGAATTCCAGTTTTGATTGTGGGTCAAGAAATGGCCGTAAATGATAAAGAAAAAGCTTGTTGGGGAAGACATTTGCTAGGGTACATAGTGGGGTTACTTTGGATGAAGTATATAAGCAACGCAGGTATGAGATTTTAAATGCTCATGTTAATGTGTATAAGAAAAGGGATAGTGTTGACTCTTCATTGGATGCTGATTTTACCTTACATGAGATGCGTTCAGCCTTAATAGGCTGTGGATATACAGCCCCAGGTCATGATCAGTTGTGCTATGAAATGTTTAAGCATCTACCTGATGAGGTCATTCAGTACATGTTCTCCTGGGATTATTTAAAAAGATTTGGAGTGAGGGGGTTATACCTTCTGGTTGTAAACGTGCAGTAATATTACCTTTTGTAAAGCCTGGTAAGGACCCATCATGTGCTGATAGTTATAGACCAATAGCACTGACCTCTAACTTTTGTAAACTGATGGAAAAGATGATAGTCAATAGATTGTTGTATTTCCTGGAACATAGAGGTTTATTGAGTCAATGTCGAAGTGGATTCCGTAAAGGTAGATCTACTTTGGATGCATTAGTAAAGGTGAGCAATGAAGTTGAAAAAACTTTGGTCATAAAAGAAGTAATGGCTATTGTATTTTTTGACATTGAAAAGGCTTGTGACACTATGTGGAGAGAAGGCCTACTGATTAAGATGGAAAGACTTGGTATTGGTGGGAGATTATATAACTGGGTTGTGGCCTTCTTATTTAAATCTCTCTTTTTGAGTTAAAATAGGATCCTTTTTATCTGATGCCTATGGATTTGACAATGGTATTCTTCAAGGCAGCGCTATCAGTCCTATTTTGTTCAACATTATGAATAACGATGTGTTTTTGAATGTAGGTAGGGGTATTGAGGCTTCCCTATATGCTGATGATGCTGATGCTGATGACATGTTACTTTTATATAAAACAGTCACATAACAATAATACATTCCCAAACATAAACTCTTTAATCCCAACCCTCAGCCATTCTCAGCCCATCCCACCTATCACCATAGACCACCCTCGTTTCGTTTCCATGTGCCATATATTTTTCAATTGTGCTGTGATGTTTTACATCATTTTTTAACCTTTCTAATCGTATAGTATCCACAGATTGTGAGCTCAAGATGAAAACCTTTCCTACGAGTATTATTATATTATTGATTGACTGACTATGGCTTTCCAAATCGCCCAACACTGCTATTCGTAAGGTTCATTTTAAGTGTATGTTGTGATTTTTAACCATTGCTGAACCTGTGACTAGAAACAAGCTACATAGGGCCAATACCAGAACAAATGATCTAATGATTCTGTCTCTTCGCAGCAAAATCGACAGCGCTGAGATTGTTGTATGCCCCATATATATAGCATTCTGTTAGTGGCAAGAATTTGATATAATAATTTAAATTGAAAAACTAAGTGTTGAATCAAGTGTAGTTTTTTGTACCAGTTCATAAACCATGTGCCATGGAATTGGTACATCAAAAATCTCTTCCCATTTATTTTGCAACCTGTACAGCACAGCTGTCAACATTTTCATCCTCAAATTTCTTTAACCTTTATTTAACTAGGCAAGTCAGTTAAAAACAAATTCTTATCTTCAATGACAGCCTAGGAACAGTGGGTAAACTGCCTTGTTCAGGGGCAGAACGACAGATTTTTACCTTGTCAGCTCGCGGATTTGATTTTGCAACCTTTCGGTTACTAGTCCAACACTAGGCTACCTGCCGCCACAAATTATGGCAGTTCCTTTCAGCCAATTAGTATCTTTAATATATGGCACGCAAAAAAGTTCCCTACTTTCTCCCTTTTCCACTTGCCTATTCCATTTGTGTGGTAATGCTGCAATCAGTTGGTTGTAGGTTTGGCTTGAGCAGATATAACCATATATTTTCGATAGCTGCATATGTGACATAAGTCCTCCGTTTCTATAAATAATATCATTAATAAATATAATACAATTTTAAAACATTTTTTTCCATAATTTTTTTTTATTAATCAGTATATTTGAGTTCAACCATAACATTTGTTGTAATATTTGTTCTATATTTTCTGGAGGATAAAACTGAAATTGTAACCAGCTTTGTATGGCTTGTTTAAGAAAGGACGATACTTTAAACAACATTTCCTTTTCAATTAGTCGGAAATGAGAAGTTGTAATCTGTATAAAGACAAAAGGGCCATTTTTGAACAACGGATGAGCCTTTCTTAATCTACTGGAGAACCATTTTGGGTTTAAGTATAATTTATGTATGAGTGAAGCTTTTAGTGTGAGTTTGTTAGCTTTAATATTTTATAATTTTAGCCCCCCAAACTCATATTCATTATATAAATAGGCTTAGCATTCCAAATAAAATGAAATATTTTTTGCTCATATGATTTAGTAGGCAGTGCCATTAGTAAGTAAGTAAACTGTGATAGGACCAAAGAGTTAATCAATGTGATTTTTCCATAAATAGGCAAGTATTTACCTCTCCATTGTTGCAGAATCTTATCTATTTTTGCTAACTTACTATTGAAATTGATTGTGGTAAGTTAATTTATATTTTTTGTGATGTGAATACCAAGTATGTCTACCTCACCATCTGCCCATTTTATTGGTAAACTACAAGGTAGTGTAAACACTGTATTTTTTAACGTTCCAATACATGATATGGTACACTTGTCATAATTAGGTTTTAATCCAGAGAGGCTAGAAAAGTGATCAAGATCTTAAATGAGACTGTGCAGGGTGACAATTGATTACAGGTGTATAGTTTATGGAACACTCTTCGTGAAGAGAGGACCAAGGCGCAGAGGGTTGCATGTTCATCATTATTATTTATTAAATAAATGTGAACACGGGAAAAAAAAAAAATAATAAAAAAAAAAATAATAATAATAATAATAATAATAATAATAATAATAATAAACAAAGCGAACGACAGTTTCACAGACTACTACAACTAGCAGTGCGAAATACAACTACCCACAATTAACAAACAAAACACATCCCTATATATAGGACTCTCAATCAAAGGCAACTACAAACACCTGCCTCCAATTGAGAGTCCAACACACAATTACCTAACATAGAAAATACTAAACTAGAAAGAACATAGAAATACAAAAACATAGAACATAACCCAAAACCCGGAAATAATAAATCAAACACCCTTCTAAACAAACCACCACCCCGAACCACATAAAACAAATACCCTCTGCCACGTCCTGACCAAACTACAATAACAAATAACCCCTATACTGGTCAGGACGTGACAACAGCACCGAAGACTTGGCTTCAGAAGCTGGACAGAATCCAGTATAAAGCTTTAAGGATATGTATTGATGCATTTAAATCAACATCTGTATGTGCCTTACTAGTGGAGGCAGGTGAGATGCCTTTGGATATAACCTATAAAAAATGTTCATTATCTTATTGGGTTAGGTTGAAAAGCTGTGAGGTTGAGCATCCCACTACTACTGTTCTAGATGACTGTTGGGAATATACTAGTAGACAAGGCAATGATTTTGGTTGGACAGTTGGAAAGCTTGCTGATGAGAGTGGTTTGAGGGAGTTAGAGGTTTGCCCTTCTGTGGTGATAGGGGATGTTCCTCCATGGTTAGTCCCAGATCCTGTTCTTTATCTAACCTTTGTAGAGAAAAGGAAAGATTGGTCAGAAGTCAGTGATATCGGGAAACTGGTTGACAATTACATTGGTAGAAGTTTTTATGCTTTTTTTACCGCTTTTCACAGATGGATCCAAGGCACAGGAGCAGGTGTTTACGTTTCTGAATTTGATGTGCAGAAGACTAACAGATTAACTGTTGGCGATAATAGCAGGGCAGCAACGTTTCACATAGTATGTGCTATAATAAACCTGAATGGCGCCGAAGAAGATGGCTGCCGTTTTACGATCCCGTAACCAATTGTGCTATTGTGTATGTTTTTTCACATTACTTGTAACTTATTTTGTACATAATGTTTCTGCCACCTTTGTCTTATGACCGAAAAGAGCTTCTAGATTTCAGGACAGCAATTATTCACCCCGTACTGGAGGAATAATTTTTCTTCAACGAGTCGGCCGGGAAGGATTTACTTCAGATGCCCGATAAGGCCCTCATCCCTGTCATTCACAGGAGAAAGAGACGGAGGTATCGAAGACGAAGGTCCGGGTGCCTTGTAAGGATCCGTCGCCGAGAGGGTAATCTACCTTTACCATCGGTCCTATTAGCCAACGTACAATCAATCGATAATAAAATAGACGAACTACGATCACGTATATCCTACCAACAAGACATTAAAAACTGCAATATCTTATGTTTCACCGAGTCATGGCTGAATGACGACATCAATAACATACAGCGGGCGGGTTTTAAGCTTTCCCAGCAGGATAGAACAGCAGCCTCTGGTAAGACAAGGGGTGGCGGTCTATGTATATTTCTAAACAACAGCTGGTGCACGAAATCTAAGGAAGTCTTGAGGTTTTGCTCGCCTGAGATAGAGTATCTCATGATAAGCTGTAGACCACACTATTTACCAAGAGAGTTTTCATCTGTATTTTGTGTAGCTGTCTGTATACAACCACAAACCAATGCTGGCACTAAGACAGCACTCAATGAGCTGTATACGGCCATAAGCAAACAGGAAAACGCTCATCCAGAGGCAGCGCTCCTAGTGGCCAGGGACTTTAATGAGGGAAACTCAAATCCGTTTTACCTCATTTCTACCAGCATGTTAAATGTGCAACCAGAGGGAAAAAAACTCCAGACCACTTTTACTCCACACACAGAGACGCGTACAAAGCTCTCCCTCGCCCTCCATTTGGCAAATCTGACCATAATTCTATCCTCCTGATTCCTGCTAACAAGCAAAAACTAAAGCAGAAAGCACCAGCGACTCGGTCAATAAGAAAGTGGTCAGATGAAGCAGATGCTAAGCTACAGGACTGTTTTGCTAGCACAGACTGGAATATGTTCAGGGATTCTTCTGATGACATGGAGGAGTACACCACATCAGACACCAATAAGTGCATCGATGAGGTAGTCCCCACAGTGACCATACGTACATACCTCAACCAGAAGCCATGGATTAAAGGCAACATCCGCACTGAGCTAAAGGGTAGAACTGCTGTTTTCAAGGAATGGGACTCTAACCCGGAAGTTTATAAGAAATCCCGCTATACCCTTCGACGAACCATCAAACAGGCATAGTGTCAATACAGGACTAAGATTGAATCATACAACACTGGCTCCGACGCTCATCGGATGTGGCAGGGCTTGCAAACTACTACAGACTCCAAAGGGAAGCACAGCCCAGAGCTGCCCAGTGACACGAGCCTACCAGATGAGCTAAATTACTTCTATGCTCGCTTCGAGGCAAGTAACACTGAAGCATGCATGAGAGCATCAGTTGTTCCGGACGACTGTGTGATCACGCTCTCCGTAGCCGATATGAGTAAGACCTTTAAACAGGTCAACATTCACAAGGCCGCAGGGCCAGATGGATTACCAGGACGTGTATTCCGAGCATGGGCTGACCAACTGGCAAGTGTCTTCACTGACATTTTCAACCTGTCCCTGACTTTCTGTAATACCAACATGTTTCAAGCAGACCACCATAGTCCCTGTGCCCAAGAACACTAAGGTAACGTGCCTAAATGACTACAGACCCGTAGCACTCACATCTGTAGCCATGAAGGGCTTTGAAAGGCTGGTCATGGCTCACATCAACACCATTATCCCAGAAACCTTAGACCCACCTAATTTGCATACCGCCCCAACAGATCCATAGGTGATGCAATCTCTATTGCACTCAACACTGCCCTTTCCCACCTGGACAAAAGGAACACCTATGTGAGAATGCTGTTCATTGACTAGAGATCAGCATTCAACACCACAGTGCCCTCAAAGCTCCTCACTAAGCTAAGGACCCTGGGACTAAACACCTCCCTCTGCAACTGGATCCTAGACTTCCTGATGGGCCGACCCCAGGTGGTAAGGGTAGGTAACAACACATCTGCCACGCTGATCCTCAACATGGGGGCCCCTCAGGGGTGCGTGCTCAGTTTCCTCCTCTACTCCCTGTTCACTCATGACTGCATGGCCAAACACGACTCCAACACCATCAAGTTTGCCGATGACACAACAGTAGTAGGCCTGATCACCAACAACAATGAGACAGCCTATAGGGAGGAGGTCAGAGACCGACAACAACTTCTCCCTCAACGTGATCAATCCAGCAACCTTTCAGTTACTGGCCCAACGCTCTAACCATTAGGCTACCTGCAGCCCATAAATTATACATTGTACATTTAACTTGTCATTACATCTGGTTGGCAAGCATGTGAATGGTTTGTGTCTGGAGTGTGTGGTCGATGAAATGGTGGAGCATGTGTTGTTATATTGTTGTAAGTATGTTGAAGAGAGGGAAAGATTGAAGTATAGGGTCATTGAGGTTGGACTGGTTGGGGGGAGGTTGGAAGGGATTTGGGGGATGGGGGAGGGTCTATTAGAAGTTAGTAGGGCTCTTTTATATTCTCAGAAGTACTGAGTTAGATATGAGGATTTAAAAATGTTGTAAACTGTGATTGACTATACACTCCAGCACAGTAGGTGGCGGCATGCACCTTTAATGTTGGTTTGCGGACAGCCATTATATCATAGAAGAAGAAGAAGAAGAAGAAGAAGAAGAAGAAGAAGAAGAAGAAGAAAAAAATAAAAAAGAAAAAGAAAAAAGCGTTAATAGTACTGTTTGTCTATTTCGATACGCCATAGTTAGTATACACTTCCTCCAGTCAGAATTAATTTAAACATAACTCAAGAAATCTGTCATTAATTTTGACGTTTTTGCCTAGGATATCTTAGTCCAGCAATTTTACATCTAGCTAATATGTTTGGTGCAGTATTTCAAAAGGAAAACATTTGCTTGATACGAGTCTTCTCTCGTTGAACGACAACAAATACTTCACAGAAGAATCCCTACTATTGACCAATCAGCGACGAAGGGGCGTAGACTTCGGCTCCGAACTTCGCCTTGCCTCTCGAAAAAATCCCGTGTGCCCTCACAGATTTCCAAAACTTCACAAAATGTCGTCATGATATGTGCACGAACTCTTCCGGATGGGAAGCATGCGGACTCTGAAGCTTTTTTTGGTTGCAACCCAGTCTATATTGAGTTGCTGGTTAGGGTAGGGACGTCCCAATGAGCCCGAGTAGCACTAACCGTTTCATCTGTCGCACTGCTACCTGCTTGAGAGTGACTTTCAACAGTTTGCTAGATTTTGGACCTGAACTTTCACCACGTGGCATCGTCTGTATTTTTCATGCAAAAGTGACAAACTGTACTAATTTCATTTTAGTGTTTGTGACCACTCACAGTGGCCATACAAATACATATGCACAGTATTTTTTTGGCTCGCTGCCTAAAGGGGTGCGGCTGTCCGAGACTGTAAACGATACGTGTACGCCGCCAACCTGGACGGGTGAACCAGGGAACATACAAAACTACAGAGAGAAGAGGGACTCGCCGTGGACCTTCTGGCCACCTCGGAGAGTCAGAATCCACCACAGTCCAGCAGCGACCCTCTGACTTGGAATAACAGCTATCAAGCTAGCTAGCAAGGCAACTCAACTCCTTGAAAACGTTGCATATACCGCCAGACAGAGGAAGTTGTTGGAGGATTATCAAGGCATGCATATTTTCATAAAGTAGTGTCTGTACACCCTTGATCAGATTAGGTAAATAGCCGCAGTACTGTCTGTTTGTCTTTGTCTACACTCATGTCCTGTAAATGCACTGCAGAAAATGTTTTTTTTGTAAGCCCCCAACTCTTTACAAAACATTGAAAAGGTGAATTGACAGGTGGATTGATGGGTGAGCCATGAGCCTTCCTCACTACTGTTAAGCTGCAGTTGTTGCTCAATGGTAATACGTGTAGTAATAATTATTACTTTATAAAATAGTTGTACTAGTTGGATGTCTGAACAAGTGTTCCTGTATGCAATGTAATACTAAACCAAATACTGTCATCCACATGTGAGTTGGTTGCATTTGTGATTGATTGAATAGGCCACAATTAAACACAGCTAGATTATCATTATTATTTTTTGTTTTTTATTGAACCTTTATTTAACTAGGCAATACAGCCATCTGTTGGTCTAGCTCTGTGTGCACATGCATATTCGCATCTTTGTGTTTCTGTTGCATTTCCCCAGCCCAGTACTCATCACACACACCCCTACAAGCCACCATGGAGGATGACCTGATGTTTAGTATGGAGGAGGTGGGCAGTGCTCAGCATAACTCAGGGAAACAGAGGACCCCAGGTCAACGTGCTCCATCCCTTAGCGAAGCTAATGATAGCGGTGAGGACGACTACTACATCTGTCCCATCACAGACGACCCTGTCAGCCAGGCCAAAGACATCTGTGTCTATCTGAAGAACCTGGTCCACAGCAATCAGTTGTCCAACTCCCCCCAAAACTCCTTCATGTACAAGGTGAGCAGCAGCAGTAGTGTAGGTGCAATATTACCAGGGTTCAGAAGATTCTTTAAGTACCAGCTGACTGGCAACATGTTGCCATGTACTGTATTGCTCTGTCAGTATGCAAAATGCTGAGCTCTTGCTCACACTGCTAGAAAGGAGAATGCCCTCTCTGTGTGTGTGTGCGCATTGCTGTGGCTGACAGCAGGTCAGCTCCCTCTCGTCTCTACTCTCAGAACAGAAAGTACCCAGAGAGCAGCTCTCACCTCACATGATGTCGTCATATGTAAACAACCCTTTCACAGCACGAGTCGCAACCTTTGGCCTTTTGATCCAGTAGGCCAGCCTGTAGAGTGGGGAGTAATTAATAGCCCTCCCTCAGAGTTCGGCAGACTGTTTGACATGTAGAATTTATGGGTCGCAATGTTGGAAGCAAGTTTTCATGGAATGTTCAACACCGACATAGTCAACCAATCGCATATCTTTTGCTCTGCTCCTCATATATGGTTAAGTTGCTAATATTAAGCAGTTAATTTCTCTACCTCTCCACATAGAATGAAACCGAGAAAGAAGCTCCACAACAACGGTCGGTCGAGTTTGGGGCGTTATCTGACAATGCACGGGTACGTTACTCACCACGTTGTTTCATTTCCCCCTCTTTTTGCATCAGTGACTGCCTCCTTTTTCCTCACCTTCCTGTCATTAATTCAATCTTTAAATCATTTCTTTCTTCCTTCCATTGTACTTGCATGACCTGTTTAATCTAGACTATTAATTCCTTAGTTGTAATTTTATCTTCCCTAACCCGTGCAGGAGTCCTCAGGAATATATCAACAGTTAGGCTAATGCAAATCTAATAAGCACATGATGATAATGGTTGAAACAGGGTATTGTTTCTTATTCTAAATGTAATTTTCAGCTCTACTGCGGTGCAAACTGTTTGAGAAAAGCGACAGGCTGTTTATACTGTACCATAGCTTACCACTACCGTGTCTTATATCTGGTGGTGCAGTTTTGTGAGAAGATAGTGTCTGATCACAAGGGTACAACCACAGATGTACTGTATATGATATCATTGAGGGTACAACCACAGCTATGCTGTATATAGTGTCATTGGGGACGTGTGAAGGGACACAAACTGCAGGTGACCAGGGACTGACGTGCAATGCCCGGTGTGTGTTTCTCACCAACCAGACGTGGCTTTCTGCCTGTTAAAAACATGACCTTCGTATATCAATGTAAATAGTTCAGGCTAAATAAATATACACTAGGCTTGATGGATGTCAATTGCCACGTACTGCTTATTAGGCGCTGCATTATGGTTGCCCTCAGCTCCAGCTTCTACAACCTAATGTGTGTGTATATCTGGGGTGGGCGGTTGGATTAAAAGCAGAAGATACATTTCCATCTCTTAGAGTAACGATATATTTTATCTAAATTGCAGAGTGTGTGTGGCAGAGTGAGTAGGTCACGCCGTAAATCCACTAAATACTCTTTCGTCTTTCCATGTTGTTTTAGCAGATGTCTAGTCGGATTTGCTGTACTTGACGCACATGTGCTTTGCAAGGCTGCAGAAAGGTTTCAGCATGGAGGTCATTTTCGCTGTCTCTTGGTTCCCTGCCGTGTTCGACCAAAGCGCCGATTGTTACCGGGACCTCCATGCAAAAAAATCTGCATCTAGACACATTGCCAATACGATTGGATTACCTGGTCAGTTGAAGGTGAAATAATTCGCTGGAAAGTGGAAGCTAGGTGCTGGCAATTTCTTAGCTAAGCTATCTAGCAAAGTGATTGCTTTGTAGTTTGATAGCTAGCTAACCAGCTTGACTGTTTATGACTTTATCTTTGTAATTTACCAACACACGAGTTGAAAATATTGAACACGTGATACACAGAACGGACTGCAGCCTAGTGCGACATCCCCAACGCAGCGGTGCGGACTGCTCCATTGACAATGAATGACTTGCGACAAACTCATTGCGTTCCGAGGGAACTGGTGGACATGACCGGCTGACTACACTGCTTGCGACGCGTGCGCGAGTGTTGCAAAATAAATTTAGAATTCTATATTATTCAATTATTGCACCCACACTGCTCGCGCGCTCCAACGAGCGTCTGCGTTGCCATCTGGTGACAGCACGTTAATGATCTATGTTATTGTGCAATGTAGGGCTCTTGGGTGACTTTCAGATAGGACAGCTAATGTGAGACGTTTTATCCTCCTAGTAGGTCAATAGAAAGACTCCTATTTCTACATTGATACTTATATATCATAGGGCCAAGAGTTTTCCATGGTCAGGTAATGTGGTCAGGAAAAACTCTTGGCCCTGCATCATATCTCAAGATTCATGACGATTATCTTTTGCTGAAAGTTCCTGAAGCAAACTTCTCATGATCCTCTGTTGATTTGTCTGCTTGTCATATCTCTCCCTGTATTGTTTTCCTCTATCAATTCAAAAGAGGGATTTTGAGCACATACAGTTAACCATACCTACTCACCTGACAGACAGGGCAGGTGTGCATCAGTGCTGCAGTCTTCTCGTTCGCAGCTGCTCCCGTCTTAGCAGCCGCTGCCTTGGCATCAGTCAACAAGTTCAACTTCAACTTGAGAGTGGAGCATTACAAATCATAGCCTATCACTGTGATTCGCTATATTGATTATTTAAGTAAGGTGTTTGAGCTGGGCTAGGACAAACCCCTTTACACACTCCTGCTCTTCATGACTTCCTGCAATGACTGAAACAGGCCAAAGCAGGAGAATAATGTTCCAGGTTGAAACAGTGTACCTAGTTGAGAGGTGATAAGATTTGGGCACTCCCAATGGTTCTGGAAAACAAAAGGTGAAAATAAGGTTTGCAATTTGGCATCAATAACATGACAGTTTTTCTACCTAAAAAAAAACAAACGTGTGAATACCAATGAATTTAAAGACCCACCATAGCAGGTAGGACTTATTAAGGTTACACACTGTAACCTGGCCTACTAGCTATACTAATGATCTGCTGTCCAGAGGGTAACAGCAAACATATTGTTTTCCCGCAGTAAAGTAAGCACACTGACTGGAGAGAATGCTAATCAGTCCTTCTCTGAAACCTCAAAAAGCCAGACTAAAATAATACAGCTAGCTGGGGTAGCTACAAGTGAAGTAGGCTACTCACCCACAGACACAAACAAACATTATCAAGAATGCCTAGTCCTAGCTTCACCATCTAAGTTAGCAAGCTAGACTGTTGGTTTATAAAAGCCAAAGAAAGCTAAACTTGTTTTTATACATTTTTCATGCATTTAAATGACTAGACAAATAGACAGCAAATGTAGCCATCTAGCCAGGCTAATGTTGTTAACTAGCTAGCCATGAGCTAGCTAGCTAGATAACATGCATTTTCAATTTAGAACTTGCCCACGGACAGTACACAGAATTGTCAATTTAAACAACTTTAGCCAATTTATTAATTACTAAATGTAGCTAATATTAACATAACATGTAGCTAACATTAACATGCCTGTCCTGTCCAGATCATCATGGCCTTGGTGAGTGATGTGAATCTTGAGACAGAAATTTGTAGTTCTGTATGATAGCCACATTAGCAGCTAATTTAGCATTTAATTTTTTGGGGGGGTAAATACAGGCTAATATTGATGAAGGTCACCTTGTCTGAGAGCGATTTACACATTTACACGAGCAGGTTTTCATCAAGGATCTCTCTGTACTTTGCTCTGTTCATCGTTCCCTCGACCCTGACTAGTCTCGCAGTCCCTGCCGCTGAAAAACATCCCCACAGCATGATGCTGCCACCACCATGCTTCACCGTAGGGATGGTATTGGCCAGGTGATGAGCGGTGCCTGGTTTCCTCCAGACACGACGCTTGGCATTCGGCCAAAGAGTTCATTCTTGGTTTCATCAGACCTGAGAATTTTGTTTCTCATGGTCAGAGTTCTTTAGGTGCTTTATGGCAAACTCCAAGCGGGCTGTCGTGCCTTTTACTGAGGAGTGGCTTCCGTCTGGCCACTCTACCTTAAAGGCCTGATTGGTAGAGTGCTGCAGAGATGGCTGTCCTTCTGGAAGGTTCTCCCATCTCCACAGAGGATCTCTGGAGCTCTGTCAGTGACCATCGGGTTCTTGGTCACCACCATGACCAAGGCCCTTCTCCCCCGATTGCTCAGTTAGGCTGGGCCGGCCAGCTCTAGGAAGATTCTTGGTGGTTCCCAACTTCTTCCATTTTAAGAATGATAGAGGCCACTGTGTTCTTTGGGACCTTCAATGCTGCATACATTTTCTGGTACCCTTACTCAGATCTGTGCCTCGACACAATCTTGTCTCGGAGCTCTACGGACAATTCCTTCGACCTCATTGCTTAGTTTTTTCTCTGACATGCACTGTCAACTGTTGAACTTTATATAGACAGGTGTGTGCCTTTCCAAATCATGTCCAATCAATTGGATTTACCACAAGTGGACTCCAATCAAGTTGTAGAAACATCTCAAGGATGATCAATGGAAACAGGATGTACTTGAGCTCCATTTCGAGTCTCATAGCAAAGGGTCTGAATAATTATGTAAATAAGGTATTTAGGTTTTTCATTTTTAATACATTTGCAAACATTTCTAATAACCTGTTTTCGCTGTATCATTATGGGGTATTGTGTGTAGATTGATTAGGAAAATGTTTTATTTAATCAATTTTACAATAAGGCTGTAAAATAACAAAATGTGGAAAAAGTGAAGGGGTCTGAATACTTTCCGAATGCACTATATTAGCATATTTCCGCAAGAAAACGCCTACTCTGAAGTGTGCGTGTGCAATAACTCAATTTGCCCTTGCACGCCTTCTAAACAATGCTTTTTTTTTTAACTTTGGCAATGGGTAAATTCTACATAACAGTCCACTCTGTTCGCAACAAATTCTAGTTTTGGGAACTGAAAACTGTATTGAGATTAAACAATTTATCGTTTAGAAAATGTGCATAATGTCGGCCAAAATCCATCTCGCTCCATCTTCTCCCGCTGCCGGCCACTGGGCTTCCTCTCATCACCATATTTGGTAGTGAGTGGAAACGCCAACCAGATGCATCAGGGAAATATCTGGTTCATTGTTCTATCTGTGATGGTGCTCTCCCACGTGGGTCACTGCTATCCGAGATCCTTGGGACGTTCCTATCCTAACCTTAAAGCTGCAATATGTAACTTTCTGTGCTACCTGACCAAATTCGCATAGAAATGTGAGTTGTGTAGATCTGTCATTCTCATTGAAAGAAAGTCTAAGAAGCTATGTGTGCTATTTCTATGCTTCCCATTAGGTTTTGTTTTAGCGTCTTTTACTTTGGGTTTTGTTCACCAGCTTCAAACCGCTGGAAATTCAATATTTTGGGTTATGGAAAATATATTTCACAGGGGTTTAGATGGTACAATGATTCTCTACACAATGACAGCTTGTTTTGTCACAAACTGAAATTAGGCAAACTATTAGAATTTTAGCAAACAGGAAATGGACTAGTCGACTGCTCTTTACCAACTTCATTCTGCAGCCATCGCCTGCATTGTAAGAAGATCTATTGTCAACCAATATTTAGGGTGTTTTTGTTTGACCCATGCGAACGTAACCAAAGACATGACTGAAACAGGAACCAACTTTCCTGCAATTCATGTATAAATTATAAAGAAAAAACGTATAAACAATGGCAACGTTGCCATGTTGATCTGAGCCTTGCTGTCGGAAAACCACATTAGTGTCCGACTCCCTGCAGCACATGCAGTCTGGAGCGGAGGAGAGGAGAAAATGTGCGCCTTAAAAAAAAATACAAATGATTTGTTTTTGTTTTTTTGGGCTGACCAATAAATCAACCAGAATTCCATGACTGTCACATCCCTAATCTATGTGTTTAATTTATGTATCCCCAGTGTCTGTAGCTTCCCTTAGCATAAGCTGTGATACAATGTGATAGTTATCTAAAAGATAAGTCTTGTTTCCCATTGTCCCAGGCGGCATGGAATAGAGCCTTAGAGAAGGCCAAGGCCATGCCTGATCTCTGGGCTGAGTTTCACCTGGAGGAAGTCAAGACAGAGCCATGCATACGATACAGGTACATATTCGGTGTGTGTGGTGTGTGTGTGTGTGTGTGTGTGGGGCAGTTGTTGACAAATACACATCATCCCCACACCCCTGCCCTTTCTGTAGGTACAGTACATTTATATTTATATAAACATCACTGCATTTCCTATGGCCCTTACAAGTTTTTCTTGGCCTGTGCACAAATTTCCCTTGTGGCAGATATCTGGGCTGTCTGCCTGCTCACGCCAAAACACTTAGGCTGAAGCCAAAAGGGATGTAAACAAATTTGTGCACAAATTTCCCTTGTGGCAGATATCTGGGCTGTCTGCCTGCTCACGCCAAAACACTTAGGCTGAAGCCAAAAGGGATGTAAACAAATTTGTGCACAAAATTTGAGAGAATTAAGCTTTTTGTACATTTGGAACATTTCTGGATTTTTTTTATTTCAGCTCATGAACATTACTATTTATTTTAGGCAGGTCTAAGGAAACATGATTTGAAGAAAATGTAGCCCATTTCAGAAGAACAGAATAGCATATTCTGATCTGGCTGGCTGTGAGCTACACTAGTTCATTTAGCAGACAAGATTTGCTCATCATTCCTGTTACATTATTTTACAGTTAGAAAATAAAATAGAAAGGATATTTTTCCCAAATGATTTCTGAGGGAGTGTACACTTGCGGCTCTTCTGTATTGAGCGGTTAACAAGGTGATAATTTGAAACAGGTCCCCCTATATGGTTAATTTAGTTATTCATGCAATTTTAGCAGTGATACAAACCTTAAGCTGTGTTTTGATTTCTAATACATTCTAAGGCTGGATGATGTGACGAATGATGATTTGAGAAAAGTCACATGAAAGTCATGTACTCGGCTCTGTTTCTTGTGCAGGCTGCACACTCTTCATCAGTCATTCACAATTTGACAACCCCTTGATAATATTCTCACCCATCAGAGTATTCTCAATTTAATCTGGTCTTTACATATAGCCTGATAATGTGTGTGAGTAATGTTTTATTTAGAATAGCCCAAAAAAAGAACATCATCCGTAGCCTGCGCTTGAATAGCGAATGGAGGATGCGCTTCCCGCGGTTACGTTTTTATTATGCCAGGTAGTCTCTACCGGTTGTAAAGCGGATCCATGTGCTTAATTTTAAGAATTGAGCAATGAATATAGCAGCACCAGAAAGATGGGATCCTCTTTTAAAAACTGCCAACTGGCCAGCCAAAACTCTGCGATTGCCAAGTGACTAGGTTTATAAGGAACATATGTTTCACTAGGCTCTCTGTAGGCTATAGGCTCTCCAATCCTGTTCCAGGGGTCCTAGGCCTATAGGCTAAACTTAGTTATTTGGCCACATTAGTTGTGATTTAAACCTTATCAAGACATATAGGCCTATGGGCAAGACATGATGAATGTGACTATGATTTGAAATAGTTGCAACAAAAAAATGCATGTGCTGTTTCTTGCCTTAGAATATTCTCTCACCCATCAGACTATTCTCAATTGAATCTTGTCTTTACATATTCTAAATCATATATGTGTGAAAATAGTTTTGATTTAGAATGGACCATTATCATGCATCTGTCAGAACAGGGGCAGGGGGGAAAAGATATGTCATCCGTATGCACTTGAATAGCGAATAAGGGACTATTTTCCCGCGGTTCATTTTCATGCCAACCAGGTAGGCTACTCCTGTTGTAAATGTGCTTAATATTAGGGAAGTTGAGAAATAAATATACAGTGAGGGGGAAAAAGTACTAGATCCCCTGCTGATTTTGTACGTTTGCCCACTGACAAAGAAATGATCAGTCTATAATTTTAATGGTAGGTTTATTTGAACAGTGAGACAGAATAACAACAAAAAAATCCAGAAAAACGCATGTCAAAAATTTTATAAAATGATTTGCATTTTAATCAAAATCAAATCAAATGTATTTATATAGCCCTTCGTACATCAGCTGATATCTCAAAGTGCTGTACAGAAACCCAGCCTAAAACCCCAAACAGCAAGCAATGCATGTGAAAGAAGCACGGTGGCTAGGAAAAACTCCCTAGGAAGAAACCTAGAGAGGAACCAGGCTATGAGGGGTGGCCAGTCCTCTTCTGGCTGTGCCGGGTGGATATTATAACAGAACATGGTCAAGATGTTAAAATGTTCATAAATGACCAGCATGGTCAAATAATAATAATCATAGTAGTTGTCGAAGGTGCAACAAGTCAGCAACTCAAGAGTAACTGTCAGTTGGCTTTTTCATAGCCGATCTTTGAGAGTATCTCTACCGCTCCTGCTGTCTCTAGAGAGTTGAGAACAGCAGGTCGGGGACAGGTAGCACGTCCGGTGAACAGGTCAGGGTTCCATAGCCGTAGGCAGAACAGTTGAAACTGGAGCAGCAGCACGGCCAGGTTGACTGGGGACAGCAAGGAGTCATCATGCCAGGTAGTCCTGAGGCATGGTCCTAGGGCTCAGGTCCTCCGAGAGAAAGAAAGAAGAGAGAATTAGAGAGGGCATATTTAAATTCACACAGGACACCGGCTAAGACGAGAAATACTCCAGATGTAACAGACTGACCCTAGCCCCCCGACACAAACTACTGCAGCATAAATACTGCAGGCTGAGACAGGAGGGGTCAGGAGACACTGTGGCCCCATCCGATTTAATGAGGGAAATAAGTATTTGACCCCTCTGCAAAACATGACTTAGTACTTGGTGGCAAAACCCTTGTTGGCAATCAGAGGTCAGACGTTTCTTGTAGTTGGCCAACAGGTTTGCACACATCTCAGAAGGGATTTTGTCCCACTCCTCTTTGCAGATCTTCTCCAAGTCATTAAGGTTTCGAGGCTGACGTTTGGCAACTCGAACCTTCAGCTCCCTCCACAGATTTTCTATGGGATTAAGGTCTGGAGACTGGCTAGGCCACTCTAGGACCTAATGTGCTACTTCTTGAGCCACTACTTTGTTGCCTTGGCCGTGTGTTTTGGGTCATTGTCATGCTGGAATACCCATCCACGACCCATTTTCAATGCCCTGGCTGAGGGAAGGAGGTTCTCACCCAAGATTTGACGGTACATGGCCCCGTCCATCGTCCCTTTGATGCGGTGAAGTTGTCCTGTCCCCTTAGCAGAAAAACACCCCCAAAGCATAATGTTTCCACATACATGTTTGACGGTGGAGATGGTGTTCTTGGGGTCATAGGCAGCATTCCTCCTCCTCCAAACACGGCGAGTTGAGTTGATGCCAAAGAGCTCCATTTTGGTCTCATCTGACCACAACACTTTCACCCAGTTGTCCTCTGAATCATTCAATGTTCATTGGCAAACTTCAGACGGGCATGTATATGTGCTTTCTTGAGCAGGGGGATGTTGCGGGCGCTGCAGGATTTCAGTCCTTCATGGCATAGTGTGTTACCAATTATTTTCTTGGTGACTATGGTCCCAGCTGCCTTGAGATCATTGACAAGATCCTCCCGTGTAGTTCTGGGCTGATTCCTCAACGTTGTCATGATCATTGCAACTCCACGAGGTGAGATCTTGCATGGAGCCCCAGGCCGAGGGATATTGACAGTTCTTTTGTGTTTCTTCCATTTGCGAATAATCGCACAAACTGTTGTCACCTTCTCACCAAGCTGCTTGGCGATGGTCTTGTAGCCCATTCCAGCCTTGTGTAGGTCTACAATCTTGTCCCTGACATCCTTGGAGAGCTCTTTGGTCTTGGCCATGGTGGAGAGTTTGGAATCTGATTGATTGATTGCTTCTGTGGACAGGAGTCTTTTATACAGGTAACAAGCTGAGATTAGGAGCACTCCCTTTAAGAGTGTGCTCCTAATCTCAGCTCGTTACCTGTATAAAAGACACCTGGGAGCCAGAAATCTTTCTGATTGAGAGGGGGTCAAATACTTATTTCCCTCATTAAAATGCAAATCAATTTATAACGTTTTTTCTGGATATTTTTGTTGTTATTCTGTCTCTCACTGTTCAAATAAACCTACCATTAAAATTATAGACTCATCATTTCTTTGTCAGTGGGCAAATGTTCAAAATCAGCAGGGGATCAAATACTTTTTTCCCTCACTGTAGTAGGCCTAGCCTATAGAAAGCTGATGGATCCTCCTCATTTTTAGAGGCTATCAAAACACTTATTTCATATTTCATTTATTTCACCTTTATTTAACCAGATGGGCCAGTTGAGAACAAGTTCTCATTTACAACTGCAGCCTGGCCAAGATAAAGCAAAGCAGTGCGACAAAAACAACACAGAGTTACACATGGAATAAACAAACGTACAGTCAATAACACAATAGGGGAAAAAATCTATATACAGTGTGTGCAAATGAGGTAAGATTAGGGAGGTAAGGCAATAAATAGGCCGTAGTGGAAAAGTAATTAAATCAAATGTATTTATAAAGCCGTTCTTACATCAGCTGATATCTCAGTGCTGTACAGAAACACAGCCTAAAACCCCAAACAGCAAGCAATGCAGGTGTCGAAGCACGGTGGCTAGGAAAAACTCCCTAGAAAGGCCAGAACCTAGGAAGAAATCGAGAGAGGAACCAGGCTATGAGGGGTGGCCAGTCCTCTTCTGGCTGTGCCGGGTGGAGATTATAACAGAACATGTCCAAGATGTTCAAATGTTCATAGATGACCAGCCGGGTCAAATAATAATAATAATAATAATAATAATAATCAGAGTGGTTGTCAAGGGTGCAACAGGTTAGTACCTCAGGACTAAATGTTAGTTGGCTTTTCATAGCCGATCATTCAGAGTATCTCTACCGCTCCTGCTGTCTCTAGAGAGTTGAAAACAGTAGGTCTGGGACAGGTAGCACGTCCGGTGAACAGGTCAGGGTTCCATAGCTGCAGGCAGAACAGTTGGAACTGGAGCAGCAGCACGGCCAGGTGAACTGGGGACAGCAAGGAGTCATCAAGCCAGGTAGTCCTGAGGCATGGTCCTAGGGCTCAGGTCCTCCGAGAGAGAGAGAGAAATAAAGAATTAGAGAGAGCATACTTAAATTCACACAGGAAACCGGATAAGACAGGAGAAATACTCCAGATATAACAGACTGACCCTATCCCCCCGAACATAAACTACTGCAGCATACATACTGGAGGCTGAGACGGGAGGGGTTGGGAGACACTGTGGCCCCGTCCGAGGACTCCCCCGGACAGGGTCAAATAGGCAGGATATAACCCCACCCACTTTGTCAAAGCACAGCCCCCACACCACTAGAGGGATAATTTCAACCACCAACTCACCATCCTGAGACAAGGCCGAGTATAGCCCACAAAGATCTCCGCCACGGCACAACCCATGGGGGGGGGGCGCCAACCCAGACAGGAAGATCACGTCAGTGACTCAACCCACTCAAGTGACTCACCCCTCCTAGGGACGGCATGGAAGAGCACCAGTAAGCCAGTGACTCAGCCCCTGTAATAGGGTTAGAGGCAGAGAATCCCAGTGGAGAGAATTACAATTTAACAATTAAACACTGGAGTGATAGATGTGCAGAATATGAATGTGCAAGTAGAGTTACTGGGGTGAAAAGGAGCAAAACATAAATAACAATATGGGGATGAGGTAGTTGGATAGGCTATTTACAGATGGGCTATGTACAGATACAGTGATCTGTGAGCTGCTCTGACAGCTGATGCTTAAAGTTATTATGATGCTTAAAGATATGAGTCTCCAGCTTCAGTGAATTTTGCAATTAGTTCCGGTCATTGGCAGCAGAGAACTGCGGCCAAAGGAGGAATAGGCTTTGGGGGTTGCCAGTGCCAAGGGTGGGTGCTGCTATGGTGACCAGTGAGCTAAGGCGGAGCTTTACCTAGCAAAGCCCTATAGATGACCTGGAGCCAGTGGGTTTGGCGACGAATTTGAAGCGAGGGCCAGCCAACTAGTGCATACAGGTCGCAGTGGTGGGGTAGTATATGGGGCTTTGGTGACAAAACGGATGGCACTGTGATAGACTGCATCCAATTTGCTGAGTAGAGTGTTGGAGGCTATTTTGTTAATGACATCGCCGAAGTCGTTGTGCCAAAGGTGATCCTATTCTGCTCAAACTCCAGGGCTCTCATGTAGTGTTTGATTTGGTAGAGGGATTAGAGGGACAGTAGGGCACTGAGTACCAGGCCATTAGAAAGTTTGGTAGGCTACTAATGACCATCAGCGGCATCAGAGCACAGTTTTGGAGAAGCCTAGTTACCATGGACAGAAACGGTCATGTGAAATTTGGTTGTGGCCATGACTCGTGGCTGCCGGACAACTCTAGTCGTAACCTCACTCTACCTAAGCCTCTCTGGTCTCTTAGCCAATGGCATGGTGCCATCTTCTTGTCCCATGCCCCCAATAGCAGTGGCTGACTCCTGACTGGAATAAAAACCCTGGTACACAGAGTTCTAGGCAGAGACATATGCTTGGCAGAACAGACTGTGTAAATATTTTGCCTCTGGGTCTGCTATATGTCTTATCAGTGTGTATGGCTGACCGTCTCAGACCAGCCAAGCATTCATAATCTGTACATACAGTGTGTTTGAAATTCTCCCCCTAGGATCGGATCCAGCGTAGAGAAGGAACCCTACAAACTGTTAATGGTCCCAATGGTGAGAATTGATTGTGACATGTAATGTCAAGTTCACATGGGTGATAAATGCATTCCCACATGGTCTTTGGGTCTGGGCTCTGACATTGAACATCACCAAACCAAGGGAATATCTCACAACCCTTTTTAATCCTGGGGGACGTGACATCATAGATTAGACTATTTTCAGGTTATGGATGACTATATTTGGACTATTTGAGGATAAGCAGAGTGGGTCCTGGTTAGAACAAATCCAAGTACTCTAATGTTTGTCAGTTTTTGTTTTCAGTCCCCTTGTACTAACCCCGACCCCTTCAGTATATGGAGCATTGTGGCCAATGTTACATTTTCTACTTTCTAGTCATCACCATATTGCTAAAACAAGTCCAGAATTCTGGCCCATATAGAATGGAATAATAATGTTTGATCAATGTTTGGTGAATGTTATTTGCTTGATCTATGCTGCTATTCTCCACAGGTACAAGGCTATCACGGCGGAGTGGTCTCAAGACACAGTGCACATCAAGATGTCTGGCCAGGTATGCCTCAGCTCCTAAATCAGCAGTAATCTATGTTGTTATTCATCAGAGCATTGTTGGACTTGTGGATATGTATGTGGAATGTAGTAACACTGTTTACATGAATGTGAAAGTTTTCAAAAGCTTGGTGAGTTGAGTTTCTCAGCAATTATTGATTTGTCTTTTTGGTTTCTCACAGCCTTTTGGACGCGGTGCCATGAGGGAATGCTTCAGAACGTAAGTGTCACACACCCTATCTTTAATAATGTTCTCCATACGGCCTGGTCTCTTATTGGCCTTTTGTGTCTTGCTAGTTTCAGAGCTGTGTGATCTTTCCTCTTCATGCAGTGTAAACAAAATGACAAGACGGTACGAGCTGCTCAGGTCCCCAATCCACATTCCACAAATATCTCTCTGACCCATTTAGTCCAGTTTAGAGCCATAGATAGATCCCTAGACAGAAACAAACATTCCATGACTACAACATTCTAATTCACATTCTCAATTCTCAAACTTTTCATGACAACATGGCACCAAGTGGAGTTCTCTATCTCAAACTGAGTTTGCTGAACTCTGTATATAGGAAATTACTCTGGTCTAGCCTGATGTTCACAACTGGGATATTATTAATATTGTGATGTTATTATGATGCGATCTCTTTCTGTGGGAACAGTGTAGGGGAGGCAATGAGGCATCCATCCTGTCTATATCAGACCACTGGCAGTCCAATAAATAAACCCTCACCCACTAACAAGCTCACACACAGGTTCTCACCATAGAAAACATGTTTATGGTTTATCAGCAAAAATACACAATTCCCAAGAGATACGCCACTCAAACCCTTAGGAGTATTTCACCTTAGTTTGTCATTCTGATACTCAACTAACATTCTTCTGGATTTACTCATTTAAATGTTCCTGTCATTTTAGTACAATGCCATTCTTCTAATCTTTGTCATTTTTCCATATTTCCTTTCCATCTTTCTGCAGGAAGAAGCTGTCTAACTTCTCCCACAGTAGTAACTGGAAGAGTGCGTGTAACTATGTGACGAAGCGCTACATGGAGCCTGTGGACAGGGATGTGTACTTTGAGGATGTCAGGCTGCAGATGGAGGCCAAACTCTGGGGAGAAGAGTACAACCGCCACAGGCCACCCAAACAGGTATGGATGGAACATTTAATTAACCAATGAGTCATCCAGTTGATTGGTCAATTGATTGATTAGATCAGCCTTTCTTAAAGTATGGGTGGGTCGCGGACCTGTTAATGGTGGGTCGCAACGTGTTAGAGTAAAAGTGTGATTTCATTCATTACTGGAATTTATTTGGCCAAGTGTAAATGGACTCTATTCATTGCGCTCTGTGCTTAGCAGCCGTGTCAGTTTGGCAGCTGCGTGAGTGGGAGGAGATGCCCGTGTGCTTCGCAGTTTACCGGATCTTTTTTCTGCAGTTTTCTTGAAGATCACTCTGCGACCCACACGACGCAGCGCTGTCGTTTAGCAGCAGATGATGCGCTGTCAGCCAATGACTTGTCATTCTCACTCGCCTTAACTCAGCGATGTCATCAAATGGAGTCACGTTTGCCACAAGTTCTGACAGCTCAATCGTCATGAAACGCAAATACAGCGATGAGTTTCTCTCTCTTGGTTTAATACAAACTTTGAGAAATAACGAGGGGCGCCCACAATGTATTTGGTGCGGGGAAGTGCTTAGTAATGAGTCTCGCCTTCCCTGTGGCTCAGTTGGTAGAGCATGGTGTTTGCAATGCCAGCATGGTGTGTGCAACGCCAGGGTTGTGGGTTCGATTCCCACGGGGGACCAGTACAAAAAACAAAACAAAAAAATGCATGAAATGAAATGTATGTGTTCACTACTGTAAGTTGCTCTGGATAAGAGTGTCTGCTAAATGACTAAATGTAAATATCAAAACAAACAAATTAAAACAACACATTCTGACCAACATCCACAGCATGACGGTAAACCCAGGGAGTTTTTTCAGAACAGGGCAGAATGCTTCAGGAAACAGTGAGTAAGTCAACTAGCAAGGCATTGTTATGATTTTATAACAGGTGATAAGCATAAATAAGGGAATACTATCTCTCAAAGTAGATGTGAGTTTCTCTTTCATACAATTCCCTTGTACACCGCTATTAACGTTAGTTAGATTGCTAATATTAGCCCAAGCAAGCTAGCTACTGATATTGCAACACTAAGTTACAGTACATATGAAGATAAAATGATCAGGCCTACTGTACATCTTACTGTAGAAAGGATTGTTGAAAACAAGTTTAGGTTGGAACTGTTGCTGTTAAAATACAAGTAATAATTTTTATTCTGAACTGGAATAAACTGACTGAAGCAAGATGCTTTTTGAGGCAAACCCACACATAGTTCTGGGTTGCTCATCTACAGCAGGAAGCGGTCTCCTGCCTGGCTGAGAAAGCAGTAGATGTTCTGATCCAGTTTGGCACCACATACCTATGAGTCAGGGTTCTCAACTCTGGCGTACTTAAAAAAACAAGTACAGAAACAGACTCCATGCTGAGCATGACCTCTGGTTTGTACTGTTAAAACTGAGCCCAGAATATAAATGCTTGTGTAACCGATGTGAAATGGCTAGTTAGTTAGCGGTAGTGCGCGCTAATAGCGTTTCAATCAGTGACGTCACTCGCTCTGAGACCTGAAGTGGTTGTTCCCCTTGCTCGGCAAGGGCCGTGGCTTTTGTGTCGCGATGGGTAACGATGCTTCGTGGGTCTCAGTTGTTGATGTGTGCAAGGGTCCCTGGTTCGAGCCCGGGTTGGGGCGAAGAGAGGGATGGAACCTACACTGTTACACTTGTTGAAAGCTTCAACCAGCCACACACCTCATAAGCACTGTGTTTTCTGGTCTACATCTGTGTGATGTGCTCAATCAGTGTATTCCAATTCAGAATGCAAATTATTTATTGTATTTTAACCACAGTTCCAACTTAGATTTTTTTTCAATAATAGTTTATACAGTAAGATGTACAGTAGGCCTGATCATGTTTCTTCTGTACTGTTACTTAGGGTTGCTCTATCAAAAACTGAGCCTGTGTGTGTGCTTTCTGGTCTACTTCTGTGTGCTTTCTGGTCTACTTCTGTGTGCTTTCTGGTCTACTTCTGTGTGCTTTCTGGTCTACTTCTGTGTGCTTTCTGGTCTACTTCTGTGTGCTTTCTGGTCTACTTCTGTGTGCTTTCTGGTCTACTTCTGTGTGCTTTCTGGTCTACTTCTGTGTGCTTTCTGGTCTACTTCTGTGTGCTTTCTGGTCTACTTCTGTGTGCTTTCTGGTCTACTTCTGTGTGCTTTCTGGTCTACTTCTGTGTGATGTGATCAGTCAGCTTATTCCAGTTTAGAATGAAAATGTTTTCTTATTATAACAGCAACAGTTCCAACCTAGGCAGATGAGTACAATGCATTCATAAAGTATTGAGACCCCTTCCCTTTTCCCACATTTTGTTACGTTAGTCTTTTTATTTTTTATTGAACCTTTATTTAACTAGGCAAGTCATTTTAAGAACAAATGTTTCTTTACAATGACGGCCAAACCTGGACGACGCTGGGCCAATTGTACGCCGCCCTATGGGACTCCCAATCACGGCCGGTTGTGATACAGCCTGGAATCGAACCAGACTGTCTGTAGTGACACCACTAGCACTAAGATGCAGTGCTTAGACAGCTGCGCCACTCGGGAGCCTGGATTTAAAAAAAAATAAACATCATCAATCTATACACAATACCCCATAATTACAAAGCAAATACAGGTTTTTATAAATGTTTGCAAAAAATGGAAATACCTTATTTGCGTAAGTATTCAGACCCTTTTCTATGAGACTCGAAATTGAGCTCAGGTGCATCCTGTTTCCACTGATCATCCTTAGGATGTTTCTACAACTTGGAGTCCACCTGTGGTAAATTCAATTGATTGATTGATTGAGAGGCGAAAGAAATGCACACTTATTTAGGCGAGGTGCTGGCTAGCGGAGTAGAACACTTGAAAAATTTAAAGGAGAGCCGCACACTCTTGGGAGTTTGTCTGTCGAAACGTTGGATATTAGGTTATTCAATTAATTTATTGCATCTGAGCTCCTAGAGTGTGCGGCTCTCCTTTAAAATTCAATTGATTGGACATGATTTGGAAAGGCACACACCTGTCTATAAAACGTCCTACAGTGCATGTCAGAGCAAAAACCAAGCCACGAGGTCAAAGGAATTGTCCGTAGAGCTCCGAGACAGGATTGTGTCGAGGCACAGATCTGGGGAAGGGTAGCAAAACATTTTTGCAGCAGTGAAGGTCCCCAAGAACACATTGGCCTCCATCATTCTTAAATGGAAGAAGCTTGGAACCACCAAGACTCTTCCTAGAGCTGGCCACCCGACCAAACGGGGGAGAAGGGCTTTGGTCAGGGAGGTGAACAAGAACCCGATGATCACTGACAGAGCTTCAGAGTTTCTCTGTGGAGACGGGAGAACCTTCCAGAAGGACAACTATCTCTGCAGCTCTCCACCAGGGGCGAAAATCTGATATCAACTTTGGAGGGGACAATTACGTGAAATTTTCTCGAGCAATTCCTGAGGGGGACACCAAAAGTAGTGCTGTAACACATAGCCTACATTGTAATATGGTAAATGTATATTGAGGAACCAAAGAAATAAGGTGTTTGCCGTACTCCTAACTACCGGTACCCAAAACTACACAACTAATCACAACAGCAATACCATTGCCTTTAACAAATCTTAGTTCAGTCACCAGTTTAAGTTGAGAGTGGAGGTATCCATGGCATTTTCCAATGATGTTCCTATTTTACAAGTCAAAAAAATGGAGAACCTTTCATAATGTTGCCAAACAAAGACTCAACAAACTTACCTGAGACTCCATGTCTCTGCCAGTCTGTCCCTGCATATCTGTCCCCAACTCTGCTGTCTGTGTGCCATCTGTTGCCTGCTCTGCCTAATGACATCATTGTGAAACATTTCCATTAGAATTAAATTTCTTTCTTATGAACATTTTATCAACTAGTCTTTGAGATATTAGGCTACTAGGGTTCTTACTATGCGTTTTGGTGTACTGAAAAATACTCTGATGTCCGTCTTTTATTTTTCTGCCATTTTTCTACCTGGCTGGCTGGCTACACACACACACAGTGTGTAGGTTATTTACAGTAGGAGATGGGCTTCTATCATCTTATCTTTTATCATTCTATTTGGGCTTCGATCTAAAAGGTAGCTAGCAAATGTGAAACGGATTAAAATGACAAGAGTTGACAGCTGTATGAGTTCACCATTTACACAACATATGCTGCAACCTTTTGTAATTTTAATAGTTTCTTTCATATTGGCTGGCTTCCAACAATAGCTGAATTTGCAAAGCTAGCGAGCACCAATTCCATTTCAGTGGTGTTTGCTATAATCTTTGCTACCCGGGTTAAATAAAGGTGAAATAAAATAAATAAAAGTTCCCTTGCGACAATTTAACTTTTGCAACGAGACCATTAAATATATTTAAGACAATGGTAGAAGAGAGTGTAGTTCAGTTTGTACTTCAGTTTATCGCTAACCTTATCACAGGGACTTTGAAGCACTAACTTACATCATCTGCATGCTGATTCCATCTTTGACGACGCCACATAAATGGAATAGGTCTAGCTAGCTTAATAGTTAATATTTGCGCGCTAGCTCTGCATATTCAGCTAGTGTGTGTGCGCGATTGACTAGATTAACCTCACGTCAGTTACTTTCATTGAGTGCCTTTCAGACAGTAGACACGACCCCTCTGTTACCTTGCCAACTAAGGAACTGGCAGTGGATCAAACCATTGAGGCAAAGGGTGGGGGGGTTGCAATCTTTTGAAACTTAAAAACGTGCTATTAAGTGTCTATAATCAGCACAATTGCTTTCATTGCGTATTATTAATATTATTTAAATTACATAGTTATGTTTCAGTGATATATTGGGGGGGACAAATCATATTTTTCCCAGGATGGGGGGGGGGTCGTGTGTGTCCCCCCGTCCCCCCGGGATTTCCGCCCCTGCTCTCCACCAATCAGGCCTTTATGGTAGAGTGGCCAGATGGAAGGCACTCCTTGGTAAATTGCACATGACATCCCGCTTGGAGTTTGCCTAAAGGCACCTAAAGGTTTCTCAGACCATGAGAAACAACACTCTGTTTTTCAGTGGAAGGGACTGTGAGACTAGTCAGGATTGAGGCAAAGATGAACAAAGCAAAGTGCAGAGATCCTTGATGAAAACCTACTCCAGAGCGCTCAGGACCTCAGACTGGGGCCAAGGTTCACCTTCCAACAAGACAACGACCCTAAGCACACAGCCAAGACAACGCAGGAGTGGCTTCGGTACAAGTCTCTGAATGTCCTTGCGTGGCCCAGCCAGAGCCCTGACTTGAACCTGATCGAACATCTCTGGAGAGACCTGAAAATAGCGGTGCAGCGACGCTCCCCATCCAACCTGACAGAGCTTGAGAGGATCTGCAGAGAAGAATGGGAGAAACTCCCCAAATACAGGCGTGCCAAGCTTGTAGCGTCATACACAAGAAGACTCAAGGCTGTAATCGCTGCCAAAGGTGCTTCAATGAAGTACTGAGTAAAGGGTCTGAATGTTTGTTAATTTGACATTTGCAAACATTTCTAAAAGCCTATTAGTGCTTTGTCATTATGGGGTATTGTGTGTAGATTGATGAGAGAGAAAAAAACCTATTTAATCCATTTTAGAATAAGGCTGTAATGTAACAATGTGGAAAAAGTCAAGGTGTCTGAATACTTTCCAAATGCACTGTAAGAGTGTTTTTAATGAGGTAAAATAAACATGAATAGCTATTTATATTATATTTCATTGTTATTTGTCTATATTGCATTTGTTTGAGGCATAAGGGCAATGAAAAGTACTGATATTTATGTATAGTTGCAGGTGTCAAGAGGGGCTCCCAGGAAAATACAGAATTTCTCATTTGGGTCCCAGGCTGAAAAAGTTTAAGAACCCCTGGATTAGATGATTGATTGTGGATTTTCCACGATTTTCTAACAATTAAAACTAACCATTCCCACTCTCTCCCAGGTGGACATCATGCAGATGTGTGTGATTGAGATGATGCAGCGTCCAGGTAAACCTCTGTACCACCTGGAACACTACATCGAGGGGAAGTACACCAAATACAACTCTAACTCCGGCTTCGTCAAGGACGACAACATCAGGCTCACTCCACAGGTACTTCTTCGTCAAGGACGACAACATCAGGCTGTTACTGCTGTAAATGTGTTGGCCAACTTCATGGATTACTCCTGAGCTGCAGAACCCAACAATGCATCTTCATCTTTATTATGAATTGAAGATGCTAGATTTTTCAATTTAATCCTTTTTCTTTGTTCTGTGTGTGAACTTCCAACCTATCAAAATTCCTGTAAACCACCATATTCTCGTTGTCTGCTGGTAACTAGTGATTTTCTGTCTGCCTGCAGGCATTTAGTCACTTCTCGTTTGAGCGTTCGGCCCACCAGCTGATCGTGGTGGACATCCAGGGGGTGGGGGACCTCTACACGGACCCCCAGATCCACACAGAGAAGGGCAAAGACTTCGGAAACGGAAACCTGGGTACGGCTTTCTCTCACACAGTCACACTGTTAGCAAAACAAAGGTAGACTGACATTTTCAGTTGTGACCCACCTAGCGAAAGACTTTCAAATAGATTGCAACATACTTGTGTGTGTATTACAGGTGTGCGGGGCATGGCGCTGTTCTTCCACTCCCACCTGTGTAATAAGATCTGTAAGAGTATGGGCCTCACAGACTTTGACCTCTCCACTGCAGAGAAAAGCCAGCTGGACTGCACCAACAGACTGCTGGTGAGACCATAGAAATATATTGAAGTAGAATCAAAGTGTGTGAGACCGATGACACATAGCATCACATATCATCCTAGTTGTAGCCACAGGCATCGTATTACCACAGAAATTATATTAGCACATCAGACAGGATTTGACCTCGGAAATTACTTCAACACAGGCCCAAGACATCATGCAACTTTTATGCAGCTATTTAGAATTGTCTTTTAGTCCTCATATATAACAATATTTTCAACCCTCCCCTCCAATCAGAGGTCGGCCCAGACGGTACTGAGGGGTAGTGAGGAACAGTGTGGTTCAGCTCGTGTTCGTACCATCTCAGTGGGCCGTGCGCCCCCACTTCTCTCCCGTCTGTCAGAGACCTCGACTGGGGACAACACTATAAGTGACTCCATCACCTGCTCGCCCCTCGCCTTCCCTGGCTCCCCCCTAGGACAGCACTTCTCTATGGGCTCCATGGGCAAGTCTCCTCTGGGTAGGAACAGAGCTTAGAGGTTATAGTTCACCCAAATAACACATTTGTCTAATTTTATGATAATCTAGAAGGTTATCTGTGGGCCTGTAAAGTCAGTGACCCAACATCTGGGTTTGTTTTATTAGCTGCAGCCCAGCATTAGCATGACATTCCAAATAGCATGCCTAAAGCCCCATAAAAACAAACTAAACGGTGTTGTTATTTGATACCCTAGATTGAGGTTGAATGAACAAGGGCTCCGTTTGAGATATAGTTGAACTACTTCAACTCTTAAATTTAAAAAAAAAAAATCTGCCATTCTTCTAATCTAACATCTGGTTTCCCACACTCAGGTTGGTCTTTCGTAAATGAGATGGATGAATGGGAGAAACACAACAGCCACAGCCCAGAACACAAGGTCAGTGAATGCTTTGTGGAAATGGCTCTGACGATCCTGATCACAAGAATGACATTAGTTGTGGTTGACATAAACTGAGGCCTGTGCTTGTTTTCTGTAGGACTCAGAGAATGGAGAAGACAGTGGGTGTCCAAGTGAGAGGAAGAGTGAAGGGGACCCCAACGACCATGCAGACGGGGGACATTACTCTTCTCTACACCAACACTCAGTTTTGGTGAGCCTGTCAGTCATAAATACTTTATGGAAACAGTCAACTACTTCCTCTTTAGTCTTGTATTGTTTATAGCTGACACCAAAGTTATTGTTAATTTTTGCTCACCATTTACATTTTAGTAATTGAGCAGACGCTCTTATCCAGAGCGACTTACAGTAGTGAGTGCATACATTTTCATACTGGTCCCCCATGGGAATCGAACCCATAACCCTGGCATTGGAAGTGCCTTGCTCTACCAACTGAGCCACACTGGACCACCATGACATGGATTCTGACGCCCCAACATCAAAAGCTATTAAACTATTACTCTCTGTGTAGCCATGTGAGTGTGAACCTGGCCTTCTCTTTAGCTCCGTTTATGTCACTGTGTAGACCCGCCCCACCTCTACAGCAGTCGGATGGGTAAACAAAATAAATGACCATCATCAAAGCCACCTTCACTATAATCAAATAACCCCTTGCTCATCTCTGTCACCCAATATCCTTTGCTCACTAGTGCAGTGTTCCTGCTGTCTAATCTATGGCTCCATTCCATGGGATAACTGACAGCTAACTGGGTTTTTGCTGCTGTGTCTGTCTCCTTGCTAGAGAAAGGTTCCTAGCAGATCCTCCCTTAACCCAAACCTAAATTCTCTTGCTGTAAATGTCTCCAACAGCCAACAGCCCTGGCCTCTGCATGAAGGGGTCTAACCCAGCACTGATGTTGCACTGTGTCAGCTGATGATTTGACACATGCTTTGTTTTCTAGGGATGTATGCTTAGTAGGGGCAAAAGTTTTATTGCACCCAAGAAAAGGAATGCAAACTCAGCAGCCGCCCTGTGTTTTGGTCTTATTTTATGTGTGACCTTGTTTGGCCTCCATGTCAACATGTTCACCTGCCCCCTCCCTGATCAAATCACCTAACCAATCAATAAGTCGAACTGCCTGTTCCGTCTCTCACTGCATACCTGGAGTATGATTAGCATTAGTGTTAAATCAGATATGTACAAGTTGAGGCTTGAGTACTATGAACATGCATACATACAGTGCTTCATTGACCTTTTCTATGCTCTCTGTCTGTCTAGCTGACAGATGAGAAATGGAGTGTCTACCACTCTTCTCGTTCTCACGTCCACCGGCCATCCTGTGTTGCTGTGGAGATGGAGAGACTCGACTCTATGATCCTGGAGAGGAAGATCGGGAAGTCCATCCTGGGGAAAGTGAGTGGCTGGAACACACACACACACACGTGCGTACACACTAAAAACACACAAATCTCCTTTTGTCTCTTCCCCAGGTCCACATGGCGATGGTGAATTACCACGAGGGTGGTCGGTTCTGTGAAAAGGAGGAGCAGTGGGACCAGGACTCAGCCATGTACCACCTGGAGACAGCAGCCATGTGTGGGGAACTAGAGGCTATCGTTGCCCTGGGACAGTGTTACCTACAGCTGCCACACCATATACTGTCAGAGATGGAGCTAGAGGTATCTCTTTCTATCTCTCTACCTCTCTAATACACAATGTGTCTTTTGACTCCTCTATGTTCTAATTCCATGCTGTATGTTGTTTTCTTGTGATCAGGACAACTCAGGGAACCGTATGAAGGGTTTTAAGTTCCTGCTGCAGGCTGCTGAGGCAGGAGACAGACCCTGTATGATCCTGGTGGCCAGGGCCTTCGACACCGGCATCAACCTCTCACCAGAGAGGTCAGAGACTGGGGGGACATAAGATATCAACTAATGATGGGACCATCTATGATGAGAAGCTATCAACCCAGAACTATACAGATTACACAAATAAAACTAATAAAGAGCAGTCCAAGACAGACTATATCAGGACTGTGAAATGGATGTTAAATGAAAAGCGCTTCTTCATAAAAAATAAAAAATAACGAAAAAAAAACCTCTGTGGTTCTTAGGTCCCAGGACTGGAAGGAGGCGGTGAGCTGGTACGACTGTGCCCTGAACATGACGGACTATGACGAGGGGGGCGAGTTTGACGGCATGCAGGACAAGCCTCCCTACCTGCTGCTGGCCAGAGAGGCTGAGATGTACCAGGAGGGGGGCCATGGCCTGGACCGAGACCCACAGAGAGCAGGCAAGACAGCAGAGAGAAACACAGCTGAACTTAAACTAGAACCCTAACTTGAGCCCTCAGTGTGATAACCTCTGTTGTACTTAGAGTAACTAACCACAGACTCTCTCTCTCTGGCCCAGGTGATCTGTTCACACAGGCAGCAGATGCAGCCATGGAAGCAATGAAAGGCCGACTGGCCAACCAGTACTATATGAAAGCAGAGGAGGCCTGGGGCATGATGGAGGAGTAGGAGACAGACGGGACCTCACTCTGCAAGGCCAAAGGAATCTGCTAATGTAGTGATGGATACTTCTCCTTAATGTTTTAAAGTTTACAGACACTTTTACTGTTATGTCCTAAATGCATGATCTGTGTGTGACCATTTATGCAGCTGTCCTCTGGCCTAGCTATGTTTCTTGGTGATAACCGAAGGAATTGTCTTTATTTTACACTCTTTCTGTTTGAAGCTGGTCTTTGTCTTTTCATCCATTTTCCCCTTTTCTATTCCTGTCCCCATTGCCCTTTTGGATATACAGTGTATTCAGACATCTTGACTTTTTCCACATTTTGTTACGTTACAGCCTTATTCTAAAATGTATTATTTTATTTGTATCTTCTCATCAATCTACATACAACCCCATAATAACAAAGCATAAACAGGTTTAGATTTTTTTTTTTCAAATTTATAAAAAATTTAAAATTGAATTATCACATTAACTTCTTATGGCTTGAATCCCATTAGCGGGATAGATATGACAACAGCCAGTGAAAGTGCAGGGCGCCAAATTCAAAACAACAAAAATCTCATAATTAAAATTCCTCAAACATACAAGTATTATACACCATTTTAAAGCTTTACGGCGAAAGCAAACCATATGATTGTTAGGTCAGCGCCTATACACAAAAAAAACAGCCATTTTCCAGCGAAAGAGGGGAGTCACAAAAAGCAGAAATAGAGAAAACTAATCACTAACCTTTGATGATCATCAGATGACACTCATAGGACTTCATGTTACACAATACATCTATGTTTTGTTTGATAAAGTTCATATTTATATCCAAAAATCTGTTTACATTGGTGTGTTATGTTCAGTAATGTTTTGCCTCCAAACCATCTGGTGATTTTGCAGAGAGCCACATCAATTTACAGAAATACTCATAAATGTTGTATTTATCAAGTGTTATGCATGGAACTTTAGATAAACTTCTCCTTAATGAACCGCTGTGTCAGATTTCAAAAAAGCTTTATTGAAAAAGCACACCATGCAATAATCTGAGTACGGCACTCAGACACAAAAACATGCCATACAATATCCGCCATGTTGGAGTCAACAATAGTCAGAAATAGCATTATAAATATTCACTTACCTTTGATGATCTTCATCAGAATGCACTCCCTGACCAAGGTACCCTTCCCCAGATCTGTGCCTGGACACAATCCTGTCCCGGAGCTCTAAGGACAATTCCTTCGACCTCATGCCTTGCTCTGACATGTACTGTCAACTGTGGGACCTTATGTAGACAGGTATGTGCCATGTCAAATCAATTGAATTTACCACAGGTGGACTCCAATCAAGTTGTAGAAACATCAAGGATGATCAATGTAAACAGGATGCACCTGAGCTCAATTCCAGAGTCTCATAGCAAAGGGTCTGAATACTTATGTAAATACGTTTTTATATATATATATACATACACACATTTGCAAACAATTCTGAAAACCTTTTTTCACTTTGTCATTATGGGGTATTGTGTGGACATAGATGAGGAAAAACAATGCATTTTAGAATAAGGTTGTAACAAAATGTGTTAAGTCAAGGAGTCTGAATACTTTCTGAATACACTGTATGAATGTGGTTACAATTTAGAAACAAATTACCAAACTGAAAAAAAGAAGCTATTTGAAGTTTGATTTGTAAAATGAACATTTCATGAACAAATTGTTTTTGTTGACTTTGTTGGTTTTGCCTAACACTTCTGTATGTTAGTAATAGACTTATTGAGTGCACTTGTTGCATTGTTTGCATGCTTGTGTATAAATTAATGCATGGAAGTAGCTATATGTAAATGTATCTTTGGAATAAATAAACGTCTATTGCATTGTAAATTTGAGAATATACAGTACCAGTGAAAAGTTAGGACACCTCCCCATTCAAGGGTTTCTTTACTTTTACTATTTTCTACATTGTAGAATAATAGTTTTGATATCTTCACTATGAAATAACACATATGGAATCATGTAGTAACCCCCCAAAAAAAGTGTAAATATATTTTAGATTCTTCAAAGTAGCCACCCTTTGCCTTGACGACAACTTTGCACACTCTTGGCATTCTCTCAACCAGCTTCATGAGGAATGATTTTCCAACAGTCTTGAAGGAGTTCCCACATGCTGAGCACTTGTTGGTTGCTTTTACTTCACTCTGCAGTCCAACTCATCCCAAACCATCTCAATTGGATTGAGGTCGGGGGATTGTGGAGGCCAAGTCATCTGATTCAGCACTTCATCACTCTCCTTGGTCAAATATCCCTTACACAGCCTGGAGGTGTGTTTTGGGTCATTGTCCTGTTGAAAAACAAATGACAGTCCCACTAAGCACAAACCAGATGGGATGGTGTATCGCTGCGGTAGCCATGCTGGTTAAGTGTGCCTTGAATACTAAATAAACCACTGACAGTGTCATCAGCAAAGCACCCCCACACTATCACACCTCCATGCTTCACGGTGGGAATCACACATGCCGATATCATCCGTTCACCTACTCTCCATCTCACAAAGACACGGCGTTGGAACCAAAAATGTCTAATTTGGACTCATCAGACCAAAGGACAGATTTCCACTGGTCTAATGGCCATTGCTTGTGTTTCTTGGCCCAAGCAAGTCTCTTCTTATTGGTGTCATTTAGTAGTGGTTTCTTTGCAGCAATTCGACCATGAAGGCCTGATTCACACAGTCTCCTCTGAACAGTTGATCAAATCACATTTTATTGGTCACATACACATGGTTAGCAGATGTTATTGTGAGTGTAGCGAAATGCTTACGTATGTTGAGATGTGTCTGTTTCTTGAACTCTGTGAAGCATTTATTTGGGCTGCAATCTGAGGGGCAGTTAACTCTAATGAACTTATCCTCTGCAGGAGAGGTAACTCTGGGTCTTCCTTTCCTGTGGCGGTCCTCATGAGAGCCAGTTTCATCATAGCGCTTGATGGTTTTTGCAACTGCACTTGAAGAAACTTTCAAAGTTCTTGACATTTTCCAGATTGACTGACTTTCATGTCTTTAAAGTAATGATGGACTGTCATTTCTCTTAGCTTATTTGAGTTGTTCTTGCCATAATATGGACTTGGTCTTCTACCGAATAGGGCTATCTTCTGTATACCACCCCTACCTTGTCACAACACAACTGATTGTCTGAAATGCATAAAGAAGGAAAGAAATTCCACAAATTAACTTTTAACAAGGCACACCTGTTAATTGAAATGCATTCCAGGTGACTACATCGTGAAGCTGGTTGAAAGAATGCCAAGCATGTGTAAAGCTGTCATCAAGGCAAATTGCCAGTTGGCCTGGACCCCTTTTACTGCCGATACGGAGCCTCGCCGATCCATCACGACTGGACGTAATCTGCCCGAGGGGGTTTTTCAACAGGCTCCTCCGTGGCGACGTCACCTGAATGGCCATCTGCTAGCCTGCTAGCCGTGGCCTGCTATCTGTCTACAGCATATCGGACTGTTAGCTTAAGAGGACCATCAGCCATTTTCTTTGGACACTATACCTATTTTGCCAATTGGCCTGGACCCCTTTTACTACACGGAGCCCTGCTGAACCATCACGACTGGTCTGCCGACGTAACTGCACTTGCTATCCCCGGCCCGCTAGCTGTCTGAATCGCCGTGTCTCCAGCCCGCCTAGCTACTCACTGGACCCCTATGATCACTCGGCTACGCATGCCTCTCCCTAATGTCAATATGCCTTGTCCATTGCTGTTTTGGTTAGTGATTATTGTCTTATTTCACTGTCGAGCCTCTAGCCCTGCTCAATATGCCTTAGCTAACCCTTTAGTTCCACCTCCCACACATGCGGTGACCTCACTTGGTTTAAATGAAGTTTCTAGAGACAATATCTCTCTCATCATCACTCAATGCCTAGGTTTACCTCCACTGTATTCACATCCTACCATACCTTTGTCTGTACATTATGCCTTGAATCTATTCTACCATGCCGAGAAACCTGCTCCTTTTACTCTCTGTTCCGAACGTACTAGACGACCAGTTCTTATAGCCTTTAGCCATACCCTTATCCTACTCCTCCTCTGTTCCTCTGGTGATGTAGAGGTTAATCCAGGCCCAGCAGTGCCTAGCTCCACTCCCATTCCCCAGGCGCTCTCATTTGTTGACTTCTGTAACTGTAAAAGCCTTGGTTTCATGCATGTTAACATTAGAAGCCTCCTCCCTAAGTTTGTTTTAGTCACTGCTTTAGCACACTCTGCCAACCCGAATGTCCTAGCCGCGTCTGAATCCTGGCTTAGGAAGACCACCAAAACCCCAGAAATGTCCATCCCTAACCGTAACATTTTCCGACAAGATAGAACTGCCAAGGGGGGCGGAGTTGCAAATTACTGCAGAGATAGCCGGCAGAGTTCTGTCTTATTATCCAGGTCTGTGCTCAAATAATTTGAGCTTCTACTTTTAAAAATCCACCTTTCCAGAAACAAGTCTCTCACCATTGCCGCTTGCTATAGACCACCTTCTGCCCCAGCTGTGCCCTGGACACCATATGTGAATTGATTGCCCCCCTTCAGAGCTCGTGCTGTTAGGTGACCTAAACTGGGACATGCTTAACACCCCAGCCATCCTACAATCTAAGCTTGAATCCCTCCATCTCACACAAATTATCAATGAACCTACCAGGTACAACCCCAAATCCGTAAACACGGGCACCCTCATAGATATCATCCTAAACAACCTGCCCTCCAAATACACTTCTGCTGTCTGCAACCAGGATCTCAGCGATCACTGCCTCATTGCCTGCGTCCGTAATGGGTCTGCGGTCAAACAACCACCCCTCATCACTGTCAAATGCTCCCTAAAACACTTCAGCGAGCATGCCTTTCTAATCGACCTGGCCAAGGTATCCTGGAAGGATATTGATCTCATTCCATCAGTAGCGGACGCCTGGTTATTCTTTAAAAGTGCTTTCCTCACCATCTTAAATAAGCATGCCCCATTCAAAAAATGTTGAACCAGGAACAGATATAGCCCTTGGTTCAATCCAGACCTGACTGCCCTTGACCAGCACAAAAACATCCTGTGGCGTACTGCATTAGCATCGAATACACCTCGCGATATGCAACTTTTCAGGGAAGTTAGGAAGCAATATACACAGGCAGTTAGGAAAGCAAAGGCTAGCTTTTACAAACAGAAATTTGCATCCTGTAGCACAAACTCCAAAAACTTCTGGGACACTGTAAAGTCCATGGAGAATAAGAGCACCTCCTCCCAGCTGCCCATTGCACTGAGGCTAGGAAACAATGTCACCACCGATAAATCCACGATAATTGAGAATTTCAAGAAGCATTTCTCTACGGCTGGCCATGCTTTCCACCTGGCTACCCCTACCCCGGTCAACAGCCCTGCACCCCCCACAGCAACTTGCCCAAGCCTTCCCCATTTCTCCTTCACCCAAATCCAGATAGCTGATGTTCTGAAAGAGCTGCAAAATCTGGACCCCTACAAATCAGCCGGGCTCGACAATCTGGACCCTCTCTTTCTAAAATGATCCGCCGAAATTGTTGCAAGCCCTATTACTAGCCTGTTCAACCTTTCTTTCGTATCGTCTGAGATCCCCAAAGATTGTAAAGCTGCCGCGGTCATCCTCCTCTTCAAAGGGGGAGAAATTCTAGACCCAAACTGCTACAGACCTATATCTATCCTACCCTGCCTTTCTAAGGTCTTCGAAAGCCAAGTGAACAAACATGTCACCGACTATTTCGAATCCCACCGTACCTTCTCCGCTATGCAATCTGGTTTCCGAGCTGGTCATGGGTGCACCTCAGCCACGCTCAAGGACCTAAACGATATCATAACCGCCATCGATAAGAGACAATACTGTGCAGCTGTATTCATCGACCTGGCCAAGGCTTTCGACTCTGTCAATTACCGCATTCTTATCGGCAGACTCAACAGCCATGGTTTCTCAAATGAGTGCCTCGCCTGGTTCACCAACTACTTCTCAGACAGAGTTCAGTGTGTCAAATCGGAGGGCCTGTTGTCCGGACCTCTGGCAGTCTCTATGGGGGTGCCACAGGGTTCAATTCTCGGACAGACTCTCTTCTCTGTATACATCAATGATGTCGCTCTTGCTGCTGTTGATTCTCTGATCCACCTCTACGCAGATGACACCATTCTGTATACTTCTTGCCCTTCTTTGGACACTGTGTTAACTAACCTCCAGACGAGCTTCAATGCCATACAACTCTCCTTCCGTGGCCTCCAACTGCTCTTAAATACTAGTAAAAGCGAAATGCATGCTCTTCAACCGATCACTGCCCGCACCTACCCGCCCGTCCAGCATCACTACTCTGGACGGTTCTGACTTAGAATATGTGGACAACTACAAATACCTAGGTGTCTGGCTAGACTGTAAACTCTCCTTCCAGACTCACATTAAGCATCTCCAATCCAAAATTAAATCTAGAATTGGCTTCCTATTCCGCAACAAAGTATCCTTCACTCATGCTGCCAAACATACCCTCATGAAACTGACTATCCTACCGATCGTTGACTTTGGCGCTGTGTTTTACAAAATAGCCTCCAACACTCTACTCAGCAAATTGGATGCAGTCTATCACAGTGCCATCCGTTTTGTCACCAAAGCCCCATTTATTACCCACCACTGCAACCTGTATGCTCTCGTTAGCTCTCGTTGGCCCTCACTTCATATTCGTCGCCAAACCCACTGGCTCCAGGTCATCTATAAATCTTTGCTAGGTAAAGCCCTGCCTTATCTCAGCTCCTGGTCACCATAGCAGCACCCACCCGTAGCACGCGCTCCAGCAGGTATATTTCACTGGTCACCCCCAAAGCCAATTCCTCCTTTGGCCGCCTTTCCTTCCAGTTCTCTGCTGCCAATGACTGGAACGAACTGCAAAAATCACTGAAGCTGGAAACTCATATCTCCCTCACTAACTTTAAGCACCAGCTGTCAGAGCAGCTCACAGATCACTGCACATAGCCCATCTGTAAATAGCCCATCCAACTACCTCATCCCCATACTGTTATTTATTTATTTGGCTCCTTTGCACCCCAGTATCTCTACTTGCACATCCATCTTCTGCACATCTATCACTCCTGTGTTTAATTGCTATATTGTAATTATTTCACCACTGTGGCCTATTTATTGCCTTACCTTATCCTACCTCAATTGCACACACTGTATATAGACTTTTTCTATTGTATTATTGACTATATGTTTGTTTATTCCATGTGTATCTCTGTGTTGTTTGTGTCGCACTGCTTTGCTTTATCTTGGCCAGGTCGCAGTTGTAAATGAAAACTTGTTCTCAACTAGCCTACCTGGTTAAATAAAGGTGAAATAAAAAAATGCAAATAAAAAGGGTGGCTACTTTGAAGAATCTCAAATATTAAATATATTTTGATTTATTTAACACTTTTTTGGTGACTACACCATTCCATGTGTTATTTCATAGTTTTGATGTCTTAACTATTATTCTACAATGTTGAAAAACCGTTGAATGAGTAGGTGTGTCTAAACTTTTGACTGGTACTGTATATTTTTTATAATATATATTAGTATTGTGTGCCAGATTCATGGAAGATCAAATCTCCTTAATGACTAGCCTAGGCAGCCAGTAGCAACCGCTAGATAGTGCAGATCCAGAGGTCACTATCGGCTGCCAAGGCTACTGAATGACGATGGAGGGGAATGAACACTGGGGTTATGAATGGGCCAGAGTAGCCTGGACTATTTAAGCAATAAAGCCCAAGGAGGTATGGTATATGGCCAATGGTATATGGCCACAGCTAAGAGCTGTTCGAAGGTGCAACGCGGAGTGCCTGGACATAACCCTTAGCTGTGGTATATCTGCCATACATCACAAACCGCCGAGGTACCTTATTGCTATTGTAAACTGGTTATCAATGTAAGTAGAGCAGTAAAAGTAAATGTTTTATCATACCTTTGGTATACGGTCTGATATACCATGACTGTCAGCCAATCAGCATTGAGGGCTCGAACCACCACACTCCAAAAAGCAAGTTCTGCAGGCTCTAGTTTTGTCTAATCTTGATTATTGTGCAGTCGTGTGGTCCAGTGCTGCAAGGAAAGACCTAGTTAAGCTTCAGCTGGCCCAGAACAGAGCGGCACATTTTGCTCTTAATTGTAATCAGAGGGCTGATATAAATACTATGCATGCCAGTCTCTCTTGGCTAAGAGTTGAGGAGAGACTGACTGCAGCACTTCTTTTTATAAAAAACATTATTGTGTTGAAAATCCCAAATTGTTTGCATAGTCAACTTACACACAGCTCTGACACACACACTTACCCCACCAGACATGCCACAAGGGGTCTTCTCACAGTCCCCAAATCCAGAACAAATTCAAGAAAACATACAGTATTGCTCAAATAAACAGCAAACCTGGTTTCAAAAAACAGATAAAGCAACACCTCGTGGCACAACGCCTCTCCCTTATTTGACCTAGTTTGTGTGTATGCATTGATATGTAGGCTACGTGTCTTTTTAAAAATGTATGTAGTTCTGTCCTTGAGCTGTTCTTGTCTAATGATGTTCTGTATTATGTCATTCTGTATTATGTTTCATGTTTTGTGTGGACCCCAGAAAGAGTAGCTGCTGCTTTTGCAACAGCTAATGGGGATCCTAATAAAATACCAAATACCACCCAACATACACTTAGTATTACTTTCTTACCTACAGTATACATATCTCCCTGGCATATTACATCACTTATGCAGCAGCATACTAGACCTATTTGTTATGCTGTGCTCACTTGAACAGGAAGTTGGCACGGCGGTCCTTCTTGTGGGCAAACTTCTCAATCACTTTGTCATCAAAGTCTGGCATTCTCTGGATGAAGTCATGCTGGATTGACAGCAAGGCCAATGCATTTAACTTTTTCTAGCCCATAGAGTTGCGTATGAAGATTTTTATCCTTTTAAGGGTGGAAAAGTTTCTCTCTGACTCGACGGTTGTCATCGGAGTGGTGATGATGATTTTGAGAAGAGAGACCATCTCAGACAAGGCCTCCTGCAGGTTGTTCTCGTATAGTGATTTCAATAAAGAAAGTGCTATCTTTCCAGTGTGCAGCTCAGGATGCCGGTAGCCAGTGAACAGCTCCCTTTTCAACTTCTCTTGGTTGCCCACAGGTCATAGCTTGGTAGCACACTGGAGTCCTGTGGTCGGAAAGGAATCCTTCAGTAGCGTCTGGACACCACATACATTACCACTCAACACCGCTACCCTGTCGAAGGTTTGTGCAACCAGCTTCTTTTTGATATTCAGTGGCACTAGGACTTGTTTGATGGTGTTGGAGAGGCCAACACCAGTTTTGTCCTTCACCTCCACAAAAACCTCTCACACACACTGTGTTCTGGTAACATGTAGCGCAGCACTATTACCATGTGTGATTTACAGGAGACGTCAGTGGTCTTGTCTGCTGTACAGATACAAAAGGAGTCTCAGACACCTCCTTTGCTATAGCTTTAGCTAAAGCACAATTCTCATGCTTTGAGACCCTTTCCACAGCTCTATTAAATCCTTAAACCCAGACTTAAACCACACACCCTCTCCACTGAATAGCAGGTAGGGGAAGCAAAATAGTGATTGCTTTGAGATACTTGCAGTTAGCCACTTCTTCCTTCCAAACCACTCATGTTTGAATTTGCAATTTCCGACTTGTGTAATGTTTATGTCCAATGGCCGATGAGCACAGAGACATTTTATCTCTAATTTCTCTTCATATGACAAGGATTGAAACGGATTTGCTAGTAGATTGTCAACTTGATTCATGATGATCACTGCTAGCTTGCTAGCTAAGATTTTGAAAGTATAATGCTTACATGATCAGTCCAATCAAAGCTACTGTAGATATGTCATTTTATCTGTGGCCAATGACTTTGAGCCTTCTTGTATGGGCACTTCTAATGTAACTCTATGGCAGCACCCAAGGGGCTTGAATTTTCAAGCTCTTCCCGTAGATTTTGTGGTGACGTAGTGTCCCCATGAGTAACAGAACACTGAACCAATCACGGCGCAACTAGAGAACATTACCAACCCGTACACTGTGTATTTCCGCTGGCTGCCCCACCACAGAAAGCACTGATCTAGGCTGAAACACCTGCATTTTGGAGATGCCTTACTCAAGAAAGCAAAAAAAGAGACCATACTTGTATGCGGCTTTATTAACTCAATATTGTTTGTTTTTTTACATTGTTTGCAAACTGATATGTATTAAAAAAATACCACACCTCCTCAGGCCTTATTGCTTAATTATACACAGGTGGGTCTAATCCTGGACGCTGATTGGTTAAAACTGCATTCCAGCCGGTGTCTATTCCACAAATTACCTGCTAAATTCCTATTTACTCTGTTCCATCTCACTGTGCTATCCAGTATCATCAACCTAGCCAGACAATGTATAAACTTAATCTCCACTGTAAAAAGCATCTAGACATTATCTCCTATTTCTTTTATTTTTTATTTAACCATTATTGAACTAGGCAAGGCAGTTAAGAACAAATTCTTAATTACAATGATGGCCTACCCCGGCCAAACCCGGACGACGCTGGGCCAATTGTACGCCGCCCTATGGGACTCCCAATCACGGCCGGATGAGATATCAAATCAAAACAAATGTATTTATATAGCCCTTCTTACATCAGCTGATATCTCAAAGTGCTGTACAAAAACCCAGCCTAAAACCCCAAACAGCAAGCAATGCAGGTGTAGAAGCACGGTGGCTAGGAAAAACTCCCTAGAAAGGCCAAAACCTAGGAAGAAACCTAGAGAGGAACCAGGCTATGAGGGGTGGCCAGTCCTCTTCTGGCTGTGCCAGGTGGAGATTATAACAGCACATGGCCAAGATGTTCAAATGTTCATAAATGACCAGCATGGTCAAATAATAATAATCATAGTAGTTGTCGAGGGTGCAACAAGTCAGTAACACAAGAGTAAGTGTCAGTTGGCTTTTTCATAGCCGATCTTTGAGAGTATCTCTACCACTCCTGCTGTCTCTAGAGAGTTGAAAACAGCAGGTCTGGGACAGGTAGCACGTCCGGTGAACAGGTCAGGGTTCCAGCAGGTCTGGGACAGCAGGTCTGGGACAGGTAGCACGTCCGGTGAACAGGTCAGGGTTCCATAGCTGCAGGCAGAACAGTTGGAACTGGAGCAGCAGCACGGCCAGGTGAACTGGGGATAGCAAGGACTCATCAAGCCAGGTAGTCCTGAGGCATGGTCCTAGGGCTCAGGTCCTCCGAGAGAGAGAAAGAAAGAAAGAGAGAAAGAGAGAATTAGAGAGAGCATATTTAAATTCACACAGGACACCGGAAAAGACAACAGAAATACTCCAGATGTGACAGACTGACCCTAGCCCCCCGACACATAAACTACTGCAGCATAAATACTGGAGGCTGAGACAGGAGGGGTCAGGAGACACTGTGGCCCCATCCGATGAAACCCCCGGACAGGGCCAAACAGGTAGGATATAACCCCACCCACTTTGCCAAAGCACAGCCTCCACACCACTGGAGGGATATCTCCAACCACCAACATACCATCCCGGGACAAGGCCGAGTATAGCCCACAAAGATCTCCGCCATGGCACAACCCAAGGGGGGGCGCCAACCCAGACAGGAAGACCACGTCAGTGACTCAACCCACTCAAGTGACGCACCCCTCCCAGGGACGGCATGGAAGAACACCAGTAAGCCAGTGACTCAGCCCCCGTAATAGGGGTAGAGGCAGAGAATCCCAGTGGAAAGAGGGGAAACCGGCCAGGCAGAGACAGCAAGGGCGGTTCGTTGCTCCAGCCTTTCCGTTCACCTTCACACCCCTGGGCCAGACTACACTTAATCATAGGACCTACTGAAAAGATGTGTCTTCAGTAAAGACTTAAAGGTTGAGACGGAGTCTGCGTCTCTCACATGGGTAGGCAGACTATTCCATAAAATGGAGCTCTATAGGAGAAAGCCCTGCCTCCAGCTGTTTGCTTAGAAATTCTAGGAACAATTAGGAGGCCCGCGTCTTGTGACCGTAGCGTACGTGTAGGTATGTACGGCAGGACCAAATCAGAAAGATAGGTAGGAGCAAGCCCATGTAATGCTTTGTAGGTTAGCAGTAAAACCTTGAAATCAGCCCTTGCCTTAACAGGAAGCCAGTGTAGGGAGGCTAGCACTGGAGTAATATGATCAAATTTTTTGGTTCTAGTCAGGATTCTAGCAGCCGTATTTAGCACTAACTGAAGTTTATTTAGTACTTTATCCGGGTAGCCGGAAAGTAGAGCATTGCAGTAGTCCAACCTAGAAGTAACAAAGGCATGGATTAATTTTTCTGCGTCATTTTTGGACAGAAAGTTTCTGATTTTTGCAATGTTACGTAGATGGAAAAAAGCTGTCCTTGAAACAGTTTTGATATGTTCTTCAAAAGAGAGATCAGGGTCCAGAGTAACGCCGAGGTCCTTCACAGTTTTATTTGAGACGACTGTACAACCATCCAGATTAATTGTCAGATTCAACAGAAGATCTCTTTGTTTCTTGGGACCTAGAACAAGCATCTCTGTTTTGTCCGAGTTTAAAAGTAGAAAGTTTGCAGCCATCCACTTCCTTATTTTTGAGACACAGGCTTCTAGCGAGGGCAATTTTGGGGCTTCACCATGTTTCTTTGAAATGTACAGCTGTGTGTCATCCGCATAGCAGTGAAATTTAACATTATGTTTTCGAATGACATCCCCAAGAGGTAAAATATATAGTGAAAACAATAGTGGTCCTAAAACGGAACCTTGAGGAACACCGAAATTTACAGTTGATTTGTCAGAGGACAAACCATTCACAGAGACAAACTGATATCTTTCCGACAGATAAGACCTAAACCAGGCCAGAACTTGTCCATGTAGACCAATTTGTGTTTCCAATCTCTCCAAAAGAATGTGGTGATCGATGGTATCAAAAGCAGCACTAGGTCAGACGCCATTAAAAGGTCATTTACCACCTTCACAAGTGCAGTCTCAGTGCTATGATGGGGTCTAAAACCAGACTGAAGCGTTTCGTATACATTGTTTGTCTTCAGGAAGGCAGTGAGTTGCTGCGCAACAGCCTTTTCTAACATTTTTGAGAAGAATGGAAGATTCAATATAGTTTTTTATAATTTATGGGTCAAGATTTGGCTTTTTCAAGAGAGGCTTTATTACTGCCACTTTTAGTGAGTTTGATACACATCCGGTGGATAGAGAGCCGTTTATTATGTTCAACATAGGAGGGCCAAGCACAGAAAGCAGCTCTTTCAGTAGTTTAGTTGGAATAGGGTCCAGTATGCAGCTTGAAGGTTTAGAGGCCATGATTATTTTCATCATTGTGTCAAGAGATATAGCACTAAAACACTTTAATGGCTCCCTTGATCCTAGGTCCTGATACAGCCTGGATTCGAACCAGGGACTATAGTGCCACACTGTAGTGATACACTTTTAGACTAGCAATTGGTTTTTAATAGTGGAGATTTGTATAAACCTTGCTGTCTGCCTCTCTTGATGAGTTGGTTATTTGAATCAGCTGTGTAGTGCTAAGACAAAAAACCTTTGGGAAATCCTGCCAGACAGACAGGCAGCTTTTCTCAGCCAGTCAATAATGAATCAGCATAATTTGTATCTATCAAAATACATACTCAGCAAAAAAATAAACGGCCTCTCACTGTCAAATGTGTTTATTTTCAACAAACTTAACATGTGTAAATATTTGTATGAACATAACAAGATTCAACAATTGAGACGTAAACTGAACAAGTTCCACAGACATGTGACTAACATAAATTGAATAATGTGTCCCTGAACAAAGGAGGGGTCAAAATCAAAAGTAACAGTCAGTATCTGGTGTGGCCACCAGCTGCATTAAGTACTGCAGTGCATCTACTCCTCATGGACTGCACCAGATTTGCCAGTTCTTGCTGTGAGATGTTACCCCACTCTTCCACCAAGGCACCTGCAAGTTCCCAGACATTTCTGGGGGGAATGACCCTAGCCCTCACCCTCCGATTCAACAGGTCCCAGACGTGCTCAATGGGCTTGAGATCCAGGCTCTTCGCTGGCCATGGCAGAACACTGACATTCCTGTCTTGCAGGAAATCACGCACAGAACGAGCAGTATGGTTGGTGGCATTGTCATGCTGGAGGGTCATGTCAGGATGAGCCTGCAGGAAGGGTACCACATGAGGGAGGAGGATGTCTTCCCTGTAACGCACAGCGTTGAGATTGCCTGCAATGACAACAAGCTCAGTCCGATGATGCTGTGACACACCGCCCCAGACCATGACGGGCCCTCCACCTCAAATCAAATCCAATTTTATTGGTCACATACACATGGTTAGCAGATGTTAATGTGAGTGTAGCGAAATGCTTGTGCTTCTAGTTCCGACTATGCAGTAATATCTAACAAGTAATCTAACAAATTCACAACAACTACCAAAATACACAAATGTAAAGGGATGAATAGAATACGTACATATAAATATATGGATGAGCGATGGCGTGTGGCATAGGCAAGATGCAGTAGATGGTATAGAATACAGTATATACACATATGGGATGAGTAATGTAGGATACGTAAACATTATTAAAGTGGCGTTATTAAAAGTGACTAGTGGTACCTTTATTAAGTCCATTTATTTAAGTGGCCAGAGATTTGAGTCTGTATGTTGGCAGCAGCCTCTCTATGTTAGTGATGGCTGTTTAACAGTCTCATGGCCTTGAGATAGAAGCTGTTTTTCAGTCTCTTGGTCCCAGCTTGATGCACCTATACTGACCTCGCCTTCTGGATGATAGAGGGGTGAACAGGCAGTGGCACGGGTGGTTGTTGTCCTTGATGATCTTTTTGGCCTTCCTGTGACATCGGGTGCTGTAGGTGTCCTGGAGGGCAGGTAGTTTGCCCCCGGTGATGCGTTGTGCAGACCGCACTACCCTCTGGAGAGCCTTGCAATTGCAGTACCAGGTGGTGATACAGCCCGACAGGATGCTCTCGATTGTGCAACTGTAAAAGTTTGTGAGTGTTTTAGATGACAAGCCAAATTTCTTCAGCCTCCTGAGGTTGAAGAGCCACTGTTGCGCCTTCTTCACCAGACTGTCTGTGTGGGTGGACCATTTCAGTTTGTCCGTGATGTGTACGCCGAGAAACTTAAACTTTCCACCTCCTCCACTACTGTCGATGTGGATGGGGGGTGCTCACGCTGCTGTTTCCTGTAGTCCACGATCATCTCCTTTGTTTTGTTGACGTTGAGTGAGAGGTTATTTTCCTGACACCACACTCCGAGGGCCGTCACCTCCTCCCTGTAGACCGTCTCGTCATTATTGGTAATCAGGCCTACCACTGTAGAGTTGTCTGCAAACTTGATGATTGAGTTGGAAGCGTGCATGGCCACGCAGTCATGGGTGAACAGGGAGTACAGGAGAGGGCTGAGAATGCACCCTTGCGGGGCCCCAGTGTTGAGGATCAGCGGGATGGAGATGCGGTTTCCTACCTTCACCACCTCGGGGCAGCCCGTCAGAAGGTCCAGGACCCAGTTGCACAGTGCGGGGTCGAGACCCAGGGCCCCCGAGCTTAATGATGAGCTTGGAGGGTACTATGGTGTTAAATGCTGAGCTGTAGTCAATGAACAGCATTCTTACATAGGTATTCCTCTTGTCCAGATGGGATAGGGGAGTGTGCAGTGTGATGGCGATTGCATCGTCAGTGGACCTATTGGGGCGGTAAACAAATTGGAGTGGGTCTAGGGTATCAGGTAGGGTGGAGTTGATATGATCCTTGACTAGTCTCTCAAAGCACTTCATGATGACAGAAGTGAGTGCATTAGGGCGATAGTCATTTAGTTCAGTTACCTTAGCTTTCTTGTGAACAGGAACAATGGTGGCCATCTTGAAGCATGTGGAGACAACAGACTGGATAGGGATTGGTTGAATATGTCCGTAAACACACCAGCCATCCTCCAAATCGATCCTGCTCCAGAGTACAGGCTTCGGTGTAATGCTCATTCCTTCGACGATAAACGCGAATCCGACCATCACCACTGGTGAGACAAAACCGCTACTCGTCGGTGAAGAGCACTTTTTGCCAGTCCTGTCTGGTCCAGCGACGGTGGGTTTTAGGGCCGATTTAATTAGGGCCGATTTCTAGTTTTCATAACAATCGGTAATCTGCATTTTTGGCCCCGATTATGGCCGATTATATTGCAATCCACGAGGAGACTGTGCGGCAGGCTGACCACCTGTTACGTGAGTGCAGGCAGCAAGGAGCCATGGTAAGTTGCTAGCGAGTATTAAACTTATGTTATAAAAAAACAATCAATCTTAACATAATCACTAGTTAAATACACATGGTTGATGATATTACTAGTTTAACTTTATATTAAACATTGAAGAGGGAGTAAAATGTAGGCAAGCAATAAACATTTCAGAACAACTTCTAGTCGAATAAGACATGGAAGATGACGAATTTTAGCAAAGATATTTATTTATACTAATACACTTGAAACAAATAGCCAAATCGAAAACCTCAGACATTACCGGTGCCTCCCCGCGATCAAACCGACATAAATAATTAAATGAAACGCAGGCTAACGTGTTCAGAAATTTGAGTGCGTGCGCGTTCACGCGAAAGGGGGCGGGGTTCTTGCAGGGGGAGCTTTTCGGCACAACCCGGCCATCGACCGGTGCCAATACATCCTCCAAACACATGCTTTTCCGGCAGTATCACTTAAATACCATAACCATACTTAGCGGACTGATGCGATGTGTCATGTCACATCTTTGGAACTGCTGACTCGAAGTCATTTTACAACATTTATGAATCTTGTCATATTCAGAATTACTGGTACATGATAGCGTGGCCGAGCGGTCTAAGGCGCTGGATTAAGGCTCCAGTCTCTTCGGGGGCGTGGGTTCGAATCCCACCGCTGTCAGGAACATTTTTCGGATCGCGGGCTATCTACTTTGGCAATCCAGTCCAGTGAGTTGGAAATCGCGACAAGGGCATAAATCTTTATGGATTATATGAAACATTTTAACAAAATCTCATGTTAAACGCTTTTGCGACATTTGTAGGCTAAAACGAAAACCTTTTATCGCTTTGCATTGTGGGAATCCAAATAGCAGCTCCTCCCCACGTGTCTCTGTGGAGCCAAGCAACGACATGGCAGCGCTCAGATAGCCACCGCTACTCACTTCTTTAAAGCTCGATCACCTGAAGTATTTCAACATAGCAAAACCATTAACATACGTCAATGAAATAAACTGAGGGGAACGGTGAAGTGTGCAGGTGAGATCTAGCCCTTTTATTGAAATAACGGGAAAACTCACCAAATCGAGGCCTGGCAAATGACTTCCAATTATATTTGATAGCTTGCAAGCTAGAGTTTCGAGCATACGTTAGCCAACACAACCGGGGTAAATTGCTAGCCAGTACTTAAGTAAACAGCCATATCTAAAGATGTAGCTGGTTAGCCATATCTTGATATAGCTAGTTAGCCATAATTACTTAACGTTATAGATATTTTACCTGTTACTGATTATTTTACGGATTATTTTTGTTTTTAGTGATGGTTTGGCTCAAACGGTTTGATCGAATGAGTAGCTCACCAACACAGCCGCTATGCTAAGTAGTTACCTATTAGTAGCCTCAAGCAGATGACTTGTCATGTTGTCAATGTAAATTAGCTAACTAATGTATGGTTGCTAGTTAATTTAGCGACCTTAAACTTACAATGAACTGCGATGACTACTCACGATGATAAAATGTATTACTTGGTTGTGGGCTGTTACATGAATGATAACGTAAGCTTTCTTCAAGACGATCGATCAGAGAGAGGAGTTGTTTTTTACATTTTGTGCATATGTATTTCTTATAAACATATCAGTTTGTTGGCAATGTCAATATTTACATTTTTTCAAAATACTTACTTTTATTTTCGCTAGTTGGACAGGCAAACGCCGCAGAGTACTAAACTGTAAAACCGACCAACTCGTAATTTCATGGTACGTTACTATCACAGATAGAACAGAGAGACAGATTTCACCGGATGTATAATTGTGAAGCATCCGCTTGGCGTTTCCATTCGCTACCAAATATGGGAGAAGATGGAAGAGGTGGATTTTGGCCAACATTCTGCACATTTTCTCACCGATGAAACATTTGATCTACAGTTTTCTGTTCCCAAAACTATAATATGTTACGAACAGAATGGACTTTACCATTTGTCAAAGTTTAAAAAAATGTGTTTAGGAGTACCAAGGCAAATTGAGTTAGTTATTGCACACGCTCACTTCAGAGTAGGCGTTCCATAACATAAATATGCAAATAGTTGTAGAATGCGCAAATAGGATCTTGCTAGCTCATGCTTGGCTCTGCCCACCTTGCTTGGTCTACCAACTATGACTCAAATGACCCATTTGGAACAACGGGCTGGGGTCTCTTGGCTTAAGTATGACACATCTTTGGTATTAGTTCTGCTGATCACATCTGCCAATCACGTTATCCGTATTTAGGTAGTAGACAGATCTACGTCAGACAAACTGTTATCAATTAGATTACAACAAGAAAAATACTAACTATTTAGTTACAGAAACGTATATTTTTTTTTTTAAATGTCACCTTTATTTAACCAGGTAGGCCAATTGAGAGCAAGTTCTCATTTACAACTGCGACCTGGCCAAGATAAAGCAAAGCAGTGTGACAAAAACAACACAGAGTTACACTTGGGATAAACAAAAGTACAGTCAATAACACAATTAAAAAAATCTGTATACAGTGTGTGCAAATGAGGTAAGGAAGTAAGGCAATAAATAGGCCAATAGTGGTGAAGTAATTACAATTTAGCAATTAACACTGGAGTGATAGATATGCAGATGAGAATGTGCAAGTAGAAATACTGATGTGCAAAAGAGCAGAAAAACAAATATGGGGATGAGGTAGGTAGGTAGTTGATTGGATGGGCTCTGTACAGCTGCAGCGATCGGTAAGCTGCTCAGATAGCTGATTCTTAAAGTTAGAGAGGGAGATATGTCTCCAACTTCAGCAATTATTATTATTTTTTTAATTTTGCAATTCGTTCCAGTCATTGGCAGCAGAGAACTGGAAGGAAAGGTGGCCAAAGGAGGTGTTGGCTTTGGGGATAACCAGTGAAATATACCTGCTGGAGCTCGTGCTATGGGTGGGTGCTGCTATGGTGACCAGTGAGCTGAGATAAGGTGGAGCTTTACCTAGCAAAGACTTATAGATGACCTGGAGCCAGTGGGTTTGGCGACGAATACGTAGCGAGGACCAGCCAACGAGAGCATACAGGTCGCAGTGGTGGGTAGTATATGGGGCTTTGGTGACAAACGGATGGCATTGTGATAGACTGCATCCAGTTTGCTGAGTAGTGTGTTGGGAGGTTATTTTGTAAATGACATCGCCAAAGTCAAGGATCGGTAGGATATTCAGTTTTACGAAGGTATGTTTGCAGGCGTGAGTGAAGGAGGCTTTGTTGCAAAATAGGAAGCCGATTCTAGATATAATTTTTGGATTGGAGATGCTTAATATGAGTCTGGAAGGAGAGTTTACAGTCTAGCCAGACACCTAGGTATTTGTAGTTGTCCACATATTCTAAGTCAGAACCGTCCAGAGTAGTGATGCTAGTCGGGCGGGGCGGGCAGCGATCGGTTGAAGAGCATGCATTTCATTTTACTAGCATTTAAGAGCAGTTGGAGGCCACGGAAGGAGTGTTGTATGGCGTTGAAGCTCGTCTGGAGGTTTGTTAACACAGTGTCCAAAGAAGGGCCAGATGTATACAGAATGGTGTCGTCTGCATAGAGGTGTATCGAATCACCCGCAGCAAGAGCGACATCATTGACGTATACAGAGAAGAGAGTTGGCCCGAGAATTGAACCCTTTGGCACCCCCATAGAGACTGCCAGAGGTCCGGACAACAGGCCCTCCGATTTGACACACTGAACTCTGTCTGAGAAGTAGTTGGTGAACCAGGCGAGGCAGTCATTTGAGAAACCAAGGCTGTTGAGTCTGCGGATAAGAATGCAGTGATTGACAGAGTCGAAAGCCTTGGCCAGGTCGATGAAGACGGCTGCACAGTATTGTCTCTTATCGATGGCGGTTATGATATTGATACCATCAATGCAAGCTATAAAATCACTCCCAATTTAGAACACAGCAACCGTAGTTATTTAGCTAGCTTGCTACTTAACTAGCTAGTTCCAACAAGTATATCAGTTGCTTGCAAGCAGGAGCAGATGGCTGTATCACTAGCTAATGTCATTCTGGGGCAAGGAGCGTTTTAGCTATCAGTGTATTCCAAGTAATAATTTAGGACTACAAAAATCTAATGGACAAGTAGTGTAAATCTCATAGTCATCAAGGCAGGACCCACTCATTTAATTCAGACTGACAAATAAGAAATGACACATTATCCCTGTCAATAGTTGGAGTAGGATGATTGCGGAGCACCCTGCCTCAGACTGTCAGGAGGTTCAATTTCTAGCTCACAATTTACATTCCTTTTCTGTGATTTCTTTTATTCATTCTTGTCTTGCACTTTTGTCTCACATGATCTATTCAGCTTCCATGTGTCCTGCTCCCAGAGATCAACCAAGTGCTGTTCACCAAGCTTGGGCTGGTTCACTCGCATGTGAGAACCATCCTACTGCATTTTGAACTAGGCTTTCCATCATTAGACATTGAGACCATATATGCATTTGCCTGTTGTCTTTTGTTTGTGCGTTTAGTTTTAGACAGTCTAATGCATTTTAGAGTTGAATAACTCCAACTACAAATATACGTGCTTGTTTGAGCATCTCAAAGACTAAATTCATTATTGAATCAGTTTAGCAGGTGACAGATTATTTTACTATTGTAACATGCAGTGGAGAGAATTCTATTGTTCCTGTCAGGAGCCCAGGCTTTTGAAATAGATCAGGAGTGTAAAACTCATTCCACAGAGGGCCTAGTATCTGTGTGTTTTTGTTTTCAATTAAGACCTAGACAACCAGGCGAGGGGAGTTCTTTATTAATTAGTGACCTTAATTCATCAAGGGAGGAGCGAAAACCCACAGACACTCAGCCCTCCATGGAATGAGTTTGACATGGGCCATAGATGAGAGTTCTCGTCTCTGGACCACACACGGCTTAGATTGCATTCTGCTAGGGCACTTGTCGCTCTCTACATCGGTCAGTTACATTAGTGACCAGGGGGGATCCTTCCGATACGCCTTTGGGGCCTGGGCACACAACATGCTCCTGGAGAGAAAGGGTTGCATGAGTTGATGACAGTTTGATGGTCTCCATCAGAAGTCCAGGCTTTTGGCGTAGATTGTAAAGCGCTCATTTATGGACTGCAGTATTGTAAGATTGTGCCTCCCATGGCACTTGATATACACTGAGTGTACAAACATGAACACCTGCTCTCTCCATGACAGACTGACCAGGTGAATCCAGTTGATTATTGATGCCACTTGTTAAATCCACTTCAATCAGTGTAGATGTAGGGGAGGAGACAGTTTAAAGAAGGATTTTAAAGCCTTGAGACAATTGAGACATGGCTTGTGTATGTGTGCCATTCAGAGGGTAAATGGGCAAAACAACAGATTTAAGTGCCATTGAATGGGATATTGTAGTAGGTGACAAGCGCACCGGTTTGTTTGTCAAGAACTGCAACACTGCTGGGTTGTCATGCTCAACCGTTTCCTGTGTGTATCAAGAATGTTCCACCACCTAAAGGACATCCATCCAACTTGACAAAACTGGGAAGCGTTGGAGTCAACATGGGCCAACTTTTGTCACCTTGAAGAGTCCATGCCCCGACAAATTGAGGCTGTTCTGAGGGCAAAAGGGGTGCAACTTAATATTAGGTTCACTATATTTCGATATTTAAAATACTGCCTGAGACACCTTTGCTATTTGTCTTTCTGATGGTGATGGTGGTGTTATTTGTTTGAATTCATATGCATGAAACGTACATGATGGAAAACCTGTCTCACACTGTCATGATTAGTAGAATAATGAATGGATTGGCAAGACTTTGGCACTGACAACTTTTAGGTTAGTAGGAAAGTTAATAATTTAAACACTTAAATATACTCACATTTAGCATTTAGTATTTCACATTCCTTTCCCAACTGCTTTTTCTATAATCCTACAGGCTCTTTATTATTCCCCATACCTTATATTCCAGTGCATCCAACATTATGCATGCCACTCATCTGGTTTAGAACACTCATTATCTTATTACAGAGCACTTTGTACAACTGTTTTTAGAGAAGTTTATATTGCAAGGTATGCTATATGTGTAGGCTATGCCATCTGTATTGGCTAATATGCACATGACACCCCCCCCCCCTTTCTATCTACATGCATTTATTTGGGTTTCTATGAAAAGTACAGTGTCTTCGGAAAGTAATCAGGCCCCTTGACCTTTTTCCACATGTTGTTACGTTGACAGCCTTATTCTAAAATGGATTAAATAAATACAAATCCTCAGCAATCTCCACACAATACCCCATAATCACAAAGCCAAAAGTTTATTTAATTTTCGCAAATGTAATAAAAATTAACATACCTTATTTACATAAGTATTCAGATCCTTTGCTATGATAATTGAGCTCAGGTGGATCCTGTTTCCATTGATCATCCTTGATGTTTCTATAACTTGATTGGAGTTCATGTGTGGTAAATTCAATTGATTGGACATGATTTGGAAAGGAACACACCTGTCTATATAAGGTCTCACAGTTGTCAGAGCAAAAACCAAGTCATGAGGTCGAATGATTTGTCCGTAGAGCAGCGAGACATGATTGTGTCGAGGCACAGATCTGGGGAAGGGTAGCAAAACATTTTTGCAGCATTTAAGGTCCCCAAGAACACATTGGCCTCCATCATCCTTAAATGGAAGAAGATTGGAACCACCTAGACTCTTCCTAGAGCTGGCTGTCAGGCCAAACTGAGCAATCAGGGGAGAAGGGCCTTAGTCAGGGAGGTGACCAAGAACCTGATGGTCACTCTGACAGAGCTCCAGAGTTCCTCTGGAGATGGGAGAACCTTCTAGGAGGACAACCATCTCTGCAGCACTCCACCAATCAGGCCTTTATGGTAAAGTGGCCAGACAGAAGCCACTCCTCAGTAAAAGACACATGACAGCAGCTTGGAGTTTGCCAAAAGGCACCTAAAGGACTCTCAGACCATGAGAAACAAGATTCTCTGGTCTGATGGAACCAAGATTGAACTCTTTGGCCTGAATGCCAAGCGTCATGTCTGGAGGAAACCTGGCACCATCCCTACTGTGAAGCATGTTGGTGGCAGTATCATGCTGTGGGGATGTTTTTCATCTGCATGAACTGGAAGACATGTCAGGATTGAGGCAAAGAAGAACCGAGCAAAGTACAGAGAGATCCTTTATGAAAACCTGCCCCAGAGCGCTCAGGACCTCAGACTGGGGTGAAGGTTCACCTTCCAACAGGACAACAACCCTAAGCAAACAGCCAAGACAATGCAGGAGTGGCTTCAGGACAAGTCCATGCATGTCCTTGAGTGGCCCAGCCAGAGCCTGGACTTAAACCTGATTGAACATCTCTGGAGAGACCTGAAAATGGCTGTGCGTAGACGCTCCCCATCCAACCTGACAGAGTTTGATAGGATCTCCAGAGAAGAATGGGAGAAACTCCCCAAATACAGGTGTGCCAAGCTTGTAGCGCAATACCCAAGAGGACTCTGATGCTGTAATCACTGCCAAAGGTGCTTCAACAAAGTACTGAGTAAAGGCTCTGAATTCTTATGTAAATGTGATATTTCAGTTTTTTATTTTAAATAAATTTGGAAGAATTTCTAAAAACCTGTTTTTGCTTTGTCATTACGGGGTAGTGTGTGTGGATTGATGGGGGGAAAACAATTGAATACATTTTAGATTGAGGCTGTAACGTAACAAAATGTGGAAGAAGTCAACGGGTCTGAATACTTTCTGAAGGCACTGTATATGATTGAATGTTTCTTTAAGCCTGCTGGTACAGTTCATTCGGAAAATTTTCAGACCCCTTTTTCCAAATTCTGTTCTAAATGGATTAAATGGTTTTTTTTCTTCGTCAAACTAAACACAATGCCCTATAATGACAAAGCAAAAAAAATGTTTTTTACATAAGTATTCAAAGGCCTGATTGGTTGAGTGCTGCTGAGGTTTCTACAAGGTTCTCGAATGTCCACAGAGGTCCTCAGGAGCTCTGTCAGTGACCTTCGGGTTCTTGGTCACCAGCCTGACCAAGACCCTTCTCCCCCGATTGCTCTAGGAGTCTTGGTGGTTCCAGACGTCTTCCATATAAGAATGATGGAGGCCACTGTGTTCTTCTGGGCCTTCAATGCTGCAGACATTTGTTTGGTACCCTTCCCCAGATCTTTGCCTCAACAGAACCATGATTCAAAAATGTAATTTACTGACAGAGATGGCTAATGAAACACATTGACATTTACCATAGCTGGCTAGGCTAGTCAAACTGACTTTTTGCTAGCTTTCAATAAATTGGCTAAGTGGTCAAGACAATTTGTATTGCATGCTGCATATTTCAAGTGCACTCAAACAGATATTTATCTTATTTCAGTCTGGGAGCTTCCTCTTCATCAGACAGCAGCTTGCGTTTTCAGAAGAAGCTGTTTACGTTTTAGATTGAAGCAGGCTATTGGCTGCCTTCATCCCGGGGTGTATGTACAGGATTTATGATTGGTTCCAAGTTTAGCTGTTAGGCAAATTTGCCTGAGCAGACAGTGTTGAAATATACTTTATGTGCAAGAATTTAAGGTGCCAACAAATTGTATAGTCATCATAAGAATGTTTTACTGTCATATACCAACAAAATGTGCTCCTCCCTTGACGGGGTTCGATCAACTATACGTTTTTCAGCTTCGGCCCACCACTTATACACGTTACATCATTGCACAAGTTTTAGCTAGCAAGCTAGATGGCTAAAATAGCCATGTTTCTGATGTGATGTGTCTGTCTAACGAGCTCGATGGTACTGGAATGTCGGAGTTTTGAATGATGTATTGACTGCTAGCTCGATACCCAGTGTCACTGTTTCTGGCTCATGTAACGTTAGCTATTATCCATTCCTTTAACGTTAGATTTACTTACTGTCCTATTAGGTCACCATATTTTGGCAGCATCACTCGGTCACACACTCACATCAGACAATAGTCACAAGCAGAGTTATAAAAACGAGCTGTGTGTGAGGTACGTAGGCTGATGTGATTGGTCAAAAGACCAAGTAGTGAATAATTGCTCAGAATTGGGCAACCTGGCTCAACACAGCCATAGTAATGGGTAGTGACACTGTATTACGTTGTTAATTTTCTACCCCTGTTAGTTTGTCGGTCACTCAGCATCACTGTTATCCTAGGTTAGCTCTCCGGAGGTCTCCTGCTGCTCTTCTGTGACATCTCCCCCAGCCCCCTCACCATGGCCAGTGGGGAGGACGATGACCCCATCATACAAGAGGTGAGTGACCAGTTTCTCCAGCACTCTTGTTTACCGGTGTGTTTCTTCCCAAACCTAGGTTTTATCGTCTTTGCGAGAAAGAGATGAGTGATGGAAAGAATATGAACCCAAGATTCCTCTCTCTTTCTGTGTCTTTTAGATTGATGTATACCTGGCCAAAAGCCTTGCGGACAAGCTCTATCTGTTCCAGGTAAGTTCTGCATCTACTCTGCAACAAGCTGTATGGATTTGATATGTTCCTGGTTAAGATTTTGTACAGTTATCTAATCTTCATTTCTCTTGTTTTTTCTCTCCTTCATAGTATCCAGTACGCCCTTCCTCTATGACCTATGATGATATCACTCATCTGTCTGCCAAGATCAAGCCCAAGCAGCAGAAGGTGTGACGGGGATCCCTTGTTTAAGAGATTTCCATCTCATATGGATATCCATCTCATTTGGACACACCTACTCATTCCAGTTGTTTTTCTTCATTTTTACTATTTTCTACATTGTAGAATAATAGTGAAGACATCAACATTATGAAATAACACATGGAGTCATGTAGTTACCAAAAAAGTGTTAAACAAATCTAAATGTATTTTCTATTTGAGATTCTTCAAAGTAGCCCCCCTTGATGACCGCTTTGTCAACCAGCTTCATGAGGTAGACATTTCAATTAACAGGTGTGCCTTGTTAAAAGTACATTTTCAATGCGTTTGAGCCAATCAGTTGTTGGTAAAAGACCAAGTCCATTTTATGGCAAGAACGTCTCAAATGATTATAATTTCTTCTTTTTTTATTTAACCTTTTATTTAACTAGGCTAGTCAGTTAAGAACAAATTCTTATTTACAATGACAGCCTACCGGGGAACAGTGGGCCTTGTTCAGGGCCAGAACGACAGATTTTTACCTTGTCAGCTCGGTGATTCAATCCAGCAACCTTTCGGTTACTCCCAACACTCTAACCAATAGGCTACCTGCTGCCCCAAATAAGCAAAGAGAAACGACAGTCCATCATTACTTTATGACATGAAGGTCAGTCAATGAGGAAAATGTAAGAACTTTGAAAGTTTCTTGAAGTTCAGTAGCAAAAACCATCAAGCGCTATGATGAAACTGGATCTCATGAGGACCGCCACAGGAAAGGAAGACCCAGAGTTACCTCTGCTGCAGAGGATAAGTTCATTAGAGTTACCAGCCTCAGAAATTGCAGCCCAAATAAATGCTTCAGAGTTCAAGTAACAGACACATCTCAACATTAATTGTTCAGAGGAGACTGCGGGAACCAGGCCTTCATGGTCGAATTGCTGCAAAGAAACCATGACTAAAGGACACCGATAAGAAGATTTGCTTGGGCCATGAAACATGAGCAATGGGCATTAGACCGGTGGAAATCTGTCCTTTAGTGAAATCAAATTTATTTATATAGCCCTTCGTACATCAGCTGATATCTCAAAGTGCTGTACAGAAACCCAGCCTAAAACCCCAAACAGCAAGCAATGCATGTGAAAGAAGCACGGTGGCTAGGAAAAACTCCCTAGGAAAAACTCCCTAGGAAGAAACCTAGAGAGGAACCAGGCTATGAGGGGTGGCCAGTCCTCTTCTGGCTGTGCCGGGTGGATATTATAACAGAACATGGTCAAGATGTTAAAATGTTCATAAATGACCAGCATGGTCAAATAATAATAATCATAGCAGTTGTCGAGGGTGCAACAAGCATGTCCGGTGAACAGGTCAGGGTTCCATAGCCGCAGGCAGAACAGTTGAAACTGGAGCAGCAGCACGGCCAGGTGGACTGGGAACAGCAAGGAGTCATCATGCCAGGTAGTCCTGAGGCATGGTCCTAGGGCTCAGGTCCTCCGAGAGAGAGAAAGAGAGAATTAGAGAGAGCATATTTAAATTCACACAGGACACCGGATAAGACAAGAGAAATACTCCAGATGTAACAGACTGACCCTAGCCCCCCGACACATAAACTACTGCAGCATAAATACTGGAGGCTGAGACAGGAGGGATCAGAAGACACTGTGGCCCCATCCGATGATACCCCCGGACAGGGCCAAACAGGCAGGATATAACCCCACCCACTTTGCCAAAGCACAGCCCCCACACCACTAGAGGGATGTCTCCAACCACCAACTTACTGTCCTAAGACAAGGCCGAGTATAGCCCACAAAGATCTCCGCCACGGCACAACCCAAGGGGGGTTTAGTCTGATGAGTTCAAATGTGAGATTTTTGGTTCCAACCACCGTGTCTTTGTGAGACGCAGAGTAGGTGAACGGATGATCGCTGCATGTGTGGTTCCCACTGTGAAGCATGGAGGAGGAGGTGTGGTGGTGCTTTGCTGATGACACTGTCAGTGATTTATTTAGAATTCAAGGCACACATAACCAGCATGGTGACCACAGCATTTTTCAGCGATACGCCATCTCATCTGGTTTCCGCTTAGTGGAATTATAATTTGTTTTTCAACAGGACAATGACCCAACACCTCCAGACTGTGTAAGGGCTATTTGACCAAGAGTGATGGAGTGCTGCATCAGATGATCTGGCCTCAACCCAATTGAAATGGTTTGGGATGTGTTGGACTGCAGAGTGAAGGAAAAGCAGCCAACAAGTGCTCAGCATATGTGGGAACTCCTTCAAGGCTGTTGGAAAAGCATTCCAGGTGAAGCTGGTTGACAGAATGCCAAGAGAGTGCAAATCTGTCATCAAGGCAAATGGTGGCTACTTTGAAGAATCTAAAATCAAAAATATATTTTGATTTGTTTAACACTTTTTTGGTTACTACATAATTCCATGTGTTGTTTCATAGTTTTTGATGTCTTCACTATTATTGTACACTGTAGAAAATAGTAAAAATAAAGAAAAACCCTTGAATTAGTAGGTGTTCAAACTTTTGATTGGTACTGTATAAAGGACAAACCATATTATCCATCTTCCCTAGCCTGTCCTATTATTAAACAATATTCTCAGTTTATCATTTGTGTCTTTGTGTAGGTGGAGTTGGAGATAGCCATCAACACTCTGAGTCCTAACTACTGTCGAAGTAAAGGCGAGCAGATCGCCCTCAATGTGGACGGAACCACCTCAGAGGACTCCAACACCTACTCTGTGTGAGTGCACTACATACAGTGGTTGCTCCACTGAAAGTTTTGCAATTATGCTGTGGTACTTAAGAGGTAATTTGTGGTTTAGTACGGTACCCTGCGTCACCACTTCATTGCTCCAGACCAGCACAAGGGGGAGTTGGAGCACTGAATATGCTTTTGGGTCCTACTGTGTCTCTAACTGACAATGAATGGGCGATATAAACCTAAATAGAAACTGATAATTGTGCACAACTTCAGTATTACTTACTAAAAACTGTTGTTACACTAAGGTAACAAGGTAATACAAATAATAAGGTTTTTTATTATTATTTTGTTCTTACTGTAGTACTGTAGACCACTCCCGACCGGTCACGTTATACAGCACCTGAGTGGTGCAACGGTCTAAGACACAACATAGCAGTGCAAGCTGTGTTGCTACAGATGCTGGTTCAATACCTGTGCCGGCCTCGACTGGGAGACCCATGAGATGACTGTAGGTTTTTGGTTTCTCTCCCTCTAAAAACAGAAATGAATCATTCTAAAAAACAAACTGTTATGTTCAAGAATGGCCTTTTTCTCGCTCATTTTACGTTATTTGAAAATAAAATCATCTCCAAAATATACGTTTTTTAAACAAAGCGATTCATTATTCATTTAGAATTATCTAAAAGCCTGTTGGATATTCTCACAGATACATTATTAACTCTGGTATTAGCAGGACAATATATATTGGTCATGGCTTCTGAGAATAAGTCCCGACATTCTTTCTGATAGTCTTTAATAAATGCATGTTATGGTTATCCTGACCTGGACACCATGTACAGTATTATAATAGCCCGTTATGGGCTATTAGAAGGACAATGTACCTTTACCAACACCTCTCTGTATTTTGATACTTTGTGGATGGGGCCTCTACTGCTACAGATACCCGTGCCGGCCGCCACTGGGAGACCCATGAGGCGGCTTTTCGTTTTAATTTAGAATCCTCCAATCCTCTATATGTAATTATTGGCGGAGAGTCACGTCATATTTTTCAATATACTGTAGGCCTACTGTAGGCCTACTGTAGGTGACATGAGTCTCGCTAGTGTTGAGTAATGTGCTGTTAAAAGTGGTGTCGGTCGTATTTATTTAACGAGTATATTGAAGTTAGAAGCAATAGCCTACAACTGTTTTATCACCGTTTCGCGCTGCTCTGAGACGAGCATGGGGACGGGTCTTGATAAATCAATTAGATTTTTATTTTGTCTGAATCTCCGTTTGGGTGTTGGTTAGACTAAAATGATGGTGTATAAATGTTATGCTCTTAGTGTAACCTTTATTTAACTAGGCAAGTCAGTTAAGAACAAATTCTTATTTAGAAGGACAGCCTAGCCCTTCCTCACTGCCAGGGAATAGAACCCCGGTCTCCCGCATGACACAGGGATCATTTAGCTCAATAGCCCAGCACTGTAGCCTACTCCCGACCATCACGTTGTACAGCACCATATTTTATGTTCCATCCTAACGGAAACCCAGAGGGTTTTTCGTTTTTCTTGGAGTAGAAACAACATAATATTAATCAAATGAATTAAGCAAAATTTCTTATCAGTCCCATATACTATGTATATAAATGTAAATCTCCCGCGGGCCAGATTGAATTGGCTCATATGCTGCCCACCCATGATTTAGATTTACATTTTAGTCATTTAGCAGACGCTCTTATCCAGAGCGACTTTACAGTAGTGAATACATACATTTCATTTTCATTTCATGCATTTAAAAAAAAATGTTTTGTACTGGCCCCCCGTGGGTATCGAACCCACAACCCTGGCGTTGCACACACCATGCTGGCGTTGCAAACACCATGCGCTACCAACTGAGCCACAGGGAAGGCGACTTTGTACACTTTGTGTTGGTCCACTTCTCAGTACTCTGTGTTAGTCTCATTTGTGTATGTCATCTGTCATATGCTGTGTCTGTGACACGCTGGTCATTGATCAATCTCCTTGCAGGAAGATGATGGACAAGCAGACGTTCACATCCATCCAGTCCACGACCAACACCTCCAGATACGCTGCTGCCATCTTCAGGAAAGGTAGCTGTGTTTCTGTACATTCATATCCATCAGCACTGTCATTGCTCTCCTGCTTGTGTTCATGTTAGTCTTGATATTTAAATGTTTGTCTCTGACTCGGTGTGATGTCACTGACGGGTGTTGATGATGTCATCAGGTGAGCTCCATATCACGCCGCTGCAGGGCATCCTCCAGATGCGACCCAGCTTCTCCTATCTGGACAAGGCTGACTGCAAACACAGAGAGCGGGAGGCCGCTAACGAGGGGGGAGACTCCTCTCAGGATGAGGCAGAGGAAGATGTCAAGGCCGTCACTGTAAGGAAACACACACACACACACACACACACACACAATCACAGTTCACACAAAATGGCCGTCGTAAATCAATTGTTGAGCTCTGTTTTCTTTGTCAGTATTGGGATGGTCGAATTAAACCTGTCTCTTTCCTCTAGGTGAGGTTTTCCCGTCCTGAGTCGGAGCAGGCTCGTCAGAGGCGTATCCAGTCGTATGACTTCCTTCAGAAGAAACAGGCAGAGGAATCCTGGGTCTACCTGCACTACCACGGCCTCAATGTAAGGGGGCGCTCTCACACACTGTTTTATGTGACCTCTGTTCATCCAAGTCACAGCCAATCTCAACTCAACACCTACTTTGTGTGTGTGTTTAGGATGGGCGTTCGGACCACGAGAGGCAATACCTGTACTGCCAGGCTATGGGAGGTTCCGAGAACACAGAACTGGTGAAAACTCCAAAGTGAGTACTAACACGTAGTGTCCCTATTTGAAAGTGAGTACTAACACGTAGTGTCCCTATTTGAAAGTGAGTACTAACAGGTAGTGTCCCTATTTGAAAGTGAGTACTAACAGGTAGTGTCCCTATTTGAAAGTGAGTACTAACAGGTAGTGTCCCTATTTGAAAGTGAGTACTAACAGGTAGTGTCCCTATTTGAAAGTGAGTACTAACACGTAGTGTCCCTATTTGAAAGTGAGTACTAACACGTAGTGTCCCTATTTGAAAGTGAGTACTAACAGGTAGTGTCCCTATTTGAAAGTGAGTACTAACAGGTAGTGTCCCTATTTGAAAGTGAGTACTAACAGGTAGTGTCCCTATTTGAAAGTGAGTACTAACAGGTAGTGTCCCTATTTGAAAGTGAGTACTAACACGTAGTGTCCCTATTTGAAAGTGAGTACTAACACGTAGTGTCCCTATTTGAAAGTGAGTACTAACAGGTAGTGTCCCTATTTGAAAGTGAGTACTAACAGGTAGTGTCCCTATTTGAAAGTGAGTACTAACACGTAGTGTCCCTATTTGAAAGTGAGCACTAACAGGTAGTGTCCCTATTTGAAAGTGAGCACTAACACGTAGTGTCCCTATTTGAAAGTGAGCACTAACACGTAGTGTCCCTATTTGAAAGTGAGTACTAACAGGTAGTGTCCCTATTTGAAAGTGAGTACTAACACGTAGTGTCCCTATTTGAAAGTGAGTACTAACACGTAGTGTCCCTATTTGAAAGTGAGTACTAACACGTAGTGTCCCTATTTGAAAGTGAGCACTAACAGGTAGTGTCCCTTTTTGAAAGTGAGCACTAACAGGTAGTGTCCCTATTTGAAAGTGAGCACTAACAGGTAGTGTCCCTATTTGAAAGTGAGCACTAACAGGTAGTGTCCCTATTTGAAAGTGAGCACTAACAGGTAGTGTCCCTATTTGAAATTGAGTACTAACAGGTAGTGTCCCTATTTGAAAGTGAGTACTAACAGGTAGTGTCCCTATTTGAAAGTGAGTACTAACAGGTAGTGTCCCTATTTGAAAGTGAGTACTAACAGGTAGTGTCCCTATTTGAAAGTGAGTACTAACAGGTAGTGTCCCTATTTGAAAGTGAGTACTAACAGGTAGTGTCCCTATTTGAAAGTGAGTACTAACAGGTAGTGTCCCTATTTGAAAGTGAGTACTAACAGGTAGTGTCCCTATTTGAAAGTGAGTACTAACAGGTAGTGTCCCTATTTGAAAGTGAGTACTAACAGGTAGTGTCCCTATTTGAAAGTGAGTACTAACAGGTAGTGTCCCTATTTGAAAGTGGCTTCTTCTGTTTCATTTTTGTGCCGATTTCTGTTTTGTTTTTTTGGATTGTCGGGTTGCTTTTGTGTCATTCCTTCTGTCTCTTCCTTCTCCTGCTCCCTTTATTCATCCCTCTCTTTTCTCCTGCTCCCTTTATTCATCCCTCTCTTTTCTCCTGCTCCCTTTATTCATCCCTCTCTTTTCTCCTGCTCCCTTTATTCATCCCTCTCTTTTCTCCTGCTCCCTTTATTCATCCCTCTCCCTCTTTTCTCCCCCCAGGGAGTACCTGGCAATGCTCATGCCTCCTGTCGCAGAGGAGAAGATGTAAGTCAAACCTGCATGGTGTGTAATGTATTAAGCCATGTTGTAACATTTCAGGTATGAAACTGATGAGTCCTTTGTGTGTGTATCAGTGTGAGGCCCGTAGGTCCCAGTAACATGCTGTCCATGGCTCAGCTCCGGACGCTGCCGCTCGGTGACCAGATCAAGACCCTGATGAAGAACGGTACACTAACCTTTTTACTTTTGCTCCAATAAATCTTCATTTTTCCCAAGGGAAATGTTTTCAAATCAAATTTATTTGTCACATGTGCCGAATACAACTGGTGTAGACATAACTGTGAAATTGTTGCTTACGAGCCCATGTACTACATATTATTCTTTCCATCATTTCTCTCTTCCCCTCTAGTTAAGGTGATGCCGTTTGCCAACCTGATGGGTTTGCTGACCCCTGGGACAGACTCCACTGCAGTGCTGCGCTGCATCCAGCAGGTGGCGCTACTGGTGCAGGGCAACTGGGTGGTCAAAAGGTGAGACAAGCGGAGTAGTATTGTGGCAGACCAGGTTCACAGATCCAGATGAAATAGATCCAAAAAAGTCTTCTTACTTCTGGTTTAATTATTCAAGATCTAAATGTGTGATTTCATGAACAAAGATTATGCTTGGATACTTAAAAAAAATGAAATATTTCAGGTCATGTCCCTGAAAGCAGTTGAACACTCTTTTGTTCCCTCAGTGACGTACTGTATCCTAAGAACAGCTGTAGTCCCCACAGTGGTGTGCCTGCTGAGGTGCTGTGTCGAGGAAGAGACTTTGTGGTGAGTCACACTTTTTATACCCCTACCATATCTCCGAGGAGATCTTCCTGCACAGGTCCACAGTACAATTGTGCATGTTCATTGACAAGAGGTTCCAAATTTCAAGACTTCATGGTGAAATTTAAACAGGAATAAAAACATGTTTTGTATATATATGTGTGTTTTATGTTCTTGTTTCTCTTCTCAGATGTGGAGATTCACTCAGGATCGCTCGGTGATGAGGAAGGAGATTGCAGCCATCATCAAGGTAATCATCAACATCAACTGTTTAAACAGTTCACTGCACCAGGAAGTGCTACTGAAGCCACCTGTAGTGTCTCACACCTGGCCAAAGATGCCCTATTCAAATACCACTTTATTTAAACTATATGGTGTAACACACTTCACAAGTGTTCCTCTAAGTCAATCAATCAAATGTATTTATAAAGCCCTTCTTACATCAGCTTATGTCACAAAGTGCTGTTCAGAAACCCAGCCTAAAACCTCAAACAGCAAGCAATGCAGGTGAAGAAGCATGGTGGCTAGGAAGAACTCCCTAGAAAGGCCAAAACCTAGGAAGAAACCTAGAGAGGAACCAGGCTATGAGGGGTGGCCAGTCCTCTTTTGGCTGTGCCGGGTGGAGATTATAACAGAACATGGCCAAGATGTTCAAATGTTCATAGATGACCAGCAGGGTCAAATAATAATAATCACAGTGGTTGTCAAGGGTGCAACAGGTCAGCACCTCAGGAGTAAATGTTAGTTGGCTTTTCATAGCCGATCATTCAGAGTATCTCTACCGCTCCTGCTGTCTCTAGAGAGTTGAAAACAGTAAGTCTGGGACAGGTAGCACGTCCGGTGAACAGGTCAGGGTTCCATAGCCACAGGTAGAACAGTTGAAACTGGAGCAGCAGCACGGCCAGGTGGACTGGGGACAGCAAGGAGTCATCAGGCCAGGTAGTCCTGAGGCATGGTCCTAGTGCACAGGTCCTCCGAGAGAGAGAAAGAAAGAATTAGAGAGAGCATACTTAAATTCACACAGGAAACCGGATAAGACAGGAGAAATACTCCAGATATAACAGACTGACCCTAGCCCCCCGAGACATAAACTACTGCAGCATAAATACTGGAGGCTGAGACAGGAGGGGTCGGGAGACACTGTGGCCCCGTCTGACGAAACCCCCGGACAGGGCCAAACAGGCAGGATATAACCCCACCCACTTTGCCAAAGCACAGCCCCCACACCACTAGAGGGATATCTTCAACCACCAACTTACCATCCTGAGACAAGGCCGAGTATAGCCCACAAAGATCTCCGCCACGGCACAACCCAAGGGGAGTTGCCAACCCGGACAGGAAGATCACGTCAGGGACTCAACCCACTCAAGTTTAAGTTTGTTCCTCCCCTCACTAACAGTTACCACCAGAGGGTGTTACTTAAATGTCTGTCCCCCCCTCAATAAGTTACCTCCAGAGGGTGTTACTAAACGTCTGTCCCCCCCTCAATAAGTTACCTCCAGAGGGTGTTACTAAACGTCTGTCCCCCCCTCAATAAGTTACCTCCAGAGGGTGTTACTAAACGTCCCCCCCCCCCCCCCCCCCAATAAGTTACCTCCAGAGGGTGTTACTAAACGTCCCCGTCCCCCCCCTCAATAAGTTACCTCCAGAGGGTGTTACCAAACGTCTGTCCCCCCCCAATAAGTTACCTCCAGAGGGTGTTACTAAACGTCTGTCCCCCCCTCAATAAGTTACCTCCAGAGGGTGTTACTAAACGTCTGTCCCCCCCCTCAATAAGTTACCTCCAGAGGGTGTTACTAAACGTCTGTCCCCCCCTCAATAAGTTACCTCCAGAGGGTGTTACTAAACGTCTGTCCCCCCCAATAAGTTACCTCCAGAGGGTGTTACTAAACGTCTGTCCCCCCCCCAATAAGTTACCTCCAGAGGGTGTTACTAAAAGTCTGCCCCCCCCCCCCCCCAATAAGTTTCTCCAGAGCAGTTGAAGCTGGTGGGAGGAGCTATAGGGGGATGGGCTCATTGTAATGGCTGGAATGGAATTATGGAACGGTATCAAACACATGGAAACCACATGTTTGGCTTTGTTCCATTTATTCCACTCCACCATTACAATGAGACTGTCCTCCTATAGCTCCTCCCACCAGCCTCCTCTGCTCCAGAGGGTGTTGCTAACTATTTGTCCTCCCTGTTATTTCCAGCTCCCCCCGGAGGACGTGAAGGACTTCCTGGAACATATGGCGGTGCCTCGTATCAACCGTGGCTGGGAGTTCCTGTTGCCAAGCGACGGTGCCTTCATCAAGAAGCACCCTGACGTGGCCCAGCGGCAGCACATGCTGTGGATGGGGATACAGAGCAAGTAAGACATGACATACGCAAACACACACACATTATCACTCACTGTTTGCCTTGGTAAGGTAACAAGGACAGAGACGGTTGATTTTATTTTTTTCATGTTTTGTTTTTTTGCAGATTGGAGAAGGTCTTCAACTTCTCTAAGGATGACCTGGTATCCAAAAAGGACCTAGAAACAGGTTTGTGTGCTTGTAGCAGCGTCTTTCTGGCATAATGTGTTTTATAATTGTCTCTAGCTGAAAACTGTTTCTCTGTCCGTTACAGAAACTGTGCACGTGAGTGGCGAGCAGCGGCTGAAGGCTGCCCATGAACGTGCACGGCATAACCAGCCCTCTCTAGAGAAGGACCTGAGTGCTCGTCGACAGGGTGGAGCCGGGGCGAGTGGCGAAACTGGGGTTCGGGTCAAAGAAGAACCCGTCAGTGAAGATGAACCCATGGACTCGTGCTCATCCGTGCACCCTAATGGTTTGGTTAACGGTTACCCCTCATCCTCCGCTACCTGCCCCGCCTCGAACCCTCATAACGGGCACGGCGGGACCCCCACTCCCTCACCGTCCCCTGAGCTGAGGGACTTTGTGTGGAACACGTTCAAGAAGCAGCACGTGCTGACGCTGAGCGAAGTCAAGAGGCTGTTCAACCTCCACCTGGCCTCCCTGTCTCCCGGACACAGCCTGTTCCACTCTATCTCAGACCGCCTGCTACAGGATACTATACTGATGAGCCAATGCAAACAGATACTGGTGCCTGTGAGTATTAGACCCTATCCCTGCTGCATGACTACCGTCCCACCAGGGCCACCCTTGGGTTTTGGGTTTTGAAACTGGCATGAGATGGGGATAGGGGGTTGGGGTCAGTTCCCCTGGAAAACAGACAACCCCCTGTGGTACTGGAGAATTTCAGTTAAAGACCGGCCCATTCTTCCACCCGGTGAGTAAGTCTGGATATCCACAGATAAAGATCCTCTCCTTGGACTAAAGAGATCAGCTTTTGGCTCCCGGCCAGATTAAATTCAGCCTGCCCGGGTTCTCTTCTCCACTGCAATGATGGTCTCTTGCTTGACTCAGGAGGGATGCTATCACCTTTCCTAAACAGAACAACAAACTAACGGTGTTTTTTTTGTGTGATCTGTCCCTGTAGCAGCACACCGGCTTTACTCTTGAGGGTAGGAAGTAGGAAGTAGAGTGAGAGCAGTGAGGCGATGGAGGATTGGCCTTCTCAGGTTCAGCTCTCTGAATAGAGCCTGATGGCTGTGTGATTGTAGAATCTAACTGTTCAATTCTATTACACCCCACCAGCCTGCACTGTACCTTAGGTGAAGCCTACATTTTCCTATGAGGTGTGGCTCTTTTAAACGTTGCTCTCATGGTTGTCTTAATGCCATAGTACGCATCAGAGAAGTAGTTGAATGAACATTGTTAGCATTAATACCCATGACACTGCTACCTATTGTATTCAGGTCTGAGACACTGCTACCTATTGTATTCAGGTCTGAGACACTGCTACCTATTGTATTCAGGTCTGAGACACTGCTACCTATTGTATTCAGGTCTGAGACACTGCTACCTATTGTATTCAGGTCTGAGACACTGCTACCTATTGTATTCAGGTCTGAGACACTGCTACCTATTGTATTCAGGTCTGAGACACTGCTACCTATTGTATTCAGGTCTGAGACACTGCTACCTATTGTATTCAGGTCTGAGACACTGCTACCTATTGTATTCAGGTCTGAGACACTGCTACCTATTGTATTCAGGTCTGAGACACTGCTACCTATTGTATTCAGGTCTGAGACACTGCTACCTATTGTGTGGATAAGGAGCTAGTCTCCTCCCTCTGAGTATCAAATCCCCTTTTTAACCTGGCTTAGGTTCTTATCCCACCTTGCGCTCCTCGGGATGTTGTAGGATTTAGATCCTGGAAGGAGGAATGAGGTAGGGAGGTATGAGGAGGGGTTGGACGGAGGAAACTGTCCACTGTTAAATAGCTTCTATTATTGGCTGTGAGCACAAAGCCTATTACCGTTCCTGGAGGAGTTAACCATTAAGCCCTGTGTAGAATTTGCCTGTACACACACATCTAGGATCAGATCCCACTCCCCAAATACTGACTAAACAATAGTCAGATGAACGCAAAACTGACTTTGGATCAGCTTCGAGGGGCAACTTTATCCTATCCCAGCAGAGGTTAATGCTTTCTGGGAGTGGAGAGGGTTGAATCAGGGATTTACTTAATGGTCTTGGGATGGATTAGAGATCCCGTTACATTTACATGTTGGTCATTTAGCAGATGCTCTTATCAAGAGTGACTTAGTCATCTTCTTATCACAGCACGCCTGTTTTGTTTTGTTGAGATTGGGAATAACTTAATCCAAAGTGTAGTTTCTTGTAATATAAGGTATCCTGTGTATGTAAAGCCCAGTACTATAAGACTCTGGGTCACTGCAGTAGTTTCACTCCTGTCCCCTCTCCTGCAGTTTCATCAGTTGTCTTTCTCTTCATGTCATTTCATCGGTTTGGTCTCTCTTTTTCCCTGTAGTTTCCAGCCCAGAGCACGGCAGCTGCGGATGAGCAGAAGGTGTTTGTTGCGTGGGAGACAGGAGAGACCTTCGACAAGGTAACAACACCTGGGGTCAGGGTTCTTCTTCTAGTCAAGTCTGTAATAATTTTGTTTTCCTTTTCACTCATCATTCCACATGCCCACTGCACCCACTGGATCACTTGGAGTGTGTATGTAACCTGTGTTTTGAAATCATGCAGAAATACTCTGATCACAACAAGTCTGCATGTCTGGGCCTGTACAGTGGCTTGCAAAAATATTCACCCCCTTGGCATTTTTCCTATTTTGTTGCCTTACAACCTGGAATAAAATTGTATTTGGGGGGTGGGGGGTTTGTATCATTTGATTTACACAACATGCCTACCACTTTGAAGATGCAAAATATTTTTTTATTCTGAAACAAACAAGAAATAAGACAAACTGAACTTGTTCGCATAACTATTCACCCCCTCCAAAATCAATACTTTGTAGAGCCACCTTTTGCAGCAATTATAGCTGTATGTCTCTATAAGCTTGGCACATCTAGTCACTGGGATTTTTGCCCATTCTTCAAGGCAAAACTGCTCCAGCTCCTTCAAGTTGGATTGGTTCCGCTTGTGTACAGCAATCTTTAAGGCATACCACAGATTCTCAGCTGGATTGAGGTCTGGGCTTTTACTAGGCCATTCCAAGACATTTAAATGTTTCCCCTTAAACCACTCAAGTGTTGCTTTTGCAGTATGCTTAGGGTCATTGTCCTGCTGGAAGGTGAACCTCTGTCCTAGTCTCAAATCTCTGGAAGACTGAAACAGGTTTCCTTCAAGAATTTCCCTGTATTTAACCCCATCCATCATTCAGTTCTGACCAGTTTCCCAGTCCCTGCTGATGGAAAAACAGCCCCACAGCATGATGCTGCCACCACCATGCTTCACTGTGGGGATGGTAATCTCTGGGTGACGAGAGGTGTTGGGTTTGCGCCAGACAGCATTTTCCTTGATGGCCAAAAAGCTCAATTGTAGTCTATTCTGACCAGAGTACCTTCTTCCATATGTTTGGGGAGTCTCCCACATGTCTTTTGGCGAACACCAAACGTGTTTACTTATTTTTTTCTTTAACTGCAAGCGTCCCACCCTAGTCAACAGCCAGTGGAATCGCGTGGCGCGAAATACAAATACCTCAAAAATGCTATAACTTCAATTTCTCAAACATATGACTATTTTACACCATTTTAAAGACAAGACTCTCGTTAATCTAACCACATTGTCCGATTTCAAAAAGGCTTTACAGCGAAAGCAAAACATTAGATTGTCAGGAGAGTACCCTGCCAAAAATAATCACACAGCCATTTTCAAAGCAAGCATATAATGTCACAAAAAACAAAACCACAGCTAAATGCAGCACTAACCTTTAATCTTCATCAGATGACACTCCTAGGACATTATGTTATACAATACATGCATGTTTTGTTCAATCAAGTTCATATTTATATCAAAACCCAGCTTTTTACATTAGCATGTGATGTTCAGAACTAGCATACCCACCGCAAACTTCCGGTGAATTTACTAAATTACTCATGATTAACGTTCACAAAATACATAATTATTTTAAGAATTATAGATACAGAACTCCTTTATGCAATCGCGGTGTCAGATTTTAAAATAGCTTTTCAGCGAAAGCACATTCTGCAATATTCTGACTACATAGCCCGGCCATCATGGCTAGCTAATTTGACACCCACCAAGTTTGGCCCTCACCAAACTCGGATTTACTATAAGAAAAATTGGATTACCTTTGCTGTTCTTTGTCAGAATGCACTCCCAGGACTTCTACTTAAACAACAAATGTTGTTTTGGTTCCAAATAATCCATAGTTATATCCAAATAGCTCTGTTTTGTTTGTGCGTTCAAGTCACTATCTGAAGGGTGACACGCGAGCGCATTTTGTGACAAAAAATTTCAAAATATTCCATTACTGTACTTCGAAGCATGTCAAACGCTGTTTAAAATCAATGTTTATGCTATTTTTCTCGTAAAATAGCGATAATATTCCAACCAGGCGACGTTGTATTCATTCAAAGGCTGAAAGAAAAAAATTGAGAATTCTCATGAACGTGCATCTCCAGTGTCACTGTTCCCAGCCTGACCACTCACAAAATCTCCTGCTGTTCTTCGCCCAGAGACAGGAGACACGTCATTCCACTTTCTGGCGCCTTCTGAGAGCCAATGGGAGCCTTAAATGTCATGTTACAGCAGAGATGCTGTATTTTCGATAGAAATGCAACAGAAGGATAACACATTGTCAGACAGGGCACTTCCTGTATGGAATCTTCTCAGGTTTTGGCCTGCCATATGAGTTCTGTTATACTCACAGACACCATTCAAACAGTTTTAGAAACTTTGGAGTGTTTTCTATCCAAAGCTAATAATTATATGCATATTCTAGTTTCTAGGCAGGAGTAGTAACCAGTTTAAATCGGTACGTTTTTTTATCCGGCCGTGCAAATACTGCCCCCTAGCACCAACAGGTTAAGCAATGGCTTTTTTCTGGCCACTCTTCCGTGAAACCCAGCTCTGTGGAGTGTACGGCTTAGTGGTTCTATGGACAGATACTCCAATCTCCGCTTTGGAGCTTTGCAGCTCCTTCAGGGTTGTCTTTGGTCTTTTTTTATTTTTTTGTTTTATTTTGCATTTTCCAATTAAGAACATTCAAATCAAAAATGAAAAGATATTAGACAACAATATGTAAAAGTGACAGTAACAGACGAGCATTTAAAAAATTATATATACAAAAATACAATAAATAAGTCATAATAAAAATTATTAAAATAAACATAATGAGACATTGGATCCGTCACCTACGTATTAGACAATATCTTTTGTCTCTTTGTTGCCTCTGATTAATGCCTTCCTTGCCTGGTCTGTGAGTTTTGTTGGGCGGCCCTCTCTTGGCAGGTGTGTTGTGGTGCCATATTCTTTCCATTTTTTAATAATGGATTTAACGGTGCTCCGTGGGATGTTTAAAAGTTTCTGATATTTTTTTATAACCCAACCCTGATCTGTACTTCTCTACAACTTTGTCCCTGACCTGTTTGGAGAGCTCCTTGGTCTTCATGGTGTCGCTTGCTTAGTTGTGTTGCAGACTCTGGGGCCTTTCAGAACAGGTGTGTGTATATTTAGAGATCATGTGACACTTAGATTGCACACCAATTTGGACATGTCCGTTACGTGAAATCGAGAATAAAAATCAATTTAAATTACAGGTTGTAATGCAACAAAATGGGCTCCCGAGTGGCGCAAGACACTGCATCTCAGTGCAAGAGGCGTCACTGCAGTACCTGGTTCGAATCCAGGCTGTATCACATCCGGCCATGATTGGGAGTCCCATAGGGTGGCGCGCAATTGGCCTAGCGTCGTCCGGGTTTGGCCGGGGTAGGCCATCATTGTAAATAAGAATTTGTTCTTAACTGACTTACCTTTATTTAACTAGGCATTTTATTATTTTTTTACTCTTTTTAAAAATAAAAAATTGGAAAAACGCCAAGGGGATGAATACGTTTGCAAGACACTGTATGCCTTCCCTTACTTAGTTTCAGAAATGTGGATGTATTTGAGCTCCCTTTTCGTTTTTCTGCCTCTACATTTTAAAAGATCTTCATATTGTTGCGTTATCCCCCCCAGCACCGTCAGGTCCTGTATGAGATCTTCATGAAGAACTACCGGGTAAGGAGGAACGTGATCCAGACCAGGCTGACGCAGGAGCTGGGAGACCAGACTACCAAGGCCGACATGGACCGCCTGCTCAAGGTACGACAGGCCTCAGAACAAAGTGTAGAACAGACTGCTGAACAGTATCTAGAACTGGCTTTAGAATGGTCTGTTAACCAACTTTAGAATAGGTTCTGGAACCATCTTCAGAACGGGTTCTGGAATCTGCTCTAGAGCTGGCATTGAGTAGCTGAGTGGGCTGTAGGAACACAATTTAGAACTGTCTGAAGAATCAGATGTGGTAATGTTAACCTGTCTGTTTGGTCCTGTCTTATTAGGAGTGCTGTGTGAGCTTAGGAGGGATGTGGTACCTCAAGGGTACCCTACAGTCCTGACATCATTGAGGACACGCCCCTGTGGCCACCATCACCCAACCAAACCCACTCCCCCAGAGCCTAGTGGGAGGGCTCTGTACGGGGAGGCAGGGCAGTCGGACACAAGAACCAATCGCAGCCCTCCTGCCCCCAGCTCTCAGGACCGGGATTGGAGGACTGAGACGTCCATCATCTGCTCCTGTCAGAACATAATGCTTGTTGTTATTGTTGCTGAATAAGTCACTTGAGCATGGTCCAAATGGAGGCGGCCTGGTGGACAGGAGACCTTCCATATTCACAAGGGCTGGAGCTGGAGCACAGATGTCTGTGTATTCAAGTGAGACAATACTGAAAAAATAGATTTACTATGCTATTATTTCCCAATCTGTACTTTAGTACCCCAAGAACAGCTCATTGTGCTCTCGCCCAGAACAGGTAAACTTGATTCAACTAATGTGGGTGGGCTGGTTAAGGGCTGAGCACAAATGTGCAGTCCTGGAGGTACTCAAAGAATGGATTAGGGAACACTGTACTATGCCATTGAGAACTAGACTATATTTTGAATTCATAAACTGACGCTTTATTTAGGTTTTTGAATTACATTTATTTTACCAGACTGAGGGTAGTGTTCGTCTAAAGAGTTCAGTCCTATAGTTTTATCCTGACGGTGGCCTTTGGGGGGGAAAAAATAAACACATTTGAGTCCTTTTACCATTCAGTTTAAGGCCTTAAAACTAGGGTAGCACATTGCTAGTTTGAGTTGAGTTTTTTCTATTCTTGTTCCTCTTTTCTTGACTTTCATTCAGGGAGAAGGGAGGAATGATAACTTTGGTTTGATATTCACTCCACGCTCTGTCACTGATAAAGGCCATACAGAGCAGGACAACACCACATCGTGTTGAAGGTTATTTAACAGCTTGTGTTTCACAGCGATCAATCAATAGCTGGATCAACCTATATAGCTACAGGCACGTTAAACACTTTAAACTACTGTTGTGAGGGAACTAAAAGCAGGAGTTTGCTGAGGGTTATTACAATACAGGAGTGAATTGATGTTGAAGTGATCGCAATCATTTAAAACAACTGTTTTGACCTGAGGTTTTTTGTGCAAATCCTTGAAACTGTTAACCCAAAGTTTTACCACATTTTACTTTCACACTTTCATTTTATATTTGATACAGTTGAAAACTAGACAGTCAGGGCGGATAAGGCCTGTTTCGAGTTGCAGAGAAGCACTTGGAAGTGGAACCTCATGGAAAATGTGAATAAAAACTATTGAGAATGATTGGTTTGCGGTTATTGAATGTCTGGGAGATGAATTAATTTTAAGTTTTGTTGAATTCAAAGGATGCTAATACAATAAAAGTTAAAATGTTGGACATAGTTTCTGGCTGTGGAATGTTGTCCTACTCTTCAATGGCTGTGCGAAGTTGCTGGATATTCCAGAAATTGTGTACGGATCCTTGCGACATGATTGCTGGATTGCTTTCTGTAGCCTAAATCAAAGCTGAAACTCAAACTTCAGTTTCACACCGTAGCCTTCAACTGGACAATATTTATTTGTGTAAATATTCTCCGGTTCACATACATTTGATACTGCCATCCCACATTGTTTATGAAAATGTATAACACTCCAAAATATACCGTAATCCTAAAGATCTTTATTTATTAAATGCATTTAAGTTATGCTGAAACATGATGGTGGTGGATGAATGGCACAACAATGGTCCTCAGGATCTCATCACGGTATCTCTGAATTAAAATTATGTTCATTGTCCGTAGCTTATGCCTGCCCGTACCATAACCCCGCTGCCACCTTGGGGCGCACTGTTCACAATGTTGACATCAGCAAACTGCTCGCCCACATGAAGCTATCTGCCCAGTACAGTTAAAACCGGGATTCATCCGTGAAGAGCACACTTCTCCAGCGTGCCATCGAAGGTGAGCATATGCCCACTGAAGTAGGTTACAACGCGGAACAGCAGTCAAGTCAAGACCCTGGTGAGGATGACAAACACGCAGATGAGCTTCCCTGATGTTTTTTGACAGTTTCCGCAGAAATGTTTTGGTTGTGCAAACCCACAGTTTCATCATTTGTCCAGGTGGCTGGTCTCAGATGATCCCGCAGGTGAAGAAGCCGGATCTGGAGGTCCTGGGCTGGCGTGGTTACAGTGTGCGGTTGTGAGGCCGGTTGTACGTACTGCCAAATTCTCTACAACGAAATTATGGTAAAGAAATTAACATTAAATTCTATGGCAACAGCTCTGGCAGACATTCCTGCAGTCAGCATGCCAATTGCACACTTTTTACATCTGTGGCGTTGTGTGACAAAACTGCACATTTTAGTGTGGCCTTTCATTGCCCCCAGCGCAAGGTACACCTGTGTAACGATCATGCTGTTTAATCCGCTTCTTGACATCACACACCTGTCAAGTGGATGGATTATCTTGGCAAAGGAGAAATGCTCACTAACAGGAATGTATACAAATGTGTGCACAAAATGAGAAAAATATACTTTTTGTGCATATGGAATCTTTTATTTCAGCACATGAAACATGGGACCAACAATTTACATTTTCCTTTTATATTTTTGTTCAGTGTAGTATAATAAAAAGTATGAGCTGGCGCATACATAGTCAGCACTTCTACACAAAATAATTTTCTCTAACGGTGAATAAACTGTAAGCTACAAAAACAGTCGCACACTCCATATATAACCTCCCAGTAATTTATTGTGTAAAAATGAAATGTTTAGGCATCACTGTCTTCAGGTTCACCGAAACGTCAGTGACGGTGGTTTTTTACCCAGTAAATTACTGTTGAGGTTATATATATGGAGTGTGCTACTCTGTTTTTATAGCTTACTGTTCAGTGTAGTATAACAGGCCAAATTAGACAAAAGTTATGTTTTTCTGACAGATGCTTTTGTTGATGTTGAAAAGAGCCATTTGGCATTTCATGAAGACTTGAACAATCAGTGTAACCATCTCTGAAGAATTCCACTACTTTCTGGCCATACAATGTTCAGGATTTTCAGGTGAATATATTTTATCAATCATCTCAAGAGGACTTTATTTGGACATCAGTTATTTTTTGTGGTTGTTGTATTGCTCAATGAAGATTGCAATAATGGAAAACCTGTTCTGGCTGATTTGTCACAAACACACGAGTGGATGAACTTATGTCAGGATTACATGCCCATTGATGTACAGATATTGATGTGACATGAGACGCATGTTTTAATGAGAAACGGCATAGACAAACAGGACATCAGAGGGAAACAGGATCTTACACCTGTGATCAATAATTCACTGAACCACCCATGTTACAAATGGAGAGACCACAGCACCTCTCATCTACCATTCTGTCTTTCTGTGGCCAGTTCCATTTTTAGACCTGCACGATTAAAGACCTTTGACCTGAATAAAGTTGACACTGGTCTAAGGTCAGTTCTTTTTTTTGGGGGGGGGGGGGGTCAGAGGTGAGTCAGCGGGACAGGAGCGGTGCCATGGCAGCCCCCAGTTTATACTATACTTGATAGATAAAAAGCATTATGTAATGTAAACCAACGTGTACAAGCCTTATCAACAACCTGTGCCAGCCAAAGTATTTTTAAATACAACAGCTTCTAATCTTCACTCAAAGATCCAAAGTGTGATGATGGAGTTTTACACCATAAGAATTGAGAGTCCAACACAATGATGGTTGTTGTTCAGACAAACCCAGTTTTAATATTAATTCAAGATATGGAAAACTACAGCAAAGGCAATATAAAACAGAAGTTAATCATCTACAGAATAGCATTAATCATAAACATTGCACATTATTTAGATTTAAGCTACTGCTTCAATAGCACTTTATATACACAAAAGTGTCTAGCTATTTGAGAAGCCATGTTCCACACAAGGATGGATTAACAACAGTAAAGCATGTGAAACCTGAAGGGTGTTCCAAGACACTAAAGGCTGTTTCACCTGGAGCACAGGGACACAGAGGAGCCATCCCAAAGAGTAAATACTGGCTAGAGCGGCTCAGCAAATGTGGTACGGAAGGTGTACAGGTGGGTCAATCCAGCAGAGACAACTCTGTAGAAGGACAGAGTGCCAGCCAGCCAGTCAAGATATACTCCTATTCTTTTAGAGAGAGAGGAGAGGACATGTATGCTAGTGCAATGTAGTTGTAATGAGAGCAGTTCAGTCTCCAGGACTTGGCATTGCATCCATGCCAGCTGACATCAAACTTGTCTTTTCTATTGATTCCTTTGTATGCCACTCCTATACCGACCCATTCCCTACTCCAGTCTGCCTCCCAGTAGCATCTCCCAAACAAACCCTCTACACAGCACTTGTTTTGAGTGGTCAAATCTTTCAGGATGGTCAGGATATGGCTTCTCCTCCCTCACCCTTGTCACCTTTCTGTTCCCTTCAGACAGCAAGAGCAGTCTTTGTGCTGTGTTCGGCTCCAGTGTGAGCTCACAGTGATCTGATTGAAAATATGAACTTGGTTTAGAAAAAAAACACCATTCACAGAACGTCTATCAGTTTTTCCACTCAACCCTGCACTGAATGTTAACTCTAATATGTATCGTTTTCCACAAGGGGAAAAAAATTGTCTTGTAAAATACACTGCTCAAAAAAATAAAGGGAACACTTAAACAACAATGTAACTCCAAGTCAATCACACTTCTGTGAAATCAAACTGTCCACTTAGGAAGCAACACTGATTGACAATACATTTCACATGCTGTTGTGCAAATAAAATAGACAACAGGTGGAAATTATAGGCAATAAGCAAGACACCCCCAATAAAGGAGTGGTTCAGCAGGTGGTGACCACAGACCACTTCTCAATTCCTATGCTTCCTGGCTGATGTTTTGGTCACTTTTGAATGCTGGCGGTGCTTTCACTCTAGTGGTAGCATGAGACGGAGTCTACAACCCACACAAGTGGCTCAGGTAGTGCAGCTCATCCAGGATGGCACATCAATGCGAGCTGTGGCAAGAAGGTTTGCTGTGTCTGTCAGCGTAATGTCCAGAGCATGGAGGCGCTACCAGGAGACAGGCCAGTACATCAGGAGACGTGGAGGAGGCCGTAGGAGGGCAACAACCCAGCAGCAGGACCGCTACCTCCGCCTTTGTGCAAGGAGGAGCAGGAGGAGCACTGCCAGAGCCCTGCAAAATGACCTCCAGCAGGCCACAAGTGTGCATGTTTCTGCTCAAACGGTCAGAAACAGACTCCATGAGGGTGGTATGAGGGCCCGACGTCCACAGGTGGGGGTTGTGCTTACAGCCCAACACCGTGCAGGATGTTTGGCATTTGCCAGAGAACACCAAGATTGGCAAATTCGCCACTGGCGCCCTGTTCTCTTCACAGATGAAAGCAGGTTCACACTGAGCATGTGACAGACGTGACAGAGTCTGGAGACGCCGTGGAGAACATTCTGCTGCCTGCAACATCCTCCAGCATGACCGGTTTAGCGGTGGGTCAGTCATGGTGTGGGGTGGCATTTCTTTGGGGGGCCGCACAGCCCTCCATGTGCTCGCCAGAGGTAGCCTGACTGCCATTAGGTACCGAGATGAGATCCTCAGACCCCTTGTGAGACCATATGCTGGTGCGGTTGGCCCTGGGTTCCTCCTAATGCAAGACAATGCTAGACCTCATGTGGCTGGAGTGTGTCAGCAGTTCCTGCAAGAGGAAGGCATTGATGCTATGGACTGGCCCGCCCGTTCCCCAGACCTGAATCCAATTGAGCACATCTGGGACATCATGTCTCGCTCCATCCACCAACGCCACGTTGCACCACAGACTGTCCAGGAGTTGGCGGATGCTTTAGTCCAGGTCTGGGAGGAGATCCCTCAGGAGACCATCCGCCACATCATCAGGAGCATGCCCAGGCGTTGTAGGGAGGTCATACAGGCACGTGGAGGCCACACACACTACTGAGCCTCATTTTGACTTGTTTTAAGGACATTACATCAAAGTTGGACCAGCCTGTAGTGTGGTTTTCCACTTTAATTTTGAGTGTGACTCCAAATCCAGACCTCCATGGGTTGATAAATTGGATTTCCATTGATTATTTTTGTGTGATTTTGTTGTCAGCACATTCAACTATGTAAAGAAAAAAGTATTTCATAAGATTATTTCTTTCATTCAGATCTAGGATGTGTTGTTTAAGTGTTCCCTTTATTTTTTTGAGCAGTGTATGTTAGTTTTCTGATATTCAACCAAATTGGTTCTGTTTGTACTATTGTTTTGCTGACTTCACAGCCATATTGTCCACATCAGTCATGACTTACATTTCCTAAGCCCGAAGTTGAGCCTGCTCTCTTCAGCAATGTCCATTCTGTTGAAAAACAGACAATGATTTATTGGCACATGCAACCGGAATGGGAAATATATTATGTTACAAAAATCAAATTCATTCACCCAACCACATATTGATTTTTACTTTAGTTTTTCCAGTTTACAGCGTGGATTATCCAGTAAAGCTGAGAACAGATTCACTCCTGAGTCTCAAATCAAATCAAAGTTTATTTGTCACGTGCGCCGAATACAACAGTGAAATGCTTACTTAACCAATAGTGCGAAAAAAAATGTGTGTGTGTGTAGGTAGGTAAAGAAATAAAACAGTAAAAAGACATTTGAAAATAACAGTAGCAAGGCTATTTACAGACACAGGTTAGTCAGGCTTATTGAGGTAGTATGTACATGTAGGTATAGTTAAAGTGACTATGCATATATGATGAACAGAGAGTAGCAGAAGCGTAAAAAGAGGGGGTGGTGGGTGACGAGACACAATGCAGATAGCCCGGTTAGTCAATGTGCGGGAGCACTGGTTGGTCGGCCCAATTGAGGTAGTATGTACATGAATGCATAGTTAAAGTGACTATGCATATATGGTAAACAGAGAGTAGCAGCAGCGTAAAAAGAGGGGTTGGGGGGGGGGGGCACACAATGCAAATAGTCCGGGTAACCATTTGATTACCTGTTCAGGAGTCTTATGGCTTGGAGGTAAAAACTGTTGAGAAGCCTTTTTGTCCTAGACTTGGTACTCAGGTACCACTTGCCATGCGGTAGTAGAGAGAACAGTCTATGACTGGGGTGGCTGGGGTCTTTGACAATTTTTAGGTCGTTCCTCTGACACCGCCTGGTGTAGAGGTCCCAGTGATGTACTGGGCCGTACGCACTACCCTCTGAAGTGCCTTGCGGTCGGAGGCCGAGCAATTGCCGTACCAGGCAGTGATGCAACCAGTCAGGATGCTCTCGATATTGCAGCTGTAGAACCTTTTGAGGATCTCAGGACCCATGCCAAATCTTTTTAGTTTCCTGAGGGGAAATAGGCTTTGTCGTGCCCTCTTCACGACTGTCTTGGTGTGTTTGAACCATTCTAGTTTGTTGTTGATGTGGACACCAAGGAACTTGAAGCTCTCAACCTGCTCCACTACAACCCCATCGATGAGAATGGGGGTGTGCTCGGTGCTCCTTTTCCTGTAGTCCACAATCATCTCCTTAGTCTTGGTTACGTTGAGGGATAGGTTGTTATTCTGGCACCACCCGCCCAGGTCTCTGATCTCCTCCCTACAGGCTGTCTCATTGTTGTCGGCGATCAGGTCTACCACTGTTGTGTCGTCTGCAAACGTAATGATGGTGTTGGAGTCGTGCCTGGCCATGCAGTCGTGAGTGAACAGGGAGTTCAGGAGGGGACTGAGCACGCACCCCTGGGGAGCTCCAGTGCTGAGGATCAGCGTGGCAGATGTGTTGCGACCTACCCTCACCACCTGGCGGCGGCCCGTCAGGAAGTCCAGGATCCAGTTGCAGAGGGAGGTGTTTAGTCCCAGGTTCCTTAGCTTAGTGATAAGCTATGAGGGTACTATGGTGTTGAACGCTGAACTGTAGTCAATAAATAGAATTCTCACATAGGTGTTCCTTTTGTCCAGGTGGGAAAGGGCAGTGTGGAGTGCAATAGAGATTGCATCATCTGTGGATCTGTTTGGGCGGTATGCAAATTGGAGTGGGTCTAGGGTTTCTGGGATAATGGTGTTGATGTGAGCCATTACCAGCCTTTCAAAGCACTTCATGGCTACGGACGTGAGTGCTACAGGTCTGTAGTCATTTAGGCAGGTTGCTTTTGTGTTCTTGGACACAGGGACTATGGTAGTATGCTTGAAACATGTTGGTATTACAGACTCAATCAGGGACATGTTGAAAATGTCAGTGAAGACACCTGCCAGTTGGTCAGCACATGCCCGGAGCACACGTACGGGTAATCCGTCTGGCCCCGCAGCCTTGTGTATGTTAACTTGTTTAAAGGTCTTACTCACGTCGGCTACGGAGAGCGTGATCACACAGTCGTCCAGAACAGCTGCTGGTCTCATGCATGCCTCAGTGTTGCTTGCCTCGAAGCGAGCATAGAAGTGATTTAGCTCGTCTGGTAGGCTCGTGTCACTGGGCAGTTCGCGGCTGTGCTTCCCTTTGTCGTCTGTAATTGTTTGCAAGCCCTGCCACATCCGACGAGCGTTGGAGCCGGTGTAGTATGATTCAATCTTAGCCCTGTATTGACGCTTTGCCTGTTTGATGGTTCGTCACAGGCATAGCGGGATTTCTTGTAAGCTTCCGGGTTAGAGTACCGCACCTTGAAAGCTGCAGCTCTACCCTTTAGCTCAGTGCGAATGTTGCCTGTAATACATGGCTTCTGGTTGGGGTATGTACGTACAGTCACTTTGGGGATGACGACCTCGATGCACTTATTGATAAAGCCAGTGACTGATGTGGTGTATTCCTAAATGTCATCGGAATGAATCCCGGAACATGTTCTAGTCTGTGATAGCAATAACAGTCCTGTAGTTTAGCATCTGCTTCATCTGACCACTTTTTTTATAGACCGAGTCACTGGTGCTTCCTGCTTTCATTTTTGCTTGTAAGCAGGAATCAGGAGGATAGAGTTGTGGTCGGATTTACCAAATGGAGGGCGAGGGAGAGCTTTGTACGCGTCTCTGTGTGTGGGTAATTGAAGCTCAGGTCCAGCTCTCTTAGTTGCGAAGGGTTTGAATTGAGAGCTGAAGCCAGAAAAGTACAGCCTTCTTCTATAATATTGCAACATGTCAACCTGCAAGAGGTAAAACAATCTGTAAAACTAATATTCCCTAAAAGCAAGACCAGCTCAGTTAGAGTGTATCTTAGAGTGTGTGCTGACCTCAGAGTCTTCAGTTGACAGTGTAGATTTTCCAGTCCAGCAGAGAGCAGCTGAGGTCATTGTGACTCAGGTCCAGCTCTCTCAAGTGTGAGGAGTTTGAGCTGAGAGCTGAGGCCAACGCTTCACAGCATCTGTCTGTGATGTAGCATCGATTCACCCTAAAATACAAAATAGTTGATGAAATGTTTTTCACTGTTAAAATGACCATGATATTGTAAAAATAATGATCTATCCCAGAACTGAATGAATATTGACCGTAGTATCTGTAGTTTACAGTGTGGATTCCCCAGTCCAAAACAAAGCAGCTTCACTCCTGAATCCAGCAGGTTACTGTGACTCAGGTCCAGCTCTCTCAGGTATGAGGAGTTTGAGCTGAGCGCTGAGGCCAGCTCTTCACAGCATCTCTCTGTGAGGTTACACTGATTCAGACTAAAATACAAAATAGTGTTGAACAACAAACACATTGGGTTACTCAATCTGAGCAAGTAATTAAAACACCAGTATCATTTCATTTCATTTTCTGTGATTTTGATCTGGTACTTTCAGAGCTGTTCTGGATGCTTTGACTACTGGCAGCAGCCTTAGAAGACCCTCCTCTGATGTAGAGTATTACCTCAGGTCAAACACATCTAGCTCCCTTTCTGAAGAAAGCAAAACAAACAACAGAGCTGACCACTGTGCAGGTGAGAGTTTGCCTTCTGAGAGACTTCCTGATCTCAGGTAGCATTGGATCTCTTCCTCTAGAGAATAGTAATTCAGCTCATTTAGACAGTGGAACTGATTGGTGTACCTATCTGGAGAGAGATTCTTTCTGATCTTCTCTTTGATTCACTTGACTGTTCCCTCCATGCTGGTTGAGCTGCTTCCTGATTCTGTCAGTAGACCGCATAGGATAGTCTGATTAGACTCCAGCGAGAGGCCAAGAAGGAAGTGGAGGAATAGGTCCATATCTCCATTCTCACTCTGTAAGGCCTGATCAACTGCACTCCTGTGTAAGTTGGTCAAAGTTTTGTGTCCAAATGATGATTTTCTGAGTTTACTGGATAAGGATTTCTGTTGGACCGGTGGACTTTTGTCGCCATTCTTGAAAGTGAGAAACACATACAGAGCAGCAAGCAACTCCTGGATGCTCAAATGCACAAAGCAGTACACCTTCCCCTGGTACAGTCCAGACTCCTCTCTGAAGATCTGTGTGCACAATCCTGAGTAGATTGATGCTTCTCTGATATCAATTCCACACTCGTTTAGATCTTCCTCGTAGAATATTAGATTGCCTTTCTCTAGTTGCTGGAATGGCAGTTTTCCCAGCGACAGGATGCTCTCTCTTATCCGCAGAGGATCTCCACTTCGCTCTCCAACGTACTTCTGATTCCATTGTTTGGTCTGAAAAATCAGGAAGTGCGTGCACATTTGAGTCAGAGTTTTGGGGATGTCGGCACTCACTGCTTCATCCAAAATTCTCTCTAGAACTGTGGCAGAGATCCAACAGAACACTGGTATGTGGCACATGATAAAAAGGCTCCTTAATGACTTCATGTGAGTGATGACTCTATTGGCCAGGTTCTCATCATTGATTCTCTTCCGGAAGTACTCCTCCTTCTGAGGGTTGTTGAATCTTCGTACCTCTGTCAGCAGGTCAATATACTGAGAATGGATCTGATTGACTGCTGCAGGTCGGGAGGTTATCCACATAAGAGCAAAAGGAAGCAGATTCCCCTTGAGGTTTGTAAGCAGCACGTCTACCGAGGTGGACTGTGACGTCACAACAGCTCTTATTGTTCTGGAAGTCTAGAGGAAGTCTGCACTCATCCACACCATCTAAGACAAACAAAACTTTGCACTTGCCATAGTCAGAGGAATCAACGCTTTTCATCCCCATGATAAAATGACCAAGAAGCTCAATCAAACTGCTTGTTTCCTTTCATCAAATTCAGCTCCCGAAAAGGGAACGGGAATATGAACTGGATGTCTTGATTTGCTTTTCCTTCAGCCCAGTCCAGAATGAACTTCTGCACAGAGACTTTTTCCAATGCAAGCTACTCCCTTGGTCATCACACGTCTGATTGGTGTGTCTTGTCCGGGTAACGATTTAAAGATATTGTTGTATTTCATTGTTGTCTCTTGTGTTGCTGGTCTCCTGGATGTTGTCTCGATCTGTCTCACTTCATGTTCACTGTTGACCTCTCCACTTTCACCCTCTGTGATGTAGAGGTCTGTGTAGATCTGGTTGAGACGTCTTGTTGGATTTCCTTGATCCCCGATTCCCTCAAATACATGTTCAAACTTCTTCTTCAAGGTAGATTTTAGTTTCTCTCGCCAGACCATAGCAAGCTCATCTAAATAAACAAACAAGTCATAAAACATTTAGGCTACATGTCAAAAGATATTTTATATGGTGGTTAAGGCTGCTCCAATCACAGATGTATAGCGACTGTTAGTAACTCTTCTCATCTGTGGAACCACATGGACAAGGTCAGGGGTTCCCAAACTGGTTTGCACCAGGGACCTCTTTTGTGATAGCAAATTCATCAGGGACCCCCTCATAATATCAAAACACAACTACTTTAGAGTGAGATAAAAAGCAGTTTTACTATGACTTCTGCGGTGCACGTCTGGACATATCAAGTCTCGGGCCCTGGTAAAGAACATTTTCAAGGCCCTCTCTGGAATCAGAAAGAAAACGTTGCAGTTTTAAAGACAATTTCCTGAAATTGTCTTAATTTGCCTTGGGGAAGAGAACATTTTGCAGTTTTAATGCTAATTTCTTGTAATTATAAACATTTTGCCATGGGGAAGAAAAAAAATATTGTTCAAAACAACCTTTTGGGTGATTACAAGAAAAAGGTTGTGTATGGAGTACTGTGGATACCAATATCCCATGAGCCAGGCTTATGTTGTGCATATACAGTGCTTCGGAATGTATTCAGACCCCTTGACTTTTTTAACATTTTGTTACAGCCTTATTCTAAAATTGATTAAATACACACAATACCCCATTATGAAAAGGCTAAAAAAAAGTAGTTTTTTTGAAAATGGTTGCTAATTTGTTAAAAATGAAAAACACTAAAATTGTATTTATATAAATGCTCAGACCCTTTGCTATAAGACGCGAAATTGACCTCAGGTGCATCCTGTTTCCATTGATCATCCTTGAGATGTTTCTACAACTTGATTGGATTCCACCTGTGGTAAGTTCAATTGATTGGATATGATTTGCAAAAGCACACACCTGTCTATATAAGGTCCCAGAATTGACAGTGCAGGTCAGACCAAAAACCAAGCCATGAGGTCGAAGAAATTGTCCGTAGAGCTCCGAGACAGGATTGTGTCGAGGCACAGATCTGGAGAAGGTTAGCAAAACATGTCTGCAGCATTGAAGGTCCCCAAGAACACAGTGGCCTCCATCATTGTTAAATGGAAGAAGTTTAGAACCCCCAAGACTCTTCCTAGAGCTCGCCGCCCGGCTAAACTGAGCAATCGGGGGAGAAGGGCCTCGGTCAGGGAGGTGATCAAGAACCCGATGGTCACTCTGACAGAGCTCCAGAGTTCCTCTGTTGAGATGGGAGAACCTTCCAGAAGGACAACCATCTCTGCAGCACTCCACCAATCAGGCATTTATGGTAGAGTGGCCAGACGGAAGCCATTCCTCAGTAAAAGACACATGACAGCAGCTTAGAGTTTGCCAAAAGGCACCTAAAGGACTCTCAGACCATGAGAAACAAGGTTCTCTGGTCTGATGGAACCAAGATTGAACTCTTTGGCCTGAATGCCAAGCGTCACTTCTGGAAGAAACCTGGCACCATCCCTACAGTGAAGCATGTGTAACAGTGTAGGTTCCGTCCCTCTCTTCGCCCCAACCTGGGCTCGAACCAGGGACCCTTGCACACATCGACAACAGTCACCCACGAAGCATCGTTACCCATCGCGCCACAAAAGCCACGGCCCTTGCAACGCAAGGGGAAACCCTACTTCAAGTCTCAGAGCGAGTGACGTCACTGATTGAAACGCTATTAGCGCGCACCACCGCTAACTAACTAGCCATTTCACATCGGTTTCACATGGTGGTGGCAGCATCATGCTGTGGGGATGTTTTTCAGCGGCAGGGACTGGGAGACTAGTCAGGATCGAGGGAAAGATGAACGGAGCAAAGTGCAGAGAGATCCTTTATGAAAACCTGCTCCAGAGTGCTCAGGACCTCAGACTGGGAAGAAGGTTCCCCTTCCAACAGGACAACATCCCTAAGCAAACAGCCAAGACAACGCAGGAGTGGCTTCGGGACAAGTCTCTGCATGTCCTTGAGTGGCCCAGCCAGAGCCTGGACTTGAACTCGATCGAACACCTCTGGAGAGACCTGAAAATAGCTGTGCAGCGATGCTTGCCATCAGACCTGAGAGCTTGAGAGGATCTGCAGAGAAGAATGGGAGAAACTCCCCAAATACAGGTGTGCCAAGCTTGTAACGTCATACCCAATAAGACTCAAGGCTGTAATTGCTGCCAAAGGTGCTTCAACAAAGTACTGAGTAAAGGGTCTGAATACCTATATAAATGTGATATTTCAGTTTTTTTATGTGTAATACATTTGCAAACATTTCTAAAAACCTGTTTTTGCTTTATCATTATGGGGTATTGTGTGTAGATTGATGAGGGGAATTTTTTTTTTAAATTCATTTTAGAATAAGGCTGTAACGTAACAAAATGTGGAAAAAGTCAAGGGGTCTGAATACTTTCCGAATGCACTGTAAGCCCTTTTGTTGGCCCGCAGAACAATGTCCCCAAAATTTTTTAAAATACAATTATAATTGGAGGTGGCTCATTCATCACTTAACCCACTGATGCCAACTACTTTAATGATTGGCAAGGTTAGCTCACTTAGGCATGACATGCCAACAACAAATTCTGAACCCACTCAACCATGCATAACTGACCAAATTATGAAAGACAAGTATTGTAATTTGGAATTCAGGAAGGTGAGTGTGGAAGAGGTGAAACATTTATTGTTGTCTATCAACAATAACAAAACACCTGGGTCTGACAACTTGGATGGAAAATTACTGAGGATGATAGCGGATGATATTGCCACTCCTATATGCCATCTCTTCAATTTAAGCATACAAGAAAGTGTGTTCCCTCAGGCCTTAAGGGCAGCAAAAGTCATTATTCTACCCAAGAATAGCAAAGCACCCTTTACTGTCTTGAACAGCTGACCAATCAGCCTGTTACCAACCCTTAGTAAACTGTGGAAAAAAATGTGTTTGACCAGATACAATGTTATTTCACAGTAAACAAATTAACAGATTTTCAGCATGCTTATAGGGAAGGGCATTCAACATGTACATCAACATGTACAGCACTTACACAAATGACTGATGATTGTCTGAGAAAAATGTGTAATAAAAACATTGTGGAAGCTATTGTGTTTGACTTCAGTGTAGCTTTTGGCATTATTGATCATAATCTGCTGCTGGAAAAATGTATGTGTTATGGCTTTACATCCCCTGCTATATTGTGGATTGAGAGTTACAGATGGTATTCTTTAATGGAAGACTCTCCAACATAATCCAGGTAGAGTCAGGCATTCTCCAGGGCAGCTGTCTAAGCCCCTTACTTTTTTCAATCTTTACTAATGACCTGCCACTGGCTCTGAATAAAGCCTGTGTGTCTTTGTATGCTGATGACTCAACACTATTCATGTCAGCTACCACAGCAAGTGAAATCACTGCAACACCTAACAAAGAGATGCAGTCAGTTTCAGAATGGGTGGCAAGATTTACACTGAAGAAAAATATCAACGCAGCATGTAAAGTGTTGGTCCCATGTTTCATGAGCTGAAATAAAAGATCCCAGAAATGTTCCATATGCACAAAAAGCGTATTTTTCTCAAATTTTGTGAACAAATCAGTTTACATCCCTCTTAGTGACCATTTCTCCTTTTCTAATATAATCTATCCACCTGACAGGTATGGCATATCAAGAAGCTGATTAAACAGCATGACAATTTGGCAGTACGTCCAACCGGCCTCACAACCACTGTAAAGAGAGGGGACCAAAGCGCAGCGTGTTGAGTGCTCATGATGAAATTTATTTTAACTCAAAAACACTAAAGACAAAATAACAAAGAGTAAAACGAAAGCGCACAGTTCTGTCAGGTACATAGACTAAACAGAATACAACTACCCACAAATACAGGTGGAAAAAAACCCTACTTAAGTATGATCTCCAATTAGAGACAATGAGGACCAGCTGCCTCTAATTGGAGATCATCCCAAAAAAACAACATAGAAATAGAAAACTAGAACTAAACATTGATAGAAAAACACAAAACACCCCCTGTCACGCCCTGACCTACTCTACCATAAAAAATAACATCTTACTACGGTCAGGACATGACAACCGCAGACCAAGTGTACTGCATGGCATTGTGTGGGCAAGTGGTTTGCTGATGTCAACGTTGTGAACAGAGTCCCCCATGGTGGCGGTGGGGTTATGGTATGGGCAGGCATAAACTACGGACAACGAACACAATTGCATTTTATTGATAGCAATTTGAATGCACATAAATACTGTGACGACATCCTGAAGCCCATTGTGAGGCCGATTTTTTAAAGGTGTCTATGACCAACAGATGCTATCTATATTCCCAGTCATGTGAAATCCATAGATTAGGGCCTAATGAATTGATTTGGCTGATTTCCTCATATGAACTGTAACTCAGTAAAATCTTTTAAATTGTTACATATTAAGTTTAGATTTTTGTTCAGTATAGTTGGTCCTAATTATTTCAAAAACTAAAAGCATTGTATTTGGGACAAATCATTCACTAAAACATTAAACCTCAAATAAATCTAGTAATTAATAATGTGGAAATTGAGCAAGTTGAGGAGACTGAACTTCTTATGCATAACCATGGATTGTAAACTGACATGGTCAGATGTAACAGTAGCGAAGATGGGGAAAGGTTTGTCCATAATAAAGCACTACTCTTGCCTTCTTAACAACGCTATAAACAAGGAAGGTCCTAAAGGCCTTAGTTTGGTCGCACCTGGACTACTGTCCAGTCGTGTGGTCAGGTGCCACAAAGAGGGATTTAGGAAAATTCCAATTGGCCCAGAACAGGGC